>NW_027478700.1:0-300000 GCF_051014685.1 Ptiloglossa arizonensis | reverse complement strand
AGAAACTCGCCCGATTAAAACGGTATGTGTATTTTTTCCCTAGGCCATTCTGGTTAAGCGTTTGGAGCAGCAGAACTGCGAAAGATTTGTTGTCTTCTCAACCATTTCTTAGCTTCAAACTCTCATATCTCGCGAACGGATTGACCTAACCCAAAAATTCCTGTTGCATCTGAAAGTAGAAACTCGCCCGATTACAACGGTATCTGTATTTTTTCCCTAGGCCATTCTGTTTAAGCGTTTGGAGCAGCAGAATTGCGAAAAATTTTTTGCCTTCTCAATCATTTCTTGGCTTCAAACTCCCATATCTCGCGAACGGGTTGACCTAACCCAAAAATTCCTATTGCATCTGAAAGTAGATACTCGCCCGATTACAACGGTATGTGTATTGTTTCCCTAGACCATTCTGGTTAAGCGTTTGGATCAGCAGAAATGCGAAAAATTTTTTGCCTTCTCAACCATTTCTTGGCTTCAAACTCCCATATCTCGCGAACGGATTGACCTAACCCAAAAATTCCTGTAGCGTCTGGAAGTAGAGACTCGCCCGATTACAACGGTATGTGTATTTTTTCCCTAGCCCATTCTGGTTAAGCGATTGGAGCAGCAGTAGTGCGAAAAATTTGTTGTCCTGTCAACCATTTCTTAGCTTCAAAGTCCCATATCTCGCGAACGGATTGACCTAACCCAAAAATTCCTATTGCATCTGAAAGTAGAAACTCGCCCGATTACAACGGTATGTGTATTTTTTCCCTAGGCCATTCTGGTTAAGCGTTTGGAGCAGCAGAATTGCGAAAAATTTTTTGCCTTCTCAACCATTTCTTGGCTTCAAACTCCCATATCTCGCGAACGGATTGACCTAACCCAAAAATTCCAATTGCATCTGAAAGTAGAAACTCGCCCGATTACAACGGTATGTGTATTTTTTCCCTAGGCCATTCTGGTTAAGCGTTTGGAGCAGCAGAATTGCGAAAAATTTTTTGCCTTCTCAACCATTTCTTGGCTTCAAACTCCCATATCTCGCGAACGGATTGACCTAACCCAAAAATTCCTGTAGCGTCTGGAAGTAGAGACTCGCCCGATTACAACGGTATGTGTATTTTTTCCCTAGGCCATTCTGGTTAAGCGTTTGGAGCAGCAGAATTGCGAAAAATTTTTTGCCTTCTCAACCATTTCTTGGCTTCAAACTCCCATATCTCGCGAACGGATTGACCTAACCCAAAAATTCCTATTGCATCTGAAAGTAGAAACTCGCCCGATTGCAACGGTATGTGTATTTTTCCCCTAGGCCATTCTGGTTAAGCGTTTGGAGCAGCAGAATTGCGAAAAAGTTGTTGCCTTCTCAACCATTTCTTGGCTTCAAACTCCCATATCTCGCGAACGGGTTGACCTAACCCAAAAATTCCAATTGCATCTGAAAGTAGAACCTCGCCCGATTACAGCGGTATGTGTATTTTTTCCCTAGGCCATTCTGGTTAAGCGTTTGGAGCAGCAGAATTGCGAAAAATTTTTTGCCTTCTCAACCATTTCTTGGCTTCAAACTCCCATATCTCGCGAACGGAATGACCTAACCCAAAAATTCCTGTAGCGTCTGGAAGTAGAGACTCGCCCGATTACAACGGTATGTGTATTTTTTCCCTAGCCCATTCTGGTTAAGCGATTGGAGCAGCAGTATTGCGAAAAATTTGTTGTCCTGTCAACCATTTCTTAGCTTCAAAGTCCCATATCTCGCGAACGGATTGACCTAACCCAAAAATTCCTATTGCATCTGAAAGTAGAAACTCGCCCGATTACAACGGTATGTGTATTTTTTCCCTAGGCCATTCTGGTTAAGCGTTTGGAGCAGCAGAATTGCGAAAAATTTTTTGCCTTCTCAACCATTTCTTGGCTTCAAACTCCCATATCTCGCGAACGGATTGACCTAACCCAAAAATTCCTATTGCATCTGAAAGTAGAAACTCGCCCGATTACAACGGTATGTGTATTTTTCCCCTAGGCCATTCTGGTTAAGCGTTTGGAGCAGCAGAATTGCGAAAAATTTGTTGCCTTCTCAACCATTTCTTGGCTTCAAACTCCCATATCTCGCGAACGGATTGACCTAACCCAAAAATTCCTGTAGCATCTGAAAGTCGAAACTCGCCCGATTACAACGGTATGTGTATTTTTCCCCTAGGCCATTCTGGTTAAGCGTTTGGAGCAGCAGAATTGCGAAAAATTTTTTGCCTTCTCAACCATTTCTTGGCTTCAAACTCCCATATCTCGCGAACGGATTGACCTAACCCAAAAATTCCAATTGCATCTGAAAGTAGAACCTCGCCCGATTACAGCGGTATGTGTATTTTTTCCCTAGGCCATTCTGGTTAAGCGTTTGGAGCAGCAGAATTGCGAAAAATTTTTTGCCTTCTCAACCATTTCTTGGCTTCAAACTCCCATATCTCGCGAACGGATTGACCTAACCCAAAAATTCCTATTGCATCTGAAAGTAGAAACTCGCCCGATTAAAACGGTATGTGTATTTTTTCCCTAGGCCATTCTGGTTAAGCGTTTGGAGCAGCAGAACTGCGAAAGATTTGTTGTCTTCTCAACCATTTCTTAGCTTCAAACTCTCATATCTCGCGAACGGATTGACCTAACCCAAAAATTCCTGTTGCATCTGAAAGTAGAAACTCGCCCGATTACAACGGTATCTGTATTTTTTCCCTAGGCCATTCTGTTTAAGCGTTTGGAGCAGCAGAATTGCGAAAAATTTTTTGCCTTCTCAATCATTTCTTGGCTTCAAACTCCCATATCTCGCGAACGGGTTGACCTAACCCAAAAATTCCTATTGCATCTGAAAGTAGATACTCGCCCGATTACAACGGTATGTGTATTGTTTCCCTAGACCATTCTGGTTAAGCGTTTGGATCAGCAGAAATGCGAAAAATTTTTTGCCTTCTCAACCATTTCTTGGCTTCAAACTCCCATATCTCGCGAACGGATTGACCTAACCCAAAAATTCCTGTAGCGTCTGGAAGTAGAGACTCGCCCGATTACAACGGTATGTGTATTTTTTCCCTAGCCCATTCTGGTTAAGCGATTGGAGCAGCAGTAGTGCGAAAAATTTGTTGTCCTGTCAACCATTTCTTAGCTTCAAAGTCCCATATCTCGCGAACGGATTGACCTAACCCAAAAATTCCTATTGCATCTGAAAGTAGAAACTCGCCCGATTACAACGGTATGTGTATTTTTTCCCTAGGCCATTCTGGTTAAGCGTTTGGAGCAGCAGAATTGCGAAAAATTTTTTGCCTTCTCAACCATTTCTTGGCTTCAAACTCCCATATCTCGCGAACGGATTGACCTAACCCAAAAATTCCAATTGCATCTGAAAGTAGAAACTCGCCCGATTACAACGGTATGTGTATTTTTTCCCTAGGCCATTCTGGTTAAGCGTTTGGAGCAGCAGAATTGCGAAAAATTTTTTGCCTTCTCAACCATTTCTTGGCTTCAAACTCCCATATCTCGCGAACGGATTGACCTAACCCAAAAATTCCTGTAGCGTCTGGAAGTAGAGACTCGCCCGATTACAACGGTATGTGTATTTTTTCCCTAGGCCATTCTGGTTAAGCGTTTGGAGCAGCAGAATTGCGAAAAATTTTTTGCCTTCTCAACCATTTCTTGGCTTCAAACTCCCATATCTCGCGAACGGATTGACCTAACCCAAAAATTCCTATTGCATCTGAAAGTAGAAACTCGCCCGATTGCAACGGTATGTGTATTTTTCCCCTAGGCCATTCTGGTTAAGCGTTTGGAGCAGCAGAATTGCGAAAAAGTTGTTGCCTTCTCAACCATTTCTTGGCTTCAAACTCCCATATCTCGCGAACGGGTTGACCTAACCCAAAAATTCCAATTGCATCTGAAAGTAGAACCTCGCCCAATTACAGCGGTATGTGTATTTTTTCCCTAGGCCATTCTGGTTAAGCGTTTGGAGCAGCAGAATTGCGAAAAATTTTTTGCCTTCTCAACCATTTCTTGGCTTCAAACTCCCATATCTCGCGAACGGAATGACCTAACCCAAAAATTCCTGTAGCGTCTGGAAGTAGAGACTCGCCCGATTACAACGGTATGTGTATTTTTTCCCTAGCCTATTCTGGTTAAGCGATTGGAGCAGCAGTATTGCGAAAAATTTGTTGTCCTGTCAACCATTTCTTAGCTTCAAAGTCCCATATCTCGCGAACGGATTGACCTAACCCAAAAATTCCTATTGCATCTGAAAGTAGAAACTCGCCCGATTACAACGGTATGTGTATTTTTCCCCTAGGCCATTCTGGTTAAGCGTTTGGAGCAGCAGAATTGCGAAAAATTTGTTGCCTTCTCAACCATTTCTTGGCTTCAAACTCCCATATCTCGCGAACGGATTGACCTAACCCAAAAATTCCTGTAGCATCTGAAAGTCGAAACTCGCCCGATTACAACGGTATGTGTATTTTTCCCCTAGGCCATTCTGGTTAAGCGTTTGGAGCAGCAGAATTGCGAAAAATTTTTTGCCTTCTCAACCATTTCTTGGCTTCAAACTCCCATATCTCGCGAACGGATTGACCTAACCCAAAAATTCCAATTGCATCTGAAAGTAGAACCTCGCCCGATTACAGCGGTATGTGTATTTTTTCCCTAGGCCATTCTGGTTAAGCGTTTGGAGCAGCAGAATTGCGAAAAATTTTTTGCCTTCTCAACCATTTCTTGGCTTCAAACTCCCATATCTCGCGAACGGATTGACCTAACCCAAAAATTCCTGTAGCGTCTGGAAGTAGAGACTCGCCCGATTACAACGGTATGTGTATTTTTTCTCTAGGACATTCTGGTTAAGCGTTTGGAGCAGCAGAATTGCGAAAAATTTTTTGCCTTCTCAACCATTTCTTGGCTTCAAACTCCCATATCTCGCGAACGGATTGACCTAACCCAAAAATTCCTATTGCATCTGAAAGTAGAAACTCGCCCGATTAAAACGGTATGTGTATTTTTTCCCTAGGCCATTCTGGTTAAGCGTTTGGAGCAGCAGAACTGCGAAAGATTTGTTGTCTTCTCAACCATTTCTTAGCTTCAAACTCTCATATCTCGCGAACGGATTGACCTAACCCAAAAATTCCTGTTGCATCTGAAAGTAGAAACTCGCCCGATTACAACGGTATCTGTATTTTTTCCCTAGGCCATTCTGTTTAAGCGTTTGGAGCAGCAGAATTGCGAAAAATTTTTTGCCTTCTCAATCATTTCTTGGCTTCAAACTCCCATATCTCGCGAACGGGTTGACCTAACCCAAAAATTCCTATTGCATCTGAAAGTAGATACTCGCCCGATTACAACGGTATGTGTATTGTTTCCCTAGACCATTCTGGTTAAGCGTTTGGATCAGCAGAAATGCGAAAAATTTTTTGCCTTCTCAACCATTTCTTGGCTTCAAACTCCCATATCTCGCGAACGGATTGACCTAACCCAAAAATTCCTGTAGCGTCTGGAAGTAGAGACTCGCCCGATTACAACGGTATGTGTATTTTTTCCCTAGCCCATTCTGGTTAAGCGATTGGAGCAGCAGTAGTGCGAAAAATTTGTTGTCCTGTCAACCATTTCTTAGCTTCAAAGTCCCATATCTCGCGAACGGATTGACCTAACCCAAAAATTCCTATTGCATCTGAAAGTAGAAACTCGCCCGATTGCAACGGTATGTGTATTTTTCCCCTAGGCCATTCTGGTTAAGCGTTTGGAGCAGCAGAATTGCGAAAAAGTTGTTGCCTTCTCAACCATTTCTTGGCTTCAAACTCCCATATCTCGCGAACGGGTTGACCTAACCCAAAAATTCCAATTGCATCTGAAAGTAGAACCTCGCCCAATTACAGCGGTATGTGTATTGTTTCCCTAGGCCATTCTGGTTAAGCGTTTGGAGCAGCAGAATTGCGAAAAATTTTTTGCCTTCTCAACCATTTCTTGGCTTCAAACTCCCATATCTCGCGAACGGATTGACCTAACCCAAAAATTCCTATTGCATCTGAAAGTAGAAACTCGCCCGATTGCAACGGTATGTGTATTTTTCCCCTAGGCCATTCTGGTTAAGCGTTTGGAGCAGCAGAATTGCGAAAAAGTTGTTGCCTTCTCAACCATTTCTTGGCTTCAAACTCCCATATCTCGCGAACGGGTTGACCTAACCCAAAAATTCCAATTGCATCTGAAAGTAGAACCTCGCCCAATTACAGCGGTATGTGTATTTTTTCCCTAGGCCATTCTGGTTAAGCGTTTGGAGCAGCAGAATTGCGAAAAATTTTTTGCCTTCTCAACCATTTCTTGGCTTCAAACTCCCATATCTCGCGAACGGAATGACCTAACCCAAAAATTCCTGTAGCGTCTGGAAGTAGAGACTCGCCCGATTACAACGGTATGTGTATTTTTTCCCTAGCCCATTCTGGTTAAGCGATTGGAGCAGCAGTATTGCGAAAAATTTGTTGTCCTGTCAACCATTTCTTAGCTTCAAAGTCCCATATCTCGCGAACGGATTGACCTAACCCAAAAATTCCTATTGCATCTGAAAGTAGAAACTCGCCCGATTACAACGGTATGTGTATTTTTTCCCTAGGCCATTCTGGTTAAGCGTTTGGAGCAGCAGAATTGCGAAAAATTTTTTGCCTTCTCAACCATTTCTTGGCTTCAAACTCCCATATCTCGCGAACGGATTGACCTAACCCAAAAATTCCTATTGCATCTGAAAGTAGAAACTCGCCCGATTACAACGGTATGTGTATTTTTCCCCTAGGCCATTCTGGTTAAGCGTTTGGAGCAGCAGAATTGCGAAAAATTTGTTGCCTTCTCAACCATTTCTTGGCTTCAAACTCCCATATCTCGCGAACGGATTGACCTAACCCAAAAATTCCTGTAGCATCTGAAAGTCGAAACTCGCCCGATTACAACGGTATGTGTATTTTTCCCCTAGGCCATTCTGGTTAAGCGTTTGGAGCAGCAGAATTGCGAAAAATTTTTTGCCTTCTCAACCATTTCTTGGCTTCAAACTCCCATATCTCGCGAACGGATTGACCTAACCCAAAAATTCCAATTGCATCTGAAAGTAGAACCTCGCCCGATTACAGCGGTATGTGTATTTTTTCCCTAGGCCATTCTGGTTAAGCGTTTGGAGCAGCAGAATTGCGAAAAATTTTTTGCCTTCTCAACCATTTCTTGGCTTCAAACTCCCATATCTCGCGAACGGATTGACCTAACCCAAAAATTCCTGTAGCGTCTGGAAGTAGAGACTCGCCCGATTACAACGGTATGTGTATTTTTTCTCTAGGACATTCTGGTTAAGCGTTTGGAGCAGCAGAATTGCGAAAAATTTTTTGCCTTCTCAACCATTTCTTGGCTTCAAACTCCCATATCTCGCGAACGGATTGACCTAACCCAAAAATTCCTATTGCATCTGAAAGTAGAAACTCGCCCGATTACAACGGTATGTGTATTTTTTCCCTAGCCCATTCTGGTTAAGCGATTGGAGCAGCAGTAGTGCGAAAAATTTGTTGTCCTGTCAACCATTTCTTAGCTTCAAAGTCCCATATCTCGCGAACGGATTGACCTAACCCAAAAATTCCTATTGCATCTGAAAGTAGAAACTCGCCCGATTACAACGGTATGTGTATTTTTTCCCTAGGCCATTCTGGTTAAGCGTTTGGAGCAGCAGAATTGCGAAAAATTTTTTGCCTTCTCAACCATTTCTTGGCTTCAAACTCCCATATCTCGCGAACGGATTGACCTAACCCAAAAATTCCAATTGCATCTGAAAGTAGAAACTCGCCCGATTACAACGGTATGTGTATTTTTTCCCTAGGCCATTCTGGTTAAGCGTTTGGAGCAGCAGAATTGCGAAAAATTTTTTGCCTTCTCAACCATTTCTTGGCTTCAAACTCCCATATCTCGCGAACGGATTGACCTAACCCAAAAATTCCTGTAGCGTCTGGAAGTAGAGACTCGCCCGATTACAACGGTATGTGTATTTTTTCCCTAGGCCATTCTGGTTAAGCGTTTGGAGCAGCAGAATTGCGAAAAATTTTTTGCCTTCTCAACCATTTCTTGGCTTCAAACTCCCATATCTCGCGAACGGATTGACCTAACCCAAAAATTCCTATTGCATCTGAAAGTAGAAACTCGCCCGATTGCAACGGTATGTGTATTTTTCCCCTAGGCCATTCTGGTTAAGCGTTTGGAGCAGCAGAATTGCGAAAAAGTTGTTGCCTTCTCAACCATTTCTTGGCTTCAAACTCCCATATCTCGCGAACGGATTGACCTAACCCAAAAATTCCTATTGCATCTGAAAGTCGAAACTCGCCCAATTACAACGGTATGTGTATTTTTCCCCTAGGCCATTCTGGTTAAGCGTTTGGAGCAGCAGAATTGCGAAAAATTTTTTGCCTTCTCAACCATTTCTTGGCTTCAAACTCCCATATCTCGCGAACGGATTGACCTAACCCAAAAATTCCTGTAGCGTCTGGAAGTAGAGACTCGCCCGATTACAACGGTATGTTTATTTTTTCCCTAGGCCATTCTGGTTAAGCGTTTGGAGCAGCAGAATTGCGAAAAATTTTTTGCCTTCTCAACCATTTCTTGGCTTCAAACTCCCATATCTCGCGAACGGATAGACCTAACCCAAAAATTCCAATTGCATCTGAGAGTAGAACCTCGCCCGATTACAGCGGTATGTGTATTTTTTCCCTAGGCCATTCTGGTTAAGCGTTTGGAGCAGCAGAATTGCGAAAAATTTTTTGCCTTCTCAACCATTTCTTGGCTTCAAACTCCCATATCTCGCGAACGGATTGACCTAACCCAAAAATTCCTATTGCATCTGAAAGTAGAAACTCGCCCGATTACAACGGTATGTGTATTTTTTCCCTAGGCCATTCTGGTTAAGCGTTTGGAGCAGCAGAAGTGCGAAAGATTTGTTGTCTTCTCAACCATTTCTTAGCTTCAAACTCCCATATCTCGCGAATGGATTGACCTAACACAAAAATTCCTGTTGCATCTGAAAGTAGAAACTCGCCCGATTACAACGGTATCTGTATTTTTTCCCTAGGCCATTCTGGTTAAGCGTTTGGAGCAGCAGAATTGCGAAAAATTTTTTGCCTTCTCAATCATTTCTTGGCTTCAAACTCCCATATCTTGCGAACGGGTTGACCTAACCCAAAAATTCCTATTGCATCTGAAAGTAGAAACTCGCCCGATTACAACGGTATGTGTATTGTTTCCCTAGACCATTCTGTTTAAGCGTTTGGAGCAGCAGAATTGCGAAAAATTTTTTGCCTTCTCAATCATTTCTTGGCTTCAAACTCCCATATCTCGCGAACGGGTTGACCTAACCCAAAAATTCCAATTGCATCTGAAAGTAGAACCTCGCCCGATTACAGCGGTATGTGTATTTTTTACCTAGGCCATTCTGGTTAAGCGTTTGGAGCAGCAGAATTGCGAAAAATTTTTTGCCTTCTCAACCATTTCTTGGCTTCAAACTCCCATATCTCGCGAACGGATTGACCAAACCCAAAAATTCCTGTAGCGTCTGGAAGTAGAGACTCGCCCGATTACAACGGTATGTGTATTTTTTCCCTAGCCCATTCTGGTTAAGCGATTGGAGCAGCAGTAGTGCGAAAAATTTGTTGTCCTGTCAACCATTTCTTAGCTTCAAAGTCCCATATCTCGCGAACGGATTGACCTAACCCAAAAATTCCTATTGCATCTGAAAGTCGAAACTCGCCCGATTACAACGGTATGTGTATTTTTTCCCTAGGCCATTCTGGTTAAGCGTTTGGAGCAGCAGAATTGCGAAAAATTTTTTGCCTTCTCAACCATTTCTTGGCTTCAAACTCCCATATCTCGCGAACGGATTGACCTAACCCAAAAATTCCTATTGCATCTGAAAGTAGAAACTCGCCCGATTACAACGGTATGTGTATTTTTCCCCTAGGCCATTCTGGTTAAGCGTTTGGAGCAGCAGAATTGCGAAAAATTTGTTGCCTTCTCAACCATTTCTTGGCTTCAAACTCCCATATCTCGCGAACGGATTGACCTAACCCAAAAATTCCTATAGCATCTGAAAGTCGAAACTCGCCCGATTACAACGGTATGTGTATTTTTCCCCTAGGCCATTCTGGTTAAGCGTTTGGAGCAGCAGAATTGCGAAAAATTTTTTGCCTTCTCAACCATTTCTTGGCTTCAAACTCCCATATCTCGCGAACGGATTGACCTAACCCAAAAATTCCTGTAGCGTCTGGAAGTAGAGACTCGCCCGATTACAACGGTATGTGTATTTTTTCCCTAGGCCATTCTGGTTAAGCGTTTGGAGCAGCAGAATTGCGAAAAATTTTTTGCCTTCTCAACCATTTCTTGGCTTCAAACTCCCATATCTCGCGAACGGATTAACCTAACCCAAAAATTCCAATTGCATCTGAAAGTAGAACCTCGCCCGATTACAGCGGTATGTGTATTTTTTCCCTAGGCCATTCTGGTTAAGCGTTTGGAGCAGCAGAATTGCGAAAAATTTTTTGCCTTCTCAACCATTTCTTGGCTTCAAACTCCCATATCTCGCGAACGGATTGACCTAACCCAAAAATTCCTGTAGCGTCTGGAAGTAGAGACTCGCCCGATTACAACGGTATGTGTATTTTTTCTCTAGGACATTCTGGTTAAGCGTTTGGAGCAGCAGAATTGCGAAAAATTTTTTGCCTTCTCAACCATTTCTTGGCTTCAAACTCCCATATCTCGCGAACGGATTGACCTAACCCAAAAATTCCTATTGCATCTGAAAGTAGAAACTCGCCCGATTACAACGGTATGTGTATTTTTTCCCTAGGCCATTCTGGTTAAGCGTTTGGAGCAGCAGAACTGCGAAAGATTTGTTGTCTTCTCAACCATTTCTTAGCTTCAAACTCTCATATCTCGCGAACGGATTGACCTAACCCAAAAATTCCTGTTGCATCTGAAAGTAGAAACTCGCCCGATTACAACGGTATCTGTATTTTTTCCCTAGGCCATTCTGTTTAAGCGTTTGGAGCAGCAGAATTGCGAATAATTTTTTGCCTTCTCAATCATTTCTTGGCTTCAAACTCCCATATCTCGCGAACGGGTTGACCTAACCCAAAAATTCCTATTGCATCTGAAAGTAGATACTCGCCCGATTACAACGGTATGTGTATTGTTTCCCTAGACCATTCTGGTTAAGCGTTTGGATCAGCAGAAATGCGAAAAATTTTTTGCCTTCTCAACCATTTCTTGGCTTCAAACTCCCATATCTCGCGAACGGATTGACCTAACCCAAAAATTCCTGTAGCGTCTGGAAGTAGAGACTCGCCCGATTACAACGGTATGTGTATTTTTTCCCTAGCCCATTCTGGTTAAACGATTGGAGCAGCAGTAGTGCGAAAAATTTGTTGTCCTGTCAACCATTTCTTAGCTTCAAAGTCCCATATCTCGCGAACGGATTGACCTAACCCAAAAATTCCTATTGCATCTGAAAGTAGAAACTCGCCCGATTACAACGGTATGTGTATTTTTTCCCTAGGCCATTCTGGTTAAGCGTTTGGAGCAGCAGAATTGCGAAAAATTTTTTGCCTTCTCAACCATTTCTTGGCTTCAAACTCCCATATCTCGCGAACGGATTGACCTAACCCAAAAATTCCTATTGCATCTGAAAGTAGAAACTCGCCCGATTACAACGGTATGTGTATTTTTCCCCTAGGCCATTCTGGTTAAGCGTTTGGAGCAGCAGAATTGCGAAAAATTTGTTGCCTTCTCAACCATTTCTTGGCTTCAAACTCCCATATCTCGCGAACGGATTGACCTAACCCAAAAATTCCTATTGCATCTGAAAGTAGAAACTCGCCCGATTACAACGGTATGTGTATTTTTCCCCTAGGCCATTCTGGTTAAGCGTTTGGAGCAGCAGAATTGCGAAAAATTTGTTGCCTTCTCAACCATTTCTTGGCTTCAAACTCCCATATCTCGCGAACGGATTGACCTAACCCAAAAATTCCTATTGCATCTGAAAGTAGAAACTCGCCCGATTACAACGGTATGTGTATTTTTTCCCTAGGCCATTCTGGTTAAGCGTTTGGAGCAGCAGAAGTGCGAAAGATTTGTTGTCTTCTCAAAAATTTCTTAGCTTCAAACTCCCATATCTCGCGAACGGATTGACCTAACCCAAAAATTCCTGTTGCATCTGAAAGCAGAAACTCGCCCGATTACAACGGTATCTGTATTTTTTCCCTAGGCCATTCTGTTTAAGCGTTTGGAGCAGCAGAATTGCGAAAAATTTTTTGCCTTCTCAATCATTTCTTGGCTTCAAACTCCCATATCTCGCGAACGGGTTGACCTAACCCAAAAATTCCTATTGCATCTGAAAGTAGAAACTCGCCCGATTACAACGGTATGTGTATTGTTTCCCTAGAACATTCTGGTTAAGCGTTTGGATCAGCAGAAGTGCGAAAAATTTTTTGCCTTCTCAACCATTTCTTGGCTTCAAACTCCCATATCTCGCGAACGGATTGACCTAACCCAAAAATTCCTATTGCATCTGAAAGTAGAAACTCGCCCGATTACAACGGTATGTGTATTTTTCCCCTAGGCCATTCTGGTTAAGCGTTTGGAGCAGCAGAATTGCGAAAAATTTGTTGCCTTCTCAACCATTTCTTGGCTTCAAACTCCCATATCTCGCGAACGGATTGACCTAACCCAAAAATTCCTATTGCATCTGAAAGTCGAAACTCGCCCGATTACAACGGTATGTGTATTTTTCCCCTAGGCCATTCTGGTTAAGCGTTTGGAGCAGCAGAATTGCGAAAAATTTTTTGCCTTCTCAACCATTTCTTGGCTTCAAACTCCCATATCTCGCGAACGGATTGACCTAACCCAAAAATTCCTGTAGCGTCTGGAAGTAGAGACTCGCCCGATTACAACGGTATGTGTATTTTTTCCCTAGGCCATTCTGGTTAAGCGTTTGGAGCAGCAGAATTGCGAAAAATTTTTTGCCTTCTCAACCATTTCTTGGCTTCAAACTCCCATATCTCGCGAACGGATTGACCTAACCCAAAAATTCCAATTGCATCTGAAAGTAGAACCTCGCCCGATTACAGCGGTATGTGTATTTTTTCCCTAGGCCATTCTGGTTAAGCGTTTGGAGCAGCAGAATTGCGAAAAATTTTTTGCCTTCTCAACCATTTCTTGGCTTCAAACTCCCATATCTCGCGAACGGATTGACCTAACCCAAAAATTCCTATTGCATCTGAAAGTAGAAACTCGCCCGATTACAACGGTATGTGTATTTTTTCCCTAGGCCATTCTGGTTAAGCGTTTGGAGCAGCAGAAGTGCGAAAGATTTGTTGTCTTCTCACCCATTTCTTAGCTTCAAACTCCCATATCTCTCGAACGGATTGACCTAACCCAAAAATTCCTGTTGCATCTGAAAGTAGAAACTCGCCCGATTACAACGGTATCTGTATTTTTTCCCTAGGCCATTCTTTTTAAGCGTTTGGATCAGCAGAAATGCGAAAAATTTTTTGCCTTCTCAACCATTTCTTGGCTTCAAACTCCCATATCTCGCGAACGGATTGACCTAACCCAAAAATTCCTGTAGCGTCTGGAAGTAGAGACTCGCCCGATTACAACGGTATGTGTATTTTTTCCCTAGCCCATTCTGGTTAAGCGATTGGAGCAGCAGTAGTGCGAAAAATTTGTTGTCCTGTCAACCATTTCTTAGCTTCAAAGTCCCATATCTCGCGAACGGATTGACCTAACCCAAAAATTCCTATTGCATCTGAAAGTAGATACTCGCCCGATTACAACGGTATGTGTATTGTTTCCCTAGACCATTCTGGTTAAGCGTTTGGATCAGCAGAAATGCGAAAAATTTTTTGCCTTCTCAACCATTTCTTGGCTTCAAACTCCCATATCTCGCGAACGGATTGACCTAACCCAAAAATTCCTGTAGCGTCTGGAAGTAGAGACTCGCCCGATTACAACGGTATGTGTATTTTTTCCCTAGGCCATTCTGGTTAAGCGTTTGGAGCAGCAGAATTGCGAAAAATTTTTTGCCTTCTCAACCATTTCTTGGCTTCAAACTCCCATATCTCGCGAACGGATTGACCTAACCCAAAAATTCCAATTGCATCTGAAAGTAGAACCTCGCCCGATTACAGCGGTATGTGTATTTTTTCCCTAGGCCATTCTGGTTAAGCGTTTGGAGCAGCAGAATTGCGAAAAATTTTTTGCCTTCTCAACCATTTCTTGGCTTCAAACTCCCATATCTCGCGAACGGATTGACCTAACCCAAAAATTCCTATTGCATCTGAAAGTCGAAACTCGCCCGATTACAACGGTATGTGTATTTTTCCCCTAGGCCATTCTGGTTAAGCGTTTGGAGCAGCAGAATTGCGAAAAATTTTTTGCCTTCTCAACCATTTCTTGGCTTCAAACTCCCATATCTCGCGAACGGATTGACCTAACCCAAAAATTCCTGTAGCGTCTGGAAGTAGAGACTCGCCCGATTACAACGGTATGTGTATTTTTTCCCTAGGCCATTCTGGTTAAGCGTTTGGAGCAGCAGAATTGCGAAAAATTTTTTGCCTTCTCAACCATTTCTTGGCTTCAAACTCCCATATCTCGCGAACGGATTGACCTAACCCAAAAATTCCAATTGCATCTGAAAGTAGAACCTCGCCCGATTACAGCGGTATGTGTATTTTTTCCCTAGGCCATTCTGGTTAAGCGTTTGGAGCAGCAGAATTGCGAAAAATTTTTTGCCTTCTCAACCATTTCTTGGCTTCAAACTCCCATATCTCGCGAACGGATTGACCTAACCCAAAAATTCCTATTGCATCTGAAAGTCGAAACTCGCCCGATTACAACGGTATGTGTATTTTTCCCCTAGGCCATTCTGGTTAAGCGTTTGGAGCAGCAGAATTGCGAAAAATTTTTTGCCTTCTCAACCATTTCTTGGCTTCAAACTCCCATATCTCGCGAACGGATTGACCTAACCCAAAAATTCCTGTAGCGTCTGGAAGTAGAGACTCGCCCGATTACAACGGTATGTGTATTTTTTCCCTAGGCCATTCTGGTTAAGCGTTTGGAGCAGCAGAATTGCGAAAAATTTTTTGCCTTCTCAACCATTTCTTGGCTTCAAACTCCCATATCTCATGAACGGATTGACCTAACCCAAAAATTCCTATTGCATCTGAAAGTAGAAACTCGCCCGATTACAACGGTATGTGTATTTTTTCCCTAGGCCATTCTGGTTAAGCGTTTGGAGCAGCAGAAGTGCGAAAGATTTGTTGTCTTCTCACCCATTTCTTAGCTTCAAACTCCCATATCTCGCGAACGGATTGACCTAACCCAAAAATTCCTGTTGCATCTGAAAGTAGAAACTCGCCCGATTACAACGGTATCTGTATTTTTTCCCTAGGCCATTCTTTTTAAGCGTTTGGATCAGCAGAAATGCGAAAAATTTTTTGCCTTCTCAACCATTTCTTGGCTTCAAACTCCCATATCTCGCGAACGGATTGACCTAACCCAAAAATTCCTGTAGCGTCTGGAAGTAGAGACTCGCCCGATTACAACGGTATGTGTATTTTTTCCCTAGCCCATTCTGGTTAAGCGATTGGAGCAGCAGTAGTGCGAAAAATTTGTTGTCCTGTCAACCATTTCTTAGCTTCAAAGTCCCATATCTCGCGAACGGATTGACCTAACCCAAAAATTCCTATTGCATCTGAAAGTAGATACTCGCCCGATTACAACGGTATGTGTATTGTTTCCCTAGACCATTCTGGTTAAGCGTTTGGATCAGCAGAAATGCGAAAAATTTTTTGCCTTCTCAACCATTTCTTGGCTTCAAACTCCCATATCTCGCGAACGGATTGACCTAACCCAAAAATTCCTGTAGCGTCTGGAAGTAGAGACTCGCCCGATTACAACGGTATGTGTATTTTTTCCCTAGCCCATTCTGGTTAAGCGATTGGAGCAGCAGTAGTGCGAAAAATTTGTTGTCCTGTCAACCATTTCTTAGCTTCAAAGTCCCATATCTCGCGAACGGATTGACCTAACCCAAAAATTCCTATTGCATCTGAAAGTAGAAACTCGCCCGATTACAACGGTATGTGTATTTTTTCCCTAGGCCATTCTGGTTAAGCGTTTGGAGCAGCAGAATTGCGAAAAATTTTTTGCCTTCTCAACCATTTCTTGGCTTCAAACTCCCATATCTCGCGAACGGATTGACCTAACCCAAAAATTCCTATTGCATCTGAAAGTAGAAACTCGCCCGATTACAACGCTATGTGTATTTTTCCCCTAGGCCATTCTGGTTAAGCGTTTGGAGCAGCAGAATTGCGAAAAATTTGTTGCCTTCTCAACCATTTCTTGGCTTCAAACTCCCATATCTCGCGAACGGATTGACCTAACCCAAAAATTCCTATTGCATCTGAAAGTCGAAACTCGCCCGATTACAACGGTATGTGTATTTTTCCCCTAGGCCATTCTGGTTAAGCGTTTGGAGCAGCAGAATTGCGAAAAATTTTTTGCCTTCTCAACCATTTCTTGGCTTCAAACTCCCATATCTCGCGAACGGATTGACCTAACCCAAAAATTCCTGTAGCGTCTGGAAGTAGAGACTCGCCCGATTACAACGGTATGTGTATTTTTTCCCTAGGCCATTCTGGTTAAGCGTTTGGAGCAGCAGAATTGCGAAAAATTTTTTGCCTTCTCAACCATTTCTTGGCTTCAAACTCCCATATCTCGCGAACGGATTGACCTAACCCAAAAATTCCAATTGCATCTGAAAGTAGAACCTCGCCCGATTACAGCGGTATGTGTATTTTTTCCCTAGGCCATTCTGGTTAAGCGTTTGGAGCAGCAGAATTGCGAAAAATTTTTTGCCTTCTCAACCATTTCTTGGCTTCAAACTCCCATATCTCGCGAACGGATTGACCTAACCCAAAAATTCCTATTGCATCTGAAAGTCGAAACTCGCCCGATTACAACGGTATGTGTATTTTTCCCCTAGGCCATTCTGGTTAAGCGTTTGGAGCAGCAGAATTGCGAAAAATTTTTTGCCTTCTCAACCATTTCTTGGCTTCAAACTCCCATATCTCGCGAACGGATTGACCTAACCCAAAAATTCCTGTAGCGTCTGGAAGTAGAGACTCGCCCGATTACAACGGTATGTGTATTTTTTCCCTAGGCCATTCTGGTTAAGCGTTTGGAGCAGCAGAATTGCGAAAAATTTTTTGCCTTCTCAACCATTTCTTGGCTTCAAACTCCCATATCTCGCGAACGGATTGACCTAACCCAAAAATTCCTATTGCATCTGAAAGTAGAAACTCGCCCGATTACAACGGTACGTGTATTTTTTCCCTAAGCCATTCTGGTTAAGCGTTTGGAGCAGCAGAAGTGCGAAAGATTTGTTGTCTTCTCAACCATTTCTTAGCTTCAAACTCCCATATCTCGCGAACGGATTGACCTAACCCAAAAATTCCTGTTGCATCTGAAAGTAGAAACTCGCCCGATTACAACGGTATCTGTATTTTTTCCCTAGGCCATTCTGTTTAAGCGTTTGGAGCAGCAGAATTGCGAAAAATTTTTTGCCTTCTCAATCATTTCTTGGCTTCAAACTCCCATATCTCGCGAACGGGTTGACCTAACCCAAAAATTCCTATTGCATCTGAAAGTAGAAACTCGCCCGATTACAACGGTATGTGTATTGTTTCCCTAGACCATTCTGGTTAAGCGTTTGGAGCAGCAGAATTGCGAAAAATTTTTTGCCTTCTCAACCATTTCTTGGCTTCAAACTCCCATATCTCGCGAACGGATTGACCTGACCCAAAAATTCCTATTGCATCTGAAAGTAGAAACTCGCCCGATTACAACGGTATGTGCATTTTTTCCCTAGGCCATTCTGGTTAAGCGTTTGGAGCAGCAGAATTGCGAAAAATTTTTTGGCTTCTCAACCATTTCTTGGCTTCAAACTCCCATATCTCGAGAACGGATTGACCTAACCCAAAAATTCCTGTAGCGTCTGGAAGTAGAGACTCGCCCGATTACAACGGTATGTGTATTTTTTCCCTAAGCCATTCTGGTTAAGCGTTTGGAGCAGCAGAATTGCGAAAAATTTTTTGCCTTCTCAATCATTTCTTGGCTTCAAACTCCCACATCTCGCGAACGGGTTGACCTAACCCAAAAATTCCGATTGCATCTGAAAGTAGATACTCGCCCGATTACAACGGTATGTGTATTGTTTCCCTAGACCATTCTGGTTAAGCGTTTGGATCAGCAGAAATGCGAAAAATTTTTTGCCTTCTCAACCATTTCTTGGCTTCAAACTCCCATATCTCGCGAACGGATTGACCTAACCCAAAAATTCCTGTAGCGTCTGGAAGTAGAGACTCGCCCGATTACAACGGTATGTGTATTTTTTCCCTAGCCCATTCTGGTTAAGCGATTGGAGCAGCAGTAGTGCGAAAAATTTGTTGTCCTGTCAACCATTTCTTAGCTTCAAAGTCCCATATCTCGCGAACGGATTGACCTAACCCAAAAATTCCTGTTGCATCTGAAAGTAGAAACTCGCCCGATTACAACGGTATGTGTATTGTTTCCCTAGACCATTCTGGTTAAGCGTTTGGAGCAGCAGAATTGCGAAAAATTTTTTGCCTTCTCAACCATTTCTTGGCTTCAAACTCCCATATCTCGCGAACGGATTGACCTGACCCAAAAATTCCTATTGCATCTGAAAGTAGAAACTCGCCCGATTACAACGGTATGTGTATTTTTTCCCTAGGCCATTCTGGTTAAGCGTTTGGAGCAGCAGAATTGCGAAAAATTTTTTGCCTTCTCAACCATTTCTTGGCTTCAAACTCCCATATCTCGCGAACGGATTGACCTAACCCAAAAATTCCTGTAGCGTCTGGAAGTAGAGACTCGCCCGATTACAACGGTATGTGTATTTTTTCCCTAGGCCATTCTGGTTAAGCGTTTGGAGCAGCAGAATTGCGAAAAATTTGTTGCCTTCTCAACCATTTCTTGGCTTCAAACTCCCATATCTCGCGAACGGATTGACCTAACCCAAAAATTCCTATTGCATCTGAAAGTCGAAACTCGCCCGATTACAACGGTATGTGTATTTTTCCCCTAGGCCATTCTGGTTAAGCGTTTGGAGCAGCAGAATTGCGAAAAATTTTTTGCCTTCTCAACCATTTCTTGGCTTCAAACTCCCATATCTCGCGAACGGATTGACCTAACCCAAAAATTCCTGTAGCGTCTGGAAGTAGAGACTCGCCCGATTACAACGGTATGTGTATTTTTTCCCTAGGCCATTCTGGTTAAGCGTTTGGAGCAGCAGAATTGCAAAAAATTTTTTACCTTCTCAACCATTTCTTGGCTTCAAACTCCCATATCTCGCGAACGGATTGACCTAACCCAAAAATTCCAATTGCATCTGAAAGTAGAACCTCGCCCGATTACAGCGGTATGTGTATTTTTTCCCTAGGCCATTCTGGTTAAGCGTTTGGAGCAGCAGAATTGCGAAAAATTTTTTGCCTTCTCAACCATTTCTTGGCTTCAAACTCCCATATCTCGCGAACGGATTGACCTAACCCAAAAATTCCTGTAGCGTCTGGAAGTAGAGACTCGCCCGATTACAACGGTATGTGTATTTTTTCTCTAGGCCATTCTGGTTAAGCGTTTGGAGCAGCAGAATTGCGAAAAATTTTTTGCCTTCTCAACCATTTCTTGGCTTCAAACTCCCATATCTCGCGAACGGATTGACCTAACCCAAAAATTCCTATTGCATCTGAAAGTAGAAACTCGCCCGATTACAACGGTATGTGTATTTTTCCCCTAGGCCATTCTGGTTAAGCGTTTGGAGCAGCAGAATTGCGAAAAATTTTTTGCCTTCTCAATCATTTCTTGGCTTCAAACTCCCATATCTCGCGAACGGGTTGACCTAACCCAAAAATTCCTATTGCATCTGAAAGTAGAAACTCGCCCGATTACAACGGTATGTGTATTTTTCCCCAAGGCCATTCTGGTTAAGCGTTTGGAGCAGCAGAATTGCGAAAAATTTTTTGCCTTCTCAACCATTTCTTGGCTTCAAACTCCCATATCTCGCGAACGGATTGACCTAACCCAAAAATTCCTGTAGCGTCTGGAAGTAGAGACTCGCCCGATTACAACGGTATGTGTATTTTTTCTCTAGGCCATTGTGGTTAAGCGTTTGGAGCAGCAGAATTGCGAAAAATTTTTTGCCTTCTCAACCATTTCTTGGCTTCAAACTCCCATATCTCGCGAACGGATTGACCTAACCCAAAAATTCCTATTGCATCTGAAAGTAGAAACTCGCCCGATTACAACGGTATGTGTATTTTTTCCCTAGGCCATTCTGGTTAAGCGTTTGGAGCAGCAGAATTGCGAAAGATTTGTTGTCTTCTCAACCATTTCTTAGCTTCAAACTCCCATATCTCGCGAATGGATTGACCTTACCCAAAAATTCCTGTTGCATCTGAAAGTAGAAACTCGCCCGATTACAACGGTATCTGTATTTTTTCCCTAGGCCATTCTGTTTAAGCGTTTGGAGCAGCAGAATTGCGAAAAATTTTTTGCCTTCTCAATCATTTCTTGGCTTCAAACTCCCATATCTCGCGAACGGATTGACCTAACCCAAAAATTCCTATTGCATCTGAAAGTAGAAACTCGCCCGATTACAACGGTATGTGTATTTTTCCCCTAGGCCATTCTGGTTAAGCGTTTGGAGCAGCAGAATTGCGAAAAATTTGTTGCCTTCTCAACCATTTCTTGGCTTCAAACTCCCATATCTCGCGAACGGATTGACCTAACCCAAAAATTCCTATTGCATCTGAAAGTCGAAACTCGCCCGATTACAACGGTATGTGTATTTTTCCCCTAGGCCATTCTGGTTAAGCGTTTGGAGCAGCAGAATTGCGAAAAATTTTTTGCCTTCTCAACCATTTCTTGGCTTCAAACTCCCATATCTCGCGAACGGATTGACCTAACCCAAAAATTCCTGTAGCGTCTGGAAGTAGAGACTCGCCCGATTACAACGGTATGTGTATTTTTTCCCTAGGCCATTCTGGTTAAGCGTTTGGAGCAGCAGAATTGCGAAAAATTTTTTGCCTTCTCAACCATTTCTTGGCTTCAAACTCCCATATCTCGCGAACGGATTGACCTAACCCAAAAATTCCTGTAGCGTCTGGAAGTAGAGACTCGCCCGATTACAACGGTATGTGTATTTTTTCCCTAGGCCATTCTGGTTAAGCGTTTGGAGCAGCAGAATTGCGAAAAATTTTTTGCCTTCTCAACCATTTCATGGCTTCAAACTCCCATATCTCGCGAACGGGTTGACCTAACCCAAAAATTCCTATTGCATCTGAAAGTAGAAACTCGCCCGATTACAACGGTATGTGTATTTTTCCCCTAGGCCATTCTGGTTAAGCGTTTGGAGCAGCAGAATTGCGAAAAATTTTTTGCTTTCTCAACCATTTCTTGGCTTCAAACTCCCATACTCTCGCGAACGGATTGACCTAACCCAAAAATTACTGTAGCGTCTGGAAGTAGAGACTCGCCCGATTACAACGGTATGTGTATTTTTTCCCTAGGCCATTCTGGTTAAGCGTTTGGAGCAGCAGAATTGCGAAAAATTTGTTGCCTTCTCAACCATTTCTTGGCTTCAAACTCCCATATCTCGCGAACGGATTGACCTAACCCAAAAATTCCTATTGCATCTGAAAGTCGGAACTCGCCCGATTACAACGGTATGTGTATTTTTCCCCTAGGCCATTCTGGTTAAGCGTTTGGAGCAGCAGAATTGCGAAAAATTTTTTGCCTTCTCAACCATTTCTTGGCTTCAAACTCCCATATCTCGCGAACGGATTGACCTAACCCAAAAATTCCTGTAGCGTCTGGAAGTAGAGACTCGCCCGATTACAACGGTATGTGTATTTTTTCCCTAGGCCATTCTGGTTAAGCGTTTGGAGCAGCAGAATTGCAAAAAATTTTTTACCTTCTCAACCATTTCTTGGCTTCAAACTCCCATATCTCGCGAACGGATTGACCTAACCCAAAAATTCCAATTGCATCTGAAAGTAGAATCTCGCCCGATTACAGCGGTATGTGTATTTTTTCCCTAGGCCATTCTGGTTAAGCGTTTGGAGCAGCAGAATTGCGAAAAATTTTTTGGCTTCTCAACCATTTCTTGGCTTCAAACTCCCATATCTCGCGAACGGATTGACCTAACCCAAAAATTCCTGTCGCGTCTGGAAGTAGAGACTCGCCCGATTACAACGGTATGTGTATTTTTTCTCTAGGCCATTCTGGTTAAGCGTTTGGAGCAGCAGAATTGCGAAAAATTTTTTGCCTTCTCAACCATTTCTTGGCTTCAAACTCCCATATCTCGCGAACGGATTGACCTAACCCAAAAATTCCTATTGCATCTGAAAGTAGAAACTCGCCCGATTACAACGGTATGTGTATTTTTTCCCTAGGCCATTCTGGTTAAGCGTTTGGAGCAGCAGAATTGCGAAAGATTTGTTGTCTTCTCAACCATTTCTTAGCTTCAAACTCCCATATCTCGCGAATGGATTGACCCTACCCAAAAATTCCTGTTGCATCTGAAAGTAGAAACTCGCCCGATTACAACGGTATCTGTATTTTTTCCCTAGGCCATTCTGTTTAAGCGTTTGGAGCAGCAGAATTGCGAAAAATTTTTTGCCTTCTCAATCATTTCTTGGCTTCAAACTCCCATATCTCGCGAACGGATTGACCTAACCCAAAAATTCCTATTGCATCTGAAAGTAGAAACTCGCCCGATTACAACGGTATGTGTATTTTTCCCCTAGGCCATTCTGGTTAAGCGTTTGGAGCAGCAGAATTGCGAAAAATTTGTTGCCTTCTCAACCATTTCTTGGCTTCAAACTCCCATATCTCGCGAACGGATTGACCTAACCCAAAAATTCCTATTGCATCTGAAAGTCGAAACTCGCCCGATTACAACGGTATGTGTATTTTTCCCCTAGGCCATTCTGGTTAAGCGTTTGGAGCAGCAGAATTGCGAAAAATTTTTTGCCTTCTCAACCATTTCTTGGCTTCAAACTCCCATATCTCGCGAACGGATTGACCTAACCCAAAAATTCCTGTAGCGTCTGGAAGTAGAGACTCGCCCGATTACAACGGTATGTGTATTTTTTCCCTAGGCCATTCTGGTTAAGCGTTTGGAGCAGCAGAATTGCGAAAAATTTTTTGCCTTCTCAACCATTTCTTGGCTTCAAACTCCCATATCTCGCGAACGGATTGACCTAACCCAAAAATTCCTGTAGCGTCTGGAAGTAGAGACTCGCCCGATTACAACGGTATGTGTATTTTTTCCCTAGGCCATTCTGGTTAAGCGTTTGGAGCAGCAGAATTGCGAAAAATTTTTTGCCTTCTCAACCATTTCTTGGCTTCAAACTCCCATATCTCGCGAACGGGTTGACCTAACCCAAAAATTCCTATTGCATCTGAAAGTAGAAACTCGCCCGATTACAACGGTATGTGTATTTTTCCCCTAGGCCATTCTGGTTAAGCGTTTGGAGCAGCAGAATTGCGAAAAATTTTTTGCTTTCTCAACCATTTCTTGGCTTCAAACTCCCATACTCTCGCGAACGGATTGACCTAACCCAAAAATTACTGTAGCGTCTGGAAGTAGAGACTCGCCCGATTACAACGGTATGTGTATTTTTTCCCTAGGCCATTCTGGTTAAGCGTTTGGAGCAGCAGAATTGCGAAAAATTTGTTGCCTTCTCAACCATTTCTTGGCTTCAAACTCCCATATCTCGCGAACGGATTGACCTAACCCAAAAATTCCTATTGCATCTGAAAGTCGGAACTCGCCCGATTACAACGGTATGTGTATTTTTCCCCTAGGCCATTCTGGTTAAGCGTTTGGAGCAGCAGAATTGCGAAAAATTTTTTGCCTTCTCAACCATTTCTTGGCTTCAAACTCCCATATCTCGCGAACGGATTGACCTAACCCAAAAATTCCTGTAGCGTCTGGAAGTAGAGACTCGCCCGATTACAACGGTATGTGTATTTTTTCCCTAGGCCATTCTGGTTAAGCGTTTGGAGCAGCAGAATTGCAAAAAATTTTTTACCTTCTCAACCATTTCTTGGCTTCAAACTCCCATATCTCGCGAACGGATTGACCTAACCCAAAAATTCCAATTGCATCTGAAAGTAGAATCTCGCCCGATTACAGCGGTATGTGTATTTTTTCCCTAGGCCATTCTGGTTAAGCGTTTGGAGCAGCAGAATTGCGAAAAATTTTTTGGCTTCTCAACCATTTCTTGGCTTCAAACTCCCATATCTCGCGAACGGATTGACCTAACCCAAAAATTCCTGTCGCGTCTGGAAGTAGAGACTCGCCCGATTACAACGGTATGTGTATTTTTTCTCTAGGCCATTCTGGTTAAGCGTTTGGAGCAGCAGAATTGCGAAAAATTTTTTGCCTTCTCAACCATTTCTTGGCTTCAAACTCCCATATCTCGCGAACGAATTGACCTAACCCAAAAATTCCTATTGCATCTGAAAGTAGAAACTCGCCCGATTACAACGGTATGTGTATTTTTTCCCTAGGCCATTCCGGTTAAGCGTTTGGAGCAGCAGAAGTGCGAAAGATTTGTTGTCTTCTCAACCATTTCTTAGCTTCAAACTCCCATATCTCGCGAATGGATTGACCTAACCCAAAAATTCCTTTTGCATCTGAAAGTAGAAACTCGCCCGATTACAACGGTATCTGTATTTTTTCCCTAGGCCATTCTGTTTAAGCGTTTGGAGCAGCAGAATTGCGAAAAATTTTTTGCCTTCTCAATCATTTCTTGGCTTCAAACTCCCATATCTCGCGAACGGGTTGACCTAACCCAAAAATTCCTATTGCATCTGAAAGTAGAAACTCGCCCGATTACAACGGTATGTGTGTTGTTTCCCTAGACCATTCTGGTTAAGCGTTTGGATCAGCAGAAGTGCGAAAAATTTTTTGCCTTCTCAACCATTTCTTGGCTTCAAACTCCCATATCTCGCGAACGGATTGACCTAACCCAAAAATTCCTATTGCATCTGAAAGTAGAAACTCGCCCGATTACAACGGTATGTGTATTTTTCCCCTAGGCCATTCTGGTTAAGCGTTTGGAGCAGCAGAATTGCGAAAAATTTTTTGCCTTCTCAACCATTTCTTGGCTTCAAACTCCCATATCTCGCGAACGGATTGACCTAACCCAAAAATTCCTGTAGCGTCTGGAAGTAGAGACTCGCCCGATTACAACGGTATGTGTATTTTTTCCCTAGGCCATTCTGGTTAAGCGTTTGGAGCAGCAGAATTGCGAAAAATTTTTTGCCTTCTCAACCATTTCTTGGCTTCAAACTCCCATATCTCGCGAACGGATTGACCTAACCCAAAAATTCCAATTGCATCTGAAAGTAGAACCTCGCCCGATTACAGCGGTATGTGTATTTTTTCCCTAGGCCATTCTGGTTAAGCGTTTGGAGCAGCAGAATTGCGAAAAATTTTTTGCCTTCTCAACCATTTCTTGGCTTCAAACTCCCATATCTCGCGAACGGATTGACCTAACCCAAAAATTCCTGCAGCGTCTGGAAGCAGAGACTCGCCCGATTACAACGGTATGTGTATTTTTTCTCTAGGCCATTCTGGTTAAGCGTTTGGAGCAGCAGAATTGCGAAAAATTTTTTGCCTTCTCAACCATTTCTTGGCTTCAAACTCCCATATCTCGCGAACGGATTGACCTAACCCAAAAATTCCTATTGCATCTGAAAGTAGAAACTCGCCCGATTACAACGGTATGTGTATTTTTTCCCTAGGCTATTCTGGTTAAGCGTTTGGAGCAGCAGAAGTGCGAAAGATTTGTTGTCTTCTCAACCATTTCTTAGCTTCAAACTCCCATATCTCGCGAACGGATTGACCTAACCCAAAAATTCCTGTTGCATCTGAAAGTAGAAACTCGCCCGATTACAACGGTATCTGTATTTTTTCCCTAGGCCATCCTGTTTAAGCGTTTGGAGCAGCAGAATTGCGAAAAATTTTTTGCCTTCTCAATCATTTCTTGGCTTCAAACTCCCATATCTCGCGAACGGGTTGACCTAACCCAAAAATTCCAATTGCATCTGAAAGAAGAACCTCGCCCGATTACAGCGGTATGTGTATTTTTTCCCTAGGCCATTCTGGTTACGCGTTTGGAGCAGCAGAATTGCGAAAAATTTTTTGCCTTCTCAACCATTTCTTGGCTTCAAACTCCCATATCTCGCGAACGGATTGACCTAACCCAAAAATTCCTATTGCATCTGAAAGTAGAAACTCGCCCGATTACAACGGTATGTGTATTTTTTCCCTAGGCCATTCTGGTTAAGCGTTTGGAGCAGCAGAATTGCGAAAGATTTGTTGTCTTCTCAACCATTTCTTAGCCTCAAACTCCCATATCTCGCGAATGGATTGACCTTACCCAAAAATTCCTGTTGCATCTGAAAGTAGAAACTCGCCCGATTACAACGGTATCTGTATTTTTTCCCTAGGCCATTCTGTTTAAGCGTTTGGAGCAGCAGAATTGCGAAAAATTTTTTGCCTTCTCAACCATTTCTTGGCTTCAAACTCCCATATCTCGCGAACGGATTGACCTAACCCAAAAATTCCTATTGCATCTGAAAGTAGAAACTCGCCCGATTACAACGGTATGTGTATTTTTCCCCTAGGCCATTCTGGTTAAGCGTTTGGAGCAGCAGAATTGCGAAAAATTTTTTGCCTTCTCAACCATTTCTTGGCTTCAAACTCCCATATCTCGCGAACGGATTGACCTAACCCAAAAATTCCTGTAGCGTCTGGAAGTAGAGACTCGCCCGATTACAACGGTATGTGTATTTTTTCCCTAGGCCATTCTGGTTAAGCGTTTGGAGCAGCAGAATTGCGAAAAATTTTTTTCCTTCTCAACCATTTCTTGGCTTCAAACTCCCATATCTCGCGAACGGATTGACCTAACCCAAAAATTCCTATTGCATCTGAAAGTAGAAACTCGCCCGATTACAAAGGTATGTGTATTTTTTTCCTAGGCCATTCTGGTTAAGCGTTTGGAGCAGCAGAATTGCGAAAAATTTTTTGCCTTCTCATCCATTTCTTGGCTTCAAACTCCCATATCTCGCGAACGGATTGACCTAACCCAAAAATTCCAATTGCATCTGAAAGTAGAACCTCGCCCGATTACAGCGGTATGTGTATTTTTTCCCTAGGCCATTCTGGTTCAGCGTGTGGAGCAGCAGAATTGCGAAAAATTTTTTGCCTTCTCAACCATTTCTTAGCTTCAAACTCCCATATCTCGCGAATGGATTGACCTAACCCAAAAATTCCTTTTGCATCTGAAAGTAGAAACTCGCCCGATTACAACGGTATCTGTATTTTTTCCCTAGGCCATTCTGTTTAAGCGTTTGGAGCAGCAGAATTGCGAAAAATTTTTTGCCTTCTCAATCATTTCTTGGCTTCAAACTCCCATATCTCGCGAACGGGTTGACTTAACCCAAAAATTCCTATTGCATCTGAAAGTAGAAACTCGCCCGATTACAACGGTATGTGTATTGTTTCCCTAGACCATTCTGGTTAAGCGTTTGGATCAGCAGAAGTGCGAAAAATTTTTTGCCTTCTCAACCATTTCTTGGCTTCAAACTCCCATATCTCGCGAACGGATTGACCTCACCCAAAAATTCCTATTGCATCTGAAAGTAGAAACTCGCCCGATTACAACGGTATGTGTATTTTTCCCCTAGGCCATTCTGGTTAAGCGTTTGGAGCAGCAGAATTGCGAAAAATTTTTTGCCTTCTCAACCATTTCTTGGCTTCAAACTCCCATATCTCGCGAACGGATTGACCTAACCCAAAAATTCCTGCAGCGTCTGGAAGTAGAGACTCGCCCGATTCCAACGGTATGTGTATTTTTTCTCTAGGCCA
Source organism: Ptiloglossa arizonensis (assembly GCF_051014685.1). Lineage (NCBI taxonomy): Eukaryota > Metazoa > Arthropoda > Insecta > Hymenoptera > Colletidae > Ptiloglossa > Ptiloglossa arizonensis. The sequence goes on along the minus strand of NW_027478700.1, from coordinate 271,985 downwards.
TTCTGGTTAAGCGTTTGGAGCAGCAGAATTGCGAAAAATTGTTTGCCTTCTCAACCATTTCTTGGCTTCAAACTCCCATATCTCGAGAACGGATTGACCTAACCCAAAAATTCCTATTGCATCTGAAAGTAGAAACTCGCCCGATTACAACGGTATGTGTATCTTTTCCCTAGGCCATTCTGGTTAAGCGTTTGGAGCAGCAGAAGTGCGAAAGATTTGTTGTCTTCTCAACCATTTCTTAGCTTCAAACTCCCATATCTCGCGAACGGATTGACCTAACCCAAAAATTCCTGTTGCATCTGAAAGTAGAAACTCGCCCGATTACAACGGTATCTGTATTTTTTCCCTAGGCCATCCTGTTTAAGCGTTTGGAGCAGCAGAATTGCGAAAAATTTTTTGCCTTCTCAATCATTTCTTGGCTTCAAACTCCCATATCTCGCGAACGGGTTGACCTAACCCAAAAATTCCTATTGCATCTGAAAGTAGAAACTCGCCCGATTACAACGGTATGTGTATTGTTTCCCTAGACCATTCTGGTTAAGCGTTTGGATCAGCAGAAGTGCGAAAAATTTTTTGCCTTCTCAACCATTTCTTGGCTTCAAACTCCCATATCTCGCGAACGGATTGACCTAACCCAAAAATTCCTGTAGCGTCTGGAAGTAGAGACTCGCCCGATTACAACGGTATGTGTATTTTTCCCCTAGGCCATTCTGGTTAAGCGTTTGGAGCAGCAGAATTGCGAAAAATTTTTTGCCTTCTCAACCATTTCTTGGCTTCAAACTCCCATATCTCGCGAACGGATTGACCTAACCCAAAAATTCCTATTGCATCTGAAAGCAGAAACTCGCCCGATTACAACGGTATGTGTATTTTTTCCCTAGGCCATTCTGGTTAAGCGTTTGGAGCAGCAGAAGTGCGAAGGATTTGTTGTCTTCTCAACCATTTCTTAGCTTCAAACTCCCATATCTCGCGAATGGATTGACCTAACCCAAAAATTCCTTTTGCATCTGAAAGTAGAAACTCGCCCGATTACAACGGTATCTGTATTTTTTCCCTAGGCCATTCTGTTTAAGCGTTTGGAGCAGCAGAATTGCGAAAAATTTTTTGCCTTCTCAATCATTTCTTGGCTTCAAACTCCCATATCTCGCGAACGGGTTGACCTAACCCAAAAATTCCTATTGCATCTGAAAGTAGAAACTCGCCCGATTACAACTGTATGTGTATTGTTTCCCTAGACCATTCTGGTTAAGCGTTTGGATCAGCAGAAGTGCGAAAAATTTTTTGCCTTCTCAACCATTTCTTGGCTTCAAACTCCCATATCTCGCGAACGGATTGACCTAACCCAAAAATTCCTATTGCATCTGAAAGTAGAAACTCGCCCGATTACAACGGTATGTGTATTTTTCCCCTAGGCCATTCTGGTTAAGCGTTTGGAGCAGCAGAATTGCGAAAAATTTTTTGCCTTCTCAACCATTTCTTGGCTTCAAACTCCCATATCTCGCGAACGGATTGACCTAACCCAAAAATTCCTGCAGCGTCTGGAAGTAGAGACTCGCCCGATTCCAACGGTATGTGTATTTTTTCTCTAGGCCATTCTGGTTAAGCGTTTGGAGCAGCAGAATTGCGAAAAATTGTTTGCCTTCTCAACCATTTCTTGGCTTCAAACTCCCATATCTCGAGAACGGATTGACCTAACCCAAAAATTCCTATTGCATCTGAAAGTAGAAACTCGCCCGATTACAACGGTATGTGTATCTTTTCCCTAGGCCGTTCTGGTTAAGCGTTTGGAGCAGCAGAAGTGCGAAAGATTTGTTGTCTTCTCAACCATTTCTTAGCTTCAAACTCCCATATCTCGCGAACGGATTGACCTAACCCAAAAATTCCTGTTGCATCTGAAAGTAGAAACTCGCCCGATTACAACGGTATCTGTATTTTTTCCCTAGGCCATCCTGTTTAAGCGTTTGGAGCAGCAGAATTGCGAAAAATTTTTTGCCTTCTCAATCATTTCTTGGCTTCAAACTCCCATATCTCGCGAACGGGTTGACCTAACCCAAAAATTCCTATTGCATCTGAAAGTAGAAACTCGCCCGATTACAACTGTATGTGTATTGTTTCCCTAGACCATTCTGGTTAAGCGTTTGGATCAGCAGAAGTGCGAAAAATTTTTTGCCTTCTCAACCATTTCTTGGCTTCAAACTCCCATATCTCGCGAACGGATTGACCTAACCCAAAAATTCCTATTGCATCTGAAAGTAGAAACTCGCCCGATTACAACGGTATGTGTATTTTTCCCCTAGGCCATTCTGGTTAAGCGTTTGGAGCAGCAGAATTGCGAAAAATTTTTTGCCTTCTCAACCATTTCTTGGCTTCAAACTCCCATATCTCGCGAACGGATTGACCTAACCCAAAAATTCCTGCAGCGTCTGGAAGTAGAGACTCGCCCGATTCCAACGGTATGTGTATTTTTTCTCTAGGCCATTCTGGTTAAGCGTTTGGAGCAGCAGAATTGCGAAAAATTGTTTGCCTTCTCAACCATTTCTTGGCTTCAAACTCCCATATCTCGAGAACGGATTGACCTAACCCAAAAATTCCTATTGCATCTGAAAGTAGAAACTCGCCCGATTACAACGGTATGTGTATCTTTTCCCTAGGCCGTTCTGGTTAAGCGTTTGGAGCAGCAGAAGTGCGAAAGATTTGTTGTCTTCTCAACCATTTCTTAGCTTCAAACTCCCATATCTCGCGAACGGATTGACCTAACCCAAAAATTCCTGTTGCATCTGAAAGTAGAAACTCGCCCGATTACAACGGTATCTGTATTTTTTCCCTAGGCCATCCTGTTTAAGCGTTTGGAGCAGCAGAATTGCGAAAAATTTTTTGCCTTCTCAATCATTTCTTGGCTTCAAACTCCCATATCTCGCGAACGGGTTGACCTAACCCAAAAATTCCTATTGCATCTGAAAGTAGAAACTCGCCCGATTACAACGGTATGTGTATTGTTTCCCTAGACCATTCTGGTTAAGCGTTTGGATCAGCAGAAGTGCGAAAAATTTTTTGCCTTCTCAACCATTTCTTGGCTTCAAACTCCCATATCTCGCGAACGGATTGACCTAACCCAAAAATTCCTGTAGCGTCTGGAAGTAGAGACTCGCCCGATTACAACGGTATGTGTATTTTCCCCCTAGGCCATTCTGGTTAAGCGTTTGGAGCAGCAGAATTGCGAAAAATTTTTTGCCTTCTCAACCATTTCTTGGCTTCAAACTCCCATATCTCGCGAACGGATTGACCTAACCCAAAAATTCCTATTGCATCTGAAAGCAGAAACTCGCCCGATTACAACGGTATGTGTATTTTTTCCCTAGGCCATTCTGGTTAAGCGTTTGGAGCAGCAGAAGTGCGAAGGATTTGTTGTCTTCTCAACCATTTCTTAGCTTCAAACTCCCATATCTCGCGAATGGATTGACCTAACCCAAAAATTCCTTTTGCATCTGAAAGTAGAAACTCGCCCTATTACAACGGTATCTGTATTTTTTCCCTAGGCCATTCTGTTTAAGCGTTTGGAGCAGCAGAATTGCGAAAAATTTTTTGCCTTCTCAATCATTTCTTGGCTTCAAACTCCCATATCTCGCGAACGGGTTGACCTAACCCAAAAATTCCTATTGCATCTGAAAGTAGAAACTCGCCCGATTACAACTGTATGTGTATTGTTTCCCTAGACCATTCTGGTTAAGCGTTTGGATCAGCAGAAGTGCGAAAAATTTTTTGCCTTCTCAACCATTTCTTGGCTTCAAACTCCCATATCTCGCGAACGGATTGACCTAACCCAAAAATTCCTATTGCATCTGAAAGTAGAAACTCGCCCGATTACAACGGTATGTGTATTTTTCCCCTAGGCCATTCTGGTTAAGCGTTTGGAGCAGCAGAATTGCGAAAAATTTTTTGCCTTCTCAACCATTTCTTGGCTTCAAACTCCCATATCTCGCGAACGCATTGACCTAACCCAAAAATTCCAATTGCATCTGAAAGTAGAACCTCGCCCGATTACAGCGGTATGTGTATTTTTTCCCTAGGCCATTCTGGTTAAGCGTTTGGAGCAGCAGAATTGCGAAAAATTTTTTGCCTTCTCAACCATTTCTTGGCTTCAAACTCCCATATCTCGCGAACGGATTGACCTAACCCAAAAATTCCTGCAGCGTCTGGAAGTAGAGACTCGCCCGATTACAACGGTATGTGTATTTTTTCTCTAGGCCATTCTGGTTAAGCGTTTGGAGCAGCAGAATTGCGAAAAATTTTTTGCCTTCTCAACCATTTCTTGGCTTCAAACTCCCATATCTCGCGAACGAATTGACCTAACCCAAAAATTCCTATTGCATCTGAAAGTAGAAACTCGCCCGATTACAACGGTATGTGTATTTTTTCCCTAGGCCATTCTGGTTAAGCGTTTGGAGCAGCAGAAGTGCGAAAGATTTGTTGTCTTCTCAACCATTTCTTAGCTTCAAACTCCCATATCTCGCGAACGGATTGACCTAACCCAAAAATTCCTGTTGCATCTGAAAGTAGAAACTCGCCCGATTACAACGGTATCTGTATTTTTTCCCTAGGCCATCCTGTTTAAGCGTTTGGAGCAGCAGAATTGCGAAAAATTTTTTGCCTTCTCAATCATTTCTTGGCTTCAAACTCCCATATCTCGCGAACGGGTTGACCTAACCCAAAAATTCCTATTGCATCTGAAAGTAGAAACTCGCCCGATTACAACGGTATGTGTATTGTTTCCCTAGACCATTCTGGTTAAGCGTTTGGATCAGCAGAAGTGCGAAAAATTTTTTGCCTTCTCAACCATTTCTTGGCTTCAAACTCCCATATCTCGCGAACGGATTGACCTAACCCAAAAATTCCTGTAGCGTCTGGAAGTAGAGACTCGCCCGATTACAACGGTATGTGTATTTTTCCCCTAGGCCATTCTGGTTAAGCGTTTGGAGCAGCAGAATTGCGAAAAATTTTTTGCCTTCTCAACCATTTCTTGGCTTCAAACTCCCATATCTCGCGAACGGATTGACCTAACCCAAAAATTCCTATTGCATCTGAAAGCAGAAACTCGCCCGATTACAACGGTATGTGTATTTTTTCCCTAGGCCATTCTGGTTAAGCGTTTGGAGCAGCAGAAGTGCGAAGGATTTGTTGTCTTCTCAACCATTTCTTAGCTTCAAACTCCCATATCTCGCGAATGGATTGACCTAACCCAAAAATTCCTTTTGCATCTGAAAGTAGAAACTCGCCCGATTACAACGGTATCTGTATTTTTTCCCTAGGCCATTCTGTTTAAGCGTTTGGAGCAGCAGAATTGCGAAAAATTTTTTGCCTTCTCAATCATTTCTTGGCTTCAAACTCCCATATCTCGCGAACGGGTTGACCTAACCCAAAAATTCCTATTGCATCTGAAAGTAGAAACTCGCCCGATTACAACTGTATGTGTATTGTTTCCCTAGACCATTCTGGTTAAGCGTTTGGATCAGCAGAAGTGCGAAAAATTTTTTGCCTTCTCAACCATTTCTTGGCTTCAAACTCCCATATCTCGCGAACGGATTGACCTAACCCAAAAATTCCTATTGCATCTGAAAGTAGAAACTCGCCCGATTACAACGGTATGTGTATTTTTCCCCTAGGCCATTCTGGTTAAGCGTTTGGAGCAGCAGAATTGCGAAAAATTTTTTGCCTTCTCAACCATTTCTTGGCTTCAAACTCCCATATCTCGCGAACGGATTGACCTAACCCAAAAATTCCTGCAGCGTCTGGAAGTAGAGACTCGCCCGATTCCAACGGTATGTGTATTTTTTCTCTAGGCCATTCTGGTTAAGCGTTTGGAGCAGCAGAATTGCGAAAAATTGTTTGCCTTCTCAACCATTTCTTGGCTTCAAACTCCCATATCTCGAGAACGGATTGACCTAACCCAAAAATTCCTATTGCATCTGAAAGTAGAAACTCGCCCGATTACAACGGTATGTGTATCTTTTCCCTAGGCCGTTCTGGTTAAGCGTTTGGAGCAGCAGAAGTGCGAAAGATTTGTTGTCTTCTCAACCATTTCTTAGCTTCAAACTCCCATATCTCGCGAACGGATTGACCTAACCCAAAAATTCCTGTTGCATCTGAAAGTAGAAACTCGCCCGATTACAACGGTATCTGTATTTTTTCCCTAGGCCATCCTGTTTAAGCGTTTGGAGCAGCAGAATTGCGAAAAATTTTTTGCCTTCTCAATCATTTCTTGGCTTCAAACTCCCATATCTCGCGAACGGGTTGACCTAACCCAAAAATTCCTATTGCATCTGAAAGTAGAAACTCGCCCGATTACAACGGTATGTGTATTGTTTCCCTAGACCATTCTGGTTAAGCGTTTGGATCAGCAGAAGTGCGAAAAATTTTTTGCCTTCTCAACCATTTCTTGGCTTCAAACTCCCATATCTCGCGAACGGATTGACCTAACCCAAAAATTCCTGTAGCGTCTGGAAGTAGAGACTCGCCCGATTACAACGGTATGTGTATTTTTCCCCTAGGCCATTCTGGTTAAGCGTTTGGAGCAGCAGAATTGCGAAAAATTTTTTGCCTTCTCAACCATTTCTTGGCTTCAAACTCCCATATCTCGCGAACGGATTGACCTAACCCAAAAATTCCTATTGCATCTGAAAGCAGAAACTCGCCCGATTACAACGGTATGTGTATTTTTTCCCTAGGCCATTCTGGTTAAGCGTTTGGAGCAGCAGAAGTGCGAAGGATTTGTTGTCTTCTCAACCATTTCTTAGCTTCAAACTCCCATATCTCGCGAATGGATTGACCTAACCCAAAAATTCCTTTTGCATCTGAAAGTAGAAACTCGCCCTATTACAACGGTATCTGTATTTTTTCCCTAGGCCATTCTGTTTAAGCGTTTGGAGCAGCAGAATTGCGAAAAATTTTTTGCCTTCTCAATCATTTCTTGGCTTCAAACTCCCATATCTCGCGAACGGGTTGACCTAACCCAAAAATTCCTATTGCATCTGAAAGTAGAAACTCGCCCGATTACAACTGTATGTGTATTGTTTCCCTAGACCATTCTGGTTAAGCGTTTGGATCAGCAGAAGTGCGAAAAATTTTTTGCCTTCTCAACCATTTCTTGGCTTCAAACTCCCATATCTCGCGAACGGATTGACCTAACCCAAAAATTCCTATTGCATCTGAATGTAGAAACTCGCCCGATTACAACGGTATGTGTATTTTTCCCCTAGGCCATTCTGGTTAAGCGTTTGGAGCAGCAGAATTGCGAAAAATTTTTTGCCTTCTCAACCATTTCTTGGCTTCAAACTCCCATATCTCGCGAACGGATTGACCTAACCCAAAAATTCCAATTGCATCTGAAAGTAGAACCTCGCCCGATTACAGCGGTATGTGTATTTTTTCCCTAGGCCATTCTGGTTAAGCGTTTGGAGCAGCAGAATTGCGAAAAATTTTTTGCCTTCTCAACCATTTCTTGGCTTCAAACTCCCATATCTCGCGAACGGATTGACCTAACCCAAAAATTCCTGCAGCGTCTGGAAGTAGAGACTCGCCCGATTACAACGGTATGTGTATTTTTTCTCTAGGCCATTCTGGTTAAGCGTTTGGAGCAGCAGAATTGCGAAAAATTTTTTGCCTTCTCAACCATTTCTTGGCTTCAAACTCCCATATCTCGCGAACGAATTGACCTAACCCAAAAATTCCTATTGCATCTGAAAGTAGAAACTCGCCCGATTACAACGGTATGTGTATTTTTTCCCTAGGCCATTCTGGTTAAGCGTTTGGAGCAGCAGAAGTGCGAAAGATTTGTTGTCTTCTCAACCATTTCTTAGCTTCAAACTCCCATATCTCGCGAATGGATTGACCTAACCCAAAAATTCCTTTTGCATCTGAAAGTAGAAACTCGCCCGATTACAACGGTATCTGTATTTTTTCCCTAGGCCATTCTGTTTAAGCATTTGGAGCAGCAGAATTGCGAAAAATTTTTTGCCTTCTCAATCATTTCTTGGCTTCAAACTCCCATAACTCGCGAACGGGTTGACCTAACCCAAAAATTCCTATTGCATCTGAAAGTAGAAACTCGCCCGATTACAACGGTATGTGTGTTGTTTCCCTAGACCATTCTGCTTAAGCGTTTGAATCAGCAGAATTGCGAAAAATTTTTTGCCTTCTCAACCATTTCTTGGCTTCAAACTCCCATATCTCGCGAACGGATTGACCTAACCCAAAAATTCCTATTGCATCTGAAAGTAGAAACTCGCCCGATTACAACGGTATGTGTATTTTTCCCCTAGGCCATTCTGGTTAAGCGTTTGGAGCAGCAGAATTGCGAAAAATTTTTTGCCTTCTCAACCATTTCTTGGCTTCAAACTCCCATATCTCGCGAACGGATTGACCTAACCCAAAAATTCCTGTAGCGTCTGGAAGTAGAGACTCGCCCGATTACAACGGTATGTGTATTTTTTCCCTAGGCCATTCTGGTTAAGCGTTTGGAGCAGCAGAATTGCGAAAAATTTTTTGCCTTCTCAACCATTTCTTGGCTTCAAACTCCCATATCTCGCGAACGGATTGACCTAACCCAAAAATTCCAATTGCATCTGAAAGTAGAACCTCGCCCGATTACAGCGGTATGTGTATTTTTTCCCTATGCCATTCTGGTTAAGCGTTTGGAGCAGCAGAATTGCGAAAAATTTTTTGCCTTCTCAACCATTTCTTGGCTTCAAACTCCCATATCTCGCGAACGGATTGACCTAACCCAAAAATTCCTGCAGCGTCTGGAAGCAGAGACTCGCCCGATTACAACGGTATGTGTATTTTTTCTCTAGGCCATTCTGGTTAAGCGTTTGGAGCAGCAGAATTGCGAAAAATTTTTTGCCTTCTCAACCATTTCTTGGCTTCAAACTCCCATATCTCGCGAACGGATTGACCTAACCCAAAAATTCCTATTGCATCTGAAAGTAGAAACTCGCCCGATTACAACGGTATGTGTATTTTTTCCCTAGGCCATTCTGGTTAAGCGTTTGGAGCAGCAGAAGTGCGAAAGATTTGTTGTCTTCTCAACCATTTCTTGGCTTCAAACTCCCATATCTCGCGAACGGATTGACCTAACCCAAAAATTCCTGTTGCATCTGAAAGTAGAAACTCGCCCGATTACAACGGCATCTGTATTTTTTCCCTAGGCCATCCTGTTTAAGCGTTTGGAGCAGCAGAATTGCGAAAAATGTTTTGCCTTCTCAATCATTTCTTGGCTTCAAACTCCCATATCTCGCGAACGGGTTGACCTAACCCAAAAATTCCTGTGGCGTCTGGAAGTAGAGACTCGCCCGATTACAACGGTATGTGTATTTTTTCTCTAGGCCATTGTGGTTAAGCGTTTGGAGCAGCAGAATTGCGAAAAATTTTTTGCCTTCTCAACCATTTCTTGGCTTCAAACTCCCATATCTCGCGAACGGATTGACCTAACCCAAAAATTCCTATTGCATCTGAAAGTAGAAACTCGCCCGATTACAACGGTATGTGTATTTTTTCCCTAGGCCATTCTGGTTAAGCGTTTGGAGCAGCAGAATTGCGAAAGATTTGTTGTCTTCTCAACCATTTCTTAGCCTCAAACTCCCATATCTCGCGAATGGATTGACCTTACCCAAAAATTCCTGTTGCATCTGAAAGTAGAAACTCGCCCGATTACAACGGTATCTGTATTTTTTCCCTAGGCCATTCTGTTTAAGCGTTTGGAGCAGCAGAATTGCGAAAAATTTTTTGCCTTCTCAACCATTTCTTGGCTTCAAACTCCCATATCTCGCGAACGGATTGACCTAACCCAAAAATTCCTATTGCATCTGAAAGTAGAAACTCGCCCGATTACAACGGTATGTGTATTTTTCCCCTAGGCCATTCTGGTTAAGCGTTTGGAGCAGCAGAATTGCGAAAAATTTTTTGCCTTCTCAACCATTTCTTGGCTTCAAACTCCCATATCTCGCGAACGGATTGACCTAACCCAAAAATTCCTGTAGCGTCTGGAAGTAGAGACTCGCCCGATTACAACGGTATGTGTATTTTTTCCCTAGGCCATTCTGGTTAAGCGTTTGGAGCAGCAGAATTGCGAAAAATTTTTTGCCTTCTCAACCATTTCTTGGCTTCAAACTCCCATATCTCGCGAACGGATTGACCTAACCCAAAAATTCCTATTGCATCTGAAAGTAGAAACTCGCCCGATTACAACGGTATGTGTATTTTTTTCCTAGGCCATTCTGGTTAAGCGTTTGGAGCAGCAGAATTGCGAAAAATTTTTTGCCTTCTCATCCATTTCTTGGCTTCAAACTCCCATATCTCGCGAACGGATTGACCTAACCCAAAAATTCCAATTGCATCTGAAAGTAGAACCTCGCCCGATTACAGCGGTATGTGTATTTTTTCCCTAGGCCATTCTGGTTCAGCGTGTGGAGCAGCAGAATTGCGAAAAATTTTTTGCCTTCTCAACCATTTCTTAGCTTCAAACGCCCATATCTCGCGAACGGATTGACCTAACCCAAAAATTCCTTTTGCATCTGAAAGTAGAAACTCGCCCGATTACAACGGTATCTGTATTTTTTCCCTAGGCCATTCTGTTTAAGCGTTTGGAGCAGCAGAATTGCGAAAAATTTTTTGCCTTCTCAATCATTTCTTGGCTTCAAACTCCCATATCTCGCGAACGGGTTGACTTAACCCAAAAATTCCTATTGCATCTGAAAGTAGAAACTCGCCCGATTACAACGGTATGTGTATTGTTTCCCTAGACCATTCTGGTTAAGCGTTTGGATCAGCAGAAGTGCGAAAAATTTTTTGCCTTCTCAACCATTTCTTGGCTTCAAACTCCCATATCTCGCGAACGGATTGACCTAACCCAAAAATTCCTGTAGCGTCTGGAAGTAGAGACTCGCCCGATTACAACGGTATATGTATTTTTTCCCTAGGCCATTCTGGTTAAGAGTTTGGAGCAGCAGAATTGCGAAAAATTTTTTGCCTTCTCAACCATTTCTTGGCTTCAAACTCCCATATCTCGCGAACGGATTGACCTAACCCAAAAATTCCAATTGCATCTGAAAGTAGAACCTCGCCCGATTACAGCGGTATGTGTATTTTTTCCCTAGGCCATTCTGGTTAAGCGTTTGGAGCAGCAGAATTGCGAAAAATTGTTTGCCTTCTCAACCATTTCTTGGCTTCAAACTCCCATATCTCGCGAACGGATTGACCTAACCCAAAAATTCCTGTAGCGTCTGGAAGTAGAGACTCGCCCGATTACAACGGTATGTGTATTTTTTCTCTAGCCATTGTGGTTAAGCGTTTGGAGCAGCAGAATTGCGAAAAATTTTTTGCCTTCTCAATCATTTCTTGGCTTCAAACTCCCATATCTCGCGAACGGGTTGACCTAACCCAAAAATTCCTATTGCATCTGAAAGTAGAAACTCGCCCGATTACAACGGTATGTGTATTGTTTCCCTAGACCATTCTGGTTAAGCGTTTGGATCAGCAGAAGTGCGAAAAATTTTTTGCCTTCTCAACCATTTCTTGGCTTCAAACTCCCATATCTCGCGAACGGATTGACCTAACCCAAAAATTCCTATTGCATCTGAAAGTAGAAACTCGCCCGATTACAACGGTATGTGTATTTTTCCCCTAGGCCATTCTGGTTAAGCGTTTGGAGCAGCAGAATTGCGAAAAATTTTTTGCCTTCTCAACCATTTCTTGGCTTCAAACTCCCATATCTCGCGAACGGATTGACCTAACCCAAAAATTCCTGTAGCGTCTGGAAGTAGAGACTCGCCCGATTACAACGGTATGTGTATTTTTTCCCTAGGCCATTCTGGTTAAGCGTTTGGAGCAGCAGAATTGCGAAAAATTTTTTGCCTTCTCAACCATTTCTTGGCTTCAAACTCCCATATCTCGCGAACGGATTGACCTAACCCAAAAATTCCAATTGCATCTGAAAGTAGAACCTCGCCCGATTACAGCGGTATGTGTATTTTTTCCCTAGGCCATTCTGGTTAAGCGTTTGGAGCAGCAGAATTGCGAAAAATTTTTTGCCTTCTCAACCATTTCTTGGCTTCAAACTCCCATATCTCGCGAACGGATTGACCTAACCCAAAAATTCCTGCAGCGTCTGGAAGTAGAGACTCGCCCGATTCCAACGGTATGTGTATTTTATCTCTATGCCATTCTGGTTAAGCGTTTGGAGCAGCAGAATTGCGAAAAATTGTTTGCCTTCTCAACCATTTCTTGGCTTCAAACTCCCATATCTCGCGAACGGATTGACCTAGCCCAAAAATTCCTATTGCATCTGAAAGTAGAAACTCGCCCGATTACAACGGTATGTGTATTTTTTCCCTAGGCCATTCTGGTTAAGCGTTTGGAGCAGCAGAAGTGCGAAAGATTTGTTGTCTTCTCAACCATTTCTTAGCTTCAAACTCCCATATCTCGCGAACGGATTAACCTAACCCAAAAATTCCTGTTGCATCTGAAAGTAGAAACTCGCCCGATTACAACGGTATCTGTATTTTTTCCCTAGGCCATCCTGTTTAAGCGTTTGGAGCAGCAGAATTGCGAAAAATTTTTTGCCTTCTCAATCATTTCTTGGCTTCAAACTCCCATATCTCGCGAACGGGTTAACCTAACCCAAAAATTCCTATTGCATCTGAAAGTAGAAACTCGCCCGATTACAACGGTATATGTATTTTTTCCCTAGGCCATTCTGGTTAAGCGTTTGGAGCAGCAGAATTGCGAAAAATTTTTTGCCTTCTCAACCATTTCTTGGCTTCGAACTCCCATATCTCGCGAAGGGATTGACCTAACCCAAAAATTCCAATTGCATCTGAAAGTAGAACCTCGCCCGATTACAGCGGTATGTGTATTTTTTCCCTAGGCCATTCTGGTTAAGCGTTTGGAGCAGCAGAATTGCGAAAAATTTTTTGCCTTCTCAACCATTTCTTGGCTTCAAACTCCCATATCTCGCGAACGGATTGACCTAACCCAAAAATTCCTGTAGCGTCTGGAAGTAGAGACTCGCCCGATTACAACGGTATGTGTATTTTTTCTCTAGGCCATTGTGGTTAAGCGTTTGGAGCAGCAGAATTGCGAAAAATTTTTTGCCTTCTCAACCATTTCTTGGCTTCAAACTCCCATATCTCGCGAACGGATTGACCTAACCCAAAAATTCCTGTTGCATCTGAAAGTAGAAACTCGCCCGATTACAACGGTATGTTTATTTTTTCCCTAGGCCATTCTGGTTAAGCGTTTGGAGCAGCAGAATTGCGAAAGATATTTTGCCTTCTCAACCATTTCTTGGCTTCAAACTCCCATATCTCGCGAACGGATTGACCTAACCCAAAAATTCCTGTAGCGTCTGGAAGTAGAGACTCGCCCGATTACAACGGTATGTGTATTTTTTCCCTAGGCCATTCTGGTTAAGCGTTTGGAGCAGCAGAATTGCGAAAAATTTTTTGCCTTCTCAACCATTTCTTGGCTCAAACTCCCATATCTCGCGAACGGATTGACCTAACCCAAAAATTCCTATTGCATCTGAAAGTAGAAACTCGCCCGATTACAACGGTATGTGTATTTTTCCCCTAGGCCATTCTGGTTAAGCGTTTGGAGCAGCAGAATTGCGAAAAATTTGTTGCCTTCTCAACCATTTCTTGGCTTCAAACTCCCATATCTCGCGAACGGATTGACCTAACCCAAAAATTCCTATTGCATCTGAATGTCGAAACTCGCCCGATTACAACGGTATGTGTATTTTTCCCCTAGGCCATTCTGGTTAAGCGTTTGGAGCAGCAGAATTGCGAAAAATTTTTTGCCTTCTCAACCATTTCTTGGCTTCAAACTCCCATATCTCGCGAACGGATTGACCTAACCCAAAAATTCCTGTAGCGTCTGGAAGTAGAGACTCGCCCGATTACAACGGTATATGTATTTTTTCCCTAGGCCATTCTGGTTAAGAGTTTGGAGCAGCAGAATTGCGAAAAATTTTTTGCCTTCTCAACCATTTCTTGGCTTCAAACTCCCATATCTCGCGAACGGATTGACCTAACCCAAAAATTCCAATTGCATCTGAAAGTAGAACCTCGCCCGATTACAGCGGTATGTGTATTTTTTCCCTAGGCCATTCTGGTTAAGCGTTTGGAGCAGCAGAATTGCGAAAAATTTTTTGCCTTCTCAACCATTTCTTGGCTTCAAACTCCCATATCTCGCGAACGGATTGACCTAACCCAAAAATTCCTGTAGCGTCTGGAAGTAGAGACTCGCCCGATTACAACGGTATGTGTATTTTTTCTCTAGGCCATTGTGGTTAAGCGTTTGGAGCAGCAGAATTGCGAAAAATTTTTTGCCTTCTCAATCATTTCTTGGCTTCAAACTCCCATATCTCGCGAACGGGTTGACCTAACCCAAAAATTCCTATTGCATCTGAAAGTAGAAACTCGCCCGATTACAACGGTATGTGTATTGTTTCCCTAGACCATTCTGGTTAAGCGTTTGGATCAGCAGAAGTGCGAAAAATTTTTTGCCTTCTCAACCATTTCTTGGCTTCAAACTCCCATATCTCGCGAACGGATTGACCTAACCCAAAAATTCCTATTGCATCTGAAAGTAGAAACTCGCCCGATTACAACGGTATGTGTATTTTTCCCCTAGGCCATTCTGGTTAAGCGTTTGGAGCAGCAGAATTGCGAAAAATTTTTTGCCTTCTCAACCATTTCTTGGCTTCAAACTCCCATATCTCGCGAACGGATTGACCTAACCCAAAAATTCCTGTAGCGTCTGGAAGTAGAGACTCGCCCGATTACAACGGTATGTGTATTTTTTCCCTAGGCCATTCTGGTTAAGCGTTTGGAGCAGCAGAATTGCGAAAAATTTTTTGCCTTCTCAACCATTTCTTGGCTTCAAACTCCCATATCTCGCGAACGGATTGACCTAACCCAAAAATTCCAATTGCATTTGAAAGTAGAACCTCGCCCGATTACAGCGGTATGTGTATTTTTACCCTAGGCCATTCTGGTTAAGCGTTTGGAGCAGCAGAATTGCGAAAAATTTTTTGCCTTCTCAACCATTTCTTGGCTTCAAACTCCCATATCTCGCGAACGGATTGACCTAACCCAAAAATTCCTGCAGCGTCTGGAAGTAGAGACTCGCCCGATTCCAACGGTATGTGTATTTTTTCTCTATGCCATTCTGGTTAAGCGTTTGGAGCAGCAGAATTGCGAAAAATTGTTTGCCTTCTCAACCATTTCTTGGCTTCAAACTCCCATATCTCGCGAACGGATTGACCTAACCCAAAAATTCCTATTGCATCTGAAAGTAGAAACTCTCCCGATTACAACGGTATGTGTATTTTTTCCCTAGGCCATTCTGGTTAAGCGTTTGGAGCAGCAGAAGTGCGAAAGATTTGTTGTCTTCTCAACCATTTCTTAGCTTCAAACTCCCATATCTCGCGAACGGATTAACCTAACCCAAAAATTCCTGTTGCATCTGAAAGTAGAAACTCGCCCGATTACAACGGTATCTGTATTTTTTCCCTAGGCCATCCTGTTTAAGCGTTTGGAGCAGCAGAATTGCGAAAAATTTTTTGCCTTCTCAATCATTTCTTGGCTTCAAACTCCCATATCTCGCGAACGGGTTAACCTAACCCAAAAATTCCTATTGCATCTGAAAGTAGAAACTCGCCCGATTACAACGGTATATGTATTTTTTCCCTAGGCCATTCTGGTTAAGCGTTTGGAGCAGCAGAATTGCGAAAAATTTTTTGCCTTCTCAACCATTTCTTGGCTTCGAACTCCCATATCTCGCGAAGGGATTGACCTAACCCAAAAATTCCAATTGCATCTGAAAGTAGAACCTCGCCCGATTACAGCGGTATGTGTATTTTTTCCCTAGGCCATTCTGGTTAAGCGTTTGGAGCAGCAGAATTGCGAAAAATTTTTTGCCTTCTCAACCATTTCTTGGCTTCAAACTCCCATATCTCGCGAACGGATTGACCTAACCCAAAAATTCCTGTAGCGTCTGGAAGTAGAGACTCGCCCGATTACAACGGTATGTGTATTTTTTCTCTAGGCCATTGTGGTTAAGCGTTTGGAGCAGCAGAATTGCGAAAAATTTTTTGCCTTCTCAACCATTTCTTGGCTTCAAACTCCCATATCTCGCGAACGGATTGACCTAACCCAAAAATTCCTGTTGCATCTGAAAGTAGAAACTCGCCCGATTACAACGGTATGTGTATTTTTCCCCTAGGCCATTCTGGTTAAGCGTTTGGAGCAGCAGAATTGCGAAAAATTTGTTGCCTTCTCAACCATTTCTTGGCTTCAAACTCCCATATCTCGCGAACGGATTGACCTAACCCAAAAATTCCTATTGCATCTGAAAGTCGAAACTCGCCCGATTACAACGGTATGTGTATTTTTCCCCTAGGCCATTCTGGTTAAGCGTTTGGAGCAGCAGAATTGCGAAAAATTTTTTGCCTTCTCAACCATTTCTTGGCTTCAAACTCCCATATCTCGCGAACGGATTGACCTAACCCAAAAATTCCTGTAGCGTCTGGAAGTAGAGACTCGCCCGATTACAACGGTATGTGTATTTTTTCTCTAGGCCATTGTGGTTAAGCGTTTGGAGCAGCAGAATTGCGAAAAATTTTTTGCCTTCTCAACCATTTCTTGGCTTCAAACTCCCATATCTCGCGAACGGATTGACCTAACCCAAAAATTCCTGTTGCATCTGAAAGTAGAAACTCGCCCGATTACAACGGTATGTTTATTTTTTCCCTAGGCCATTCTGGTTAAGCGTTTGGAGCAGCAGAATTGCGAAAGATTTTTTGCCTTCTCAACCATTTCTTGGCTTCAAACTCCCATATCTCGCGAACGGATTGACCTAACCCAAAAATTCCTGTAGCGTCTGGAAGTAGAGACTCGCCCGATTACAACGGTATGTGTATTTTTTCCCTAGGCCATTCTGGTTAAGCGTTTGGAGCAGCAGAATTGCGAAAAATTTTTTGCCTTCTCAACCATTTCTTGGCTTCAAACTCCCATATCTCGCGAACGGATTGACCTAACCAAAAAATTCCTATTGCATCTGAAAGTAGAAACTCGCCCGATTACAACGGTATGTGTATTTTTCCCCTAGGCCATTCTGGTTAAGCGTTTGGAGCAGCAGAATTGCGAAAAATTTGTTGCCTTCTCAACCATTTCTTGGCTTCAAACTCCCATATCTCGCGAACGGATTGACCTAACCCAAAAATTCCTATTGCATCTGAAAGTCGAAACTCGCCCGATTACAACGGTATGTGTATTTTTCCCCTAGGCCATTCTGGTTAAGCGTTTGGAGCAGCAGAATTGCGAAAAATTTTTTGCCTTCTCAACCATTTCTTGGCTTCAAACTCCCATATCTCGCGAACGGATTGACCTAACCCAAAAATTCCTGTAGCGTCTGGAAGTAGAGACTCGCCCGATTACAACGGTATATGTATTTTTTCCCTAGGCCATTCTGGTTAAGAGTTTGGAGCAGCAGAATTGCGAAAAATTTTTTGCCTTCTCAACCATTTCTTGGCTTCAAACTCCCATATCTCGCGAACGGATTGACCTAACCCAAAAATTCCAATTGCATCTGAAAGTAGAACCTCGCCCGATTACAGCGGTATGTGTATTTTTTCCCTAGGCCATTCTGGTTAAGCGTTTGGAGCAGCAGAATTGCGAAAAATTTTTTGCCTTCTCAACCATTTCTTGGCTTCAAACTCCCATATCTCGCGAACGGATTGACCTAACCCAAAAATTCCTGTAACGTCTGGAAGTAGAGACTCGCCCGATTACAACGGTATGTGTATTTTTTCTCTAGGCCATTGTGGTTAAGCGTTTGGAGCAGCAGAATTGCGAAAAATTTTTTGCCTTCTCAATCATTTCTTGGCTTCAAACTCCCATATCTCGCGAACGGGTTGACCTAACCCAAAAATTCCTATTGCATCTGAAAGTAGAAACTCGCCCGATTACAACGGTATGTGTATTGTTTCCCTAGACCATTCTGGTTAAGCGTTTGGATCAGCAGAAGTGCGAAAAATTTTTTGCCTTCTCAACCATTTCTTGGCTTCAAACTCCCATATCTCGCGAACGGATTGACCTAACCCAAAAATTCCTATTGCATCTGAAAGTAGAAACTCGCCCGATTACAACGGTATGTGTATTTTTCCCCTAGGCCATTCTGGTTAAGCGTTTGGAGCAGCAGAATTGCGAAAAATTTTTTGCCTTCTCAACCATTTCTTGGCTTCAAACTCCCATATCTCGCGAACGGATTGACCTAACCCAAAAATTCCTGTAGCGTCTGGAAGTAGAGACTCGCCCGATTACAACGGTATGTGTATTTTTTCCCTAGGCCATTCTGGTTAAGCGTTTGGAGCAGCAGAATTGCGAAAAATTTTTTGCCTTCTCAACCATTTCTTGGCTTCAAACTCCCATATCTCGCGAACGGATTGACCTAACCCAAAAATTCCAATTGCATCTGAAAGTAGAACCTCGCCCGATTACAGCGGTATGTGTATTTTTTCCCTAGGCCATTCTGGTTAAGCGTTTGGAGCAGCAGAATTGCGAAAAATTTTTTGCCTTCTCAACCATTTCTTGGCTTCAAACTCCCATATCTCGCGAACGGATTGACCTAACCCAAAAATTCCTGCAGCGTCTGGAAGTAGAGACTCGCCCGATTCCAACGGTATGTGTATTTTTTCTCTATGCCATTCTGGTTAAGCGTTTGGAGCAGCAGAATTGCGAAAAATTGTTTGCCTTCTCAACCATTTCTTGGCTTCAAACTCCCATATCTCGCGAACGGATTGACCTAACCCAAAAATTCCTATTGCATCTGAAAGTAGAAACTCGCCCGATTACAACGGTATGTGTATTTTTTCCCTAGGCCATTCTGGTTAAGCGTTTGGAGCAGCAGAAGTGCGAAAGATTTGTTGTCTTCTCAACCATTTCTTAGCTTCAAACTCCCATATCTCGCGAACGGATTAACCTAACCCAAAAATTCCTGTTGCATCTGAAAGTAGAAACTCGCCCGATTACAACGGTATCTGTATTTTTTCCCTAGGCCATCCTGTTTAAGCGTTTGGAGCAGCAGAATTGCGAAAAATTTTTTGCCTTCTCAATCATTTCATGGCTTCAAACTCCCATATCTCGCGAACGGGTTAACCTAACCCAAAAATTCCTATTGCATCTGAAAGTAGAAACTCGCCCGATTACAACGGTATATGTATTTTTTCCCTAGGCCATTCTGGTTAAGCGTTTGGAGCAGCAGAATTGCGAAAAATTTTTTGCCTTCTCAACCATTTCTTGGCTTCGAACTCCCATATCTCGCGAAGGGATTGACCTAACCCAAAAATTCCAATTGCATCTGAAAGTAGAACCTCGCCCGATTACAGCGGTATGTGTATTTTTTCCCTAGGCCATTCTGGTTAAGCGTTTGGAGCAGCAGAATTGCGAAAAATTTTTTGCCTTCTCAACCATTTCTTGGCTTCAAACTCCCATATCTCGCGAACGGATTGACCTAACCCAAAAATTCCTGTAGCGTCTGGAAGTAGAGACTCGCCCGATTACAACGGTATGTGTATTTTTTCTCTAGGCCATTGTGGTTAAGCGTTTGGAGCAGCAGAATTGCGAAAAACTTTTTGCCTTCTCAACCATTTCTTGGCTTCAAACTCCCATATCTCGCGAACGGATTGACCTAACCCAAAAATTCCTATTGCATCTGAAAGTAGAAACTCGCCCGATTACAACGGTATGTGTATTTTTCCCCTAGGCCATTCTGGTTAAGCGTTTGGAGCAGCAGAATTGCGAAAAATTTGTTGCCTTCTCAACCATTTCTTGGCTTCAAACTCCCATATCTCGCGAACGGATTGACCTAACCCAAAAATTCCTATTGCATCTGAAAGTCGAAACTCGCCCGATTACAACGGTATGTGTATTTTTCCCCTAGGCCATTCTGGTTAAGCGTTTGGAGCAGCAGAATTGCGAAAAATTTTTTGCCTTCTCAACCATTTCTTGGCTTCAAACTCCCATATCTCGCGAACGGATTGACCTAACCCAAAAATTCCTGTAGCGTCTGGAAGTAGAGACTCGCCCGATTACAACGGTATGTGTATTTTTTCTCTAGGCCATTGTGGTTAAGCGTTTGGAGCAGCAGAATTGCGAAAAATTTTTTGCCTTCTCAACCATTTCTTGGCTTCAAACTCCCATATCTCGCGAACGGATTGACCTAACCCAAAAATTCCTGTTGCATCTGAAAGTAGAAACTCGCCCGATTACAACGGTATGTTTATTTTTTCCCTAGGCCATTCTGGTTAAGCGTTTGGAGCAGCAGAATTGCGAAAGATTTTTTGCCTTCTCAACCATTTCTTGGCTTCAAACTCCCATATCTCGCGAACGGATTGACCTAACCCAAAAATTCCTGTAGCGTCTGGAAGTAGAGACTCGCCCGATTACAACGGTATGTGTATTTTTTCCCTAGGCCATTCTGGTTAAGCGTTTGGAGCAGCAGAATTGCGAAAAATTTTTTGCCTTCTCAACCATTTCTTGGCTTCAAACTCCCATATCTCGCGAACGGATTGACCTAACCCAAAAATTCCTATTGCATCTGAAAGTAGAAACTCGCCCGATTACAACGGTATGTGTATTTTTCCCCTAGGCCATTCTGGTTAAGCGTTTGGAGCAGCAGAATTGCGAAAAATTTGTTGCCTTCTCAACCATTTCTTGGCTTCAAACTCCCATATCTCGCGAACGGATTGACCTAACCCAAAAATTCCTATTGCATCTGAAAGTCGAAACTCGCCCGATTACAACGGTATGTGTATTTTTCCCCTAGGCCATTCTGGTTAAGCGTTTGGAGCAGCAGAATTGCGAAAAATTTTTTGCCTTCTCAACCATTTCTTGGCTTTAAACTCCCATATCTCGCGAACGGATTGACCTAACCCAAAAATTCCTGTAGCGTCTGGAAGTAGAGACTCGCCCGATTACAACGGTATATGTATTTTTTCCCTAGGCCATTCTGGTTAAGAGTTTGGAGCAGCAGAATTGCGAAAAATTTTTTGCCTTCTCAACCATTTCTTGGCTTCAAACTCCCATATCTCGCGAACGGATTGACCTAACCCAAAAATTCCAATTGCATCTGAAAGTAGAACCTCGCCCGATTACAGCGGTATGTGTATTTTTTCCCTAGGCCATTCTGGTTAAGCGTTTGGAGCAGCAGAATTGCGAAAAATTTTTTGCCTTCTCAACCATTTCTTGGCTTCAAACTCCCATATCTCGCGAACGGATTGACCTAACCCAAAAATTCCTGTAGCGTCTGGAAGTAGAGACTCGCCCGATTACAACGGTATGTGTATTTTTTCTCTAGGCCATTGTGGTTAAGCGTTTGGAGCAGCAGAATTGCGAAAAATTTTTTGCCTTCTCAATCATTTCTTGGCTTCAAACTCCCATATCTCGCGAACGGGTTGACCTAACCCAAAAATTCCTATTGCATCTGAAAGTAGAAACTCGCCCGATTACAACGGTATGTGTATTGTTTCCCTAGACCATTCTGGTTAAGCGTTTGGATCAGCAGAAGTGCGAAAAATTTTTTGCCTTCTCAACCATTTCTTGGCTTCAAACTCCCATATCTCGCGAACGGATTGACCTAACCCAAAAATTCCTATTGCATCTGAAAGTAGAAACTCGCCCGATTACAACGGTATGTGTATTTTTCCCCTAGGCCATTCTGGTTAAGCGTTTGGAGCAGCAGAATTGCGAAAAATTTTTTGCCTTCTCAACCATTTCTTGGCTTCAAACTCCCATATCTCGCGAACGGATTGACCTAACCCAAAAATTCCTGTAGCGTCTGGAAGTAGAGACTCGCCCGATTACAACGGTATGTGTATTTTTTCCCTAGGCCATTCTGGTTAAGCGTTTGGAGCAGCAGAATTGCGAAAAATTTTTTGCCTTCTCAACCATTTCTTGGCTTCAAACTCCCATATCTCGCGAACGGATTGACCTAACCCAAAAATTCCAATTGCATCTGAAAGTAGAACCTCGCCCGATTACAGCGGTATGTGTATTTTTTCCCTAGGCCATTCTGGTTAAGCGTTTGGAGCAGCAGAATTGCGAAAAATTTTTTGCCTTCTCAACCATTTCTTGGCTTCAAACTCCCATATCTCGCGAACGGATTGACCTAACCCAAAAATTCCTGCAGCGTCTGGAAGTAGAGACTCGCCCGATTCCAACGGTATGTGTATTTTTTCTCTATGCCATTCTGGTTAAGCGTTTGGAGCAGCAGAATTGCGAAAAATTGTTTGCCTTCTCAACCATTTCTTGGCTTCAAACTCACATATCTCGCGAACGGATTGACCTAACCCAAAAATTCCTATTGCATCTGAAAGTAGAAACTCGCCCGATTACAACGGTATGTGTATTTTTTCCCTAGGCCATTCTGGTTAAGCGTTTGGAGCAGCAGAAGTGCGAAAGATTTGTTGTCTTCTCAACCATTTCTTAGCTTCAAACTCCCATATCTCGCGAACGGATTAACCTAACCCAAAAATTCCTGTTGCATCTGAAAGTAGAAACTCGCCCGATTACAACGGTATCTGTATTTTTTCCCTAGGCCATCCTGTTTAAGCGTTTGGAGCAGCAGAATTGCGAAAAATTTTTTGCCTTCTCAATCATTTCTTGGCTTCAAACTCCCATATCTCGCGAACGGGTTAACCTAACCCAAAAATTCCTATTGCATCTGAAAGTAGAAACTCGCCCGATTACAACGGTATATGTATTTTTTCCCTAGGCCATTCTGGTTAAGCGTTTGGAGCAGCAGAATTGCGAAAAATTTTTTGCCTTCTCAACCATTTCTTGGCTTCGAACTCCCATATCTCGCGAAGGGATTGACCTAACCCAAAAATTCCAATTGCATCTGAAAGTAGAACCTCGCCCGATTACAGCGGTATGTGTATTTTTTCCCTAGGCCATTCTGGTTAAGCGTTTGGAGCAGCAGAATTGCGAAAAATTTTTTGCCTTCTCAACCATTTCTTGGCTTCAAACTCCCATATCTCGCGAACGGATTGACCTAACCCAAAAATTCCTGTAGCGTCTGGAAGTAGAGACTCGCCCGATTACAACGGTATGTGTATTTTTTCTCTAGGCCATTGTGGTTAAGCGTTTGGAGCAGCAGAATTGCGAAAAATTTTTTGCCTTCTCAACCATTTCTTGGCTTCAAACTCCCATATCTCGCGAACGGATTGACCTAACCCAAAAATTCCTGTTGCATCTGAAAGTAGAAACTCGCCCGATTACAACGGTATGTTTATTTTTTCCCTAGGCCATTCTGGTTAAGCGTTTGGAGCAGCAGAATTGCGAAAGATTTTTTGCCTTCTCAACCATTTCTTGGCTTCAAACTCCCATATCTCGCGAACGGATTGACCTAACCCAAAAATTCCTGTAGCGTCTGGAAGTAGAGACTCGCCCGATTACAACGGTATGTGTATTTTTTCCCTAGGCCATTCTGGTTAAGCGTTTGGAGCAGCAGAATTGCGAAAAATTTTTTGCCTTCTCAACCATTTCTTGGCTTCAAACTCCCATATCTCGCGAACGGATTGACCTAACCCAAAAATTCCTATTGCATCTGAAAGTAGAAACTCGCCCGATTACAACGGTATGTGTATTTTTCCCCTAGGCCATTCTGGTTAAGCGTTTGGAGCAGCAGAATTGCGAAAAATTTGTTGCCTTCTCAACCATTTCTTGGCTTCAAACTCCCATATCTCGCGAACGGATTGACCTAACCCAAAAATTCCTATTGCATCTGAAAGTCGAAACTCGCCCGATTACAACGGTATGTGTATTTTTCCCCTAGGCCATTCTGGTTAAGCGTTTGGAGCAGCAGAATTGCGAAAAATTTTTTGCCTTCTCAACCATTTCTTGGCTTCAAACTCCCATATCTCGCGAACGGATTGACCTAACCCAAAAATTCCTGTAGCGTCTGGAAGTAGAGACTCGCCCGATTACAACGGTATATGTATTTTTTCCCTAGGCCATTCTGGTTAAGAGTTTGGAGCAGCAGAATTGCGAAAAATTTTTTGCCTTCTCAACCATTTCTTGGCTTCAAACTCCCATATCTCGCGAACGGATTGACCTAACCCAAAAATTCCAATTGCATCTGAAAGTAGAACCTCGCCCGATTACAGCGGTATGTGTATTTTTTCCCTAGGCCATTCTGGTTAAGCGTTTGGAGCAGCAGAATTGCGAAAAATTTTTTGCCTTCTCAACCATTTCTTGGCTTCAAACTCCCATATCTCGCGAACGGATTGACCTAACCCAAAAATTCCTGTAGCGTCTGGAAGTAGAGACTCGCCCGATTACAACGGTATGTGTATTTTTTCTCTAGGCCATTGTGGTTAAGCGTTTGGAGCAGCAGAATTGCGAAAAATTTTTTGCCTTCTCAATCATTTCTTGGCTTCAAACTCCCATATCTCGCGAACGGGTTGACCTAACCCAAAAATTCCTATTGCATCTGAAAGTAGAAACTCGCCCGATTACAACGGTATGTGTATTGTTTCCCTAGACCATTCTGGTTAAGCGTTTGGATCAGCAGAAGTGCGAAAAATTTTTTGCCTTCTCAACCATTTCTTGGCTTCAAACTCCCATATCTCGCGAACGGATTGACCTAACCCAAAAATTCCTGTAGCGTCTGGAAGTAGAGACTCGCCCGATTACAACGGTATATGTATTTTTTCCCTAGGCCATTCTGGTTAAGAGTTTGGAGCAGCAGAATTGCGAAAAATTTTTTGCCTTCTCAACCATTTCTTGGCTTCAAACTCCCATATCTCGCGAACGGATTGACCTAACCCAAAAATTCCAATTGCATCTGAAAGTAGAACCTCGCCCGATTACAGCGGTAGGTGTATTTTTTCCCTAGGCCATTCTGGTTAAGCGTTTGGAGCAGCAGAATTGCGAAAAATTTTTTGCCTTCTCAACCATTTCTTGGCTTCAAACTCCCATATCTCGCGAACGGATTGACCTAACCCAAAAATTCCTGTAGCGTCTGGAAGTAGAGACTCGCCCGATTACAACGGTATGTGTATTTTTTCTCTAGGCCATTGTGGTTAAGCGTTTGGAGCAGCAGAATTGCGAAAAATTTTTTGCCTTCTCAATCATTTCTTGGCTTCAAACTCCCATATCTCGCGAACGGGTTGACCTAACCCAAAAATTCCTATTGCATCTGAAAGTAGAAACTCGCCCGATTACAACGGTATGTGTATTGTTTCCCTAGACCATTCTGGTTAAGCGTTTGGATCAGCAGAAGTGCGAAAAATTTTTTGCCTTCTCAACCATTTCTTGGCTTCAAACTCCCATATCTCGCGAACGGATTGACCTAACCCAAAAATTCCTATTGCATCTGAAAGTAGAAACTCGCCCGATTACAACGGTATGTGTATTTTTCCCCTAGGCCATTCTGGTTAAGCGTTTGGAGCAGCAGAATTGCGAAAAATTTTTTGCCTTCTCAACCATTTCTTGGCTTCAAACTCCCATATCTCGCGAACGGATTGACCTGACCCAAAAATTCCTGTAGCGTCTGGAAGTAGAGACTCGCCCGATTACAACGGTATGTGTATTTTTTCCCTAGGCCATTCTGGTTAAGCGTTTGGAGCAGCAGAATTGCGAAAAATTTTTTGCCTTCTCAACCATTTCTTGGCTTCAAACTCCCATATCTCGCGAACGGATTGACCTAACCCAAAAATTCCAATTGCATCTGAAAGTAGAACCTCGCCCGATTACAGCGGTATGTGTATTTTTTCCCTAGGCCATTCTGGTTAAGCGTTTGGAGCAGCAGAATTGCGAAAAATTTTTTGCCTTCTCAACCATTTCTTGGCTTCAAACTCCCATATCTCGCGAACGGATTGACCTAACCCAAAAATTCCTGCAGCGTCTGGAAGTAGAGACTCGCCCGATTCCAACGGTATGTGTATTTTTTCTCTATGCCATTCTGGTTAAGCGTTTGGAGCAGCAGAATTGCGAAAAATTGTTTGCCTTCTCAACCATTTCTTGGCTTCAAACTCACATATCTCGCGAACGGATTGACCTAACCCAAAAATTCCTATTGCATCTGAAAGTAGAAACTCGCCCGATTACAACGGTATGTGTATTTTTTCCCTAGGCCATTCTGGTTAAGCGTTTGGAGCAGCAGAAGTGCGAAAGATTTGTTGTCTTCTCAACCATTTCTTAGCTTCAAACTCCCATATCTCGCGAACGGATTAACCTAACCCAAAAATTCCTGTTGCATCTGAAAGTAGAAACTCGCCCGATTACAACGGTATCTGTATTTTTTCCCTAGGCCATCCTGTTTAAGCGTTTGGAGCAGCAGAATTGCGAAAAATTTTTTGCCTTCTCAATCATTTCTTGGCTTCAAACTCCCATATCTCGCGAACGGGTTAACCTAACCCAAAAATTCCTATTGCATCTGAAAGTAGAAACTCGCCCGATTACAACGGTATATGTATTTTTTCCCTAGGCCATTCTGGTTAAGCGTTTGGAGCAGCAGAATTGCGAAAAATTTTTTGCCTTCTCAACCATTTCTTGGCTTCGAACTCCCATATCTCGCGAAGGGATTGACCTAACCCAAAAATTCCAATTGCATCTGAAAGTAGAACCTCGCCCGATTACAGCGGTATGTGTATTTTTTCCCTAGGCCATTCTGGTTAAGCGTTTGGAGCAGCAGAATTGCGAAAAATTTTTTGCCTTCTCAACCATTTCTTGGCTTCAAACTCCCATATCTCGCGAACGGATTGACCTAACCCAAAAATTCCTGTAGCGTCTGGAAGTAGAGACTCGCCCGATTACAACGGTATGTGTATTTTTTCTCTAGGCCATTGTGGTTAAGCGTTTGGAGCAGCAGAATTGCGAAAAATTTTTTGCCTTCTCAACCATTTCTTGGCTTCAAACTCCCATATCTCGCGAACGGATTGACCTAACCCAAAAATTCCTGTTGCATCTGAAAGTAGAAACTCGCCCGATTACAACGGTATGTTTATTTTTTCCCTAGGCCATTCTGGTTAAGCGTTTGGAGCAGCAGAATTGCGAAAGATTTTTTGCCTTCTCAACCATTTCTTGGCTTCAAACTCCCATATCTCGCGAACGGATTGACCTAACCCAAAAATTCCTGTAGCGTCTGGAAGTAGAGACTCGCCCGATTACAACGGTATGTGTATTTTTTCCCTAGGCCATTCTGGTTAAGCGTTTGGAGCAGCAGAATTGCGAAAAATTTTTTGCCTTCTCAACCATTTCTTGGCTTCAAACTCCCATATCTCGCGAACGGATTGACCTAACCCAAAAATTCCTATTGCATCTGAAAGTAGAAACTCGCCCGATTACAACGGTATCTGTATTTTTCCCCTAGGCCATTCTGGTTAAGCGTTTGGAGCAGCAGAATTGCGAAAAATTTGTTGCCTTCTCAACCATTTCTTGGCTTCAAACTCCCATATCTCGCGAACGGATTGACCTAACCCAAAAATTCCTATTGCATCTGAAAGTCGAAACTCGCCCGATTACAACGGTATGTGTATTTTTCCCCTAGGCCATTCTGGTTAAGCGTTTGGAGCAGCAGAATTGCGAAAAATTTTTTGCCTTCTCAACCATTTCTTGGCTTCAAACTCCCATATCTCGCGAACGGATTGACCTAACCCAAAAATTCCTGTAGCGTCTGGAAGTAGAGACTCGCCCGATTACAACGGTATATGTATTTTTTCCCTAGGCCATTCTGGTTAAGAGTTTGGAGCAGCAGAATTGCGAAAAATTTTTTGCCTTCTCAACCATTTCTTGGCTTCAAACTCCCATATATCGCGAACGGATTGACCTAACCCAAAAATTCCAATTGCATCTGAAAGTAGAACCTCGCCCGATTACAGCGGTATGTGTATTTTTTCCCTAGGCCATTCTGGTTAAGCGTTTGGAGCAGCAGAATTGCGAAAAATTTTTTGCCTTCTCAACCATTTCTTGGCTTCAAACTCCCATATCTCGCGAACGGATTGACCTAACCCAAAAATTCCTGTAGCGTCTGGAAGTAGAGACTCGCCCGATTACAACGGTATGTGTATTTTTTCTCTAGGCCATTGTGGTTAAGCGTTTGGAGCAGCAGAATTGCGAACAATTTTTTGCCTTCTCAATCATTTCTTGGCTTCAAACTCCCATATCTCGCGAACGGGTTGACCTAACCCAAAAATTCCTATTGCATCTGAAAGTAGAAACTCGCCCGATTACAACGGTATGTGTATTGTTTCCCTAGACCATTCTGGTTAAGCGTTTGGATCAGCAGAAGTGCGAAAAATTTTTTGCCTTCTCAACCATTTCTTGGCTTCAAACTCCCATATCTCGCGAACGGATTGACCTAACCCAAAAATTCCTGTAGCGTCTGGAAGTAGAGACTCGCCCGATTACAACGATATATGTATTTTTTCCCTAGGCCATTCTGGTTAAGAGTTTGGAGCAGCAGAATTGCGAAAAATTTTTTGCCTTCTCAACCATTTCTTGGCTTCAAACTCCCATATCTCGCGAACGGATTGACCTAACCCAAAAATTCCAATTGCATCTGAAAGTAGAACCTCGCCCGATTACAGCGGTATGTGTATTTTTTCCCTAGGCCATTCTGGTTAAGCGTTTGGAGCAGCAGAATTGCGAAAAATTTTTTGCCTTCTCAACCATTTCTTGGCTTCAAACTCCCATATCTCGCGAACGGATTGACCTAACCCAAAAATTCCTGTAGCGTCTGGAAGTAGAGACTCGCCCGATTACAACGGTATGTGTATTTTTTCTCTAGGCCATTGTGGTTAAGCGTTTGGAGCAGCAGAATTGCGAAAAATTTTTTGCCTTCTCAATCATTTCTTGGCTTCAAACTCCCATATCTCGCGAACGGGTTGACCTAACCCAAAAATTCCTATTGCATCTGAAAGTAGAAACTCGCCCGATTACAACGGTATGTGTATTGTTTCCCTAGACCATTCTGGTTAAGCGTTTGGATCAGCAGAAGTGCGAAAAATTTTTTGCCTTCTCAACCATTTCTTGGCTTCAAACTCCCATATCTCGCGAACGGATTGACCTAACCCAAAAATTCCTATTGCATCTGAAAGTAGAAACTCGCCCGATTACAACGGTATGTGTATTTTTCCCCTAGGCCATTCTGGTTAAGCGTTTGGAGCAGCAGAATTGCGAAAAATTTTTTGCCTTCTCAACCATTTCTTGGCTTCAAACTCCCATATCTCGCGAACGGATTGACCTAACCCAAAAATTCCTGTAGCGTCTGGAAGTAGAGACTCGCCCGATTACAACGGTATGTGTATTTTTTCCCTAGGCCATTCTGGTTAAGCGTTTGGAGCAGCAGAATTGCGAAAAATTTTTTGCCTTCTCAACCATTTCTTGGCTTCAAACTCCCTTATCTCGCGAACGGATTGACCTAACCCAAAAATTCCAATTGCATCTGAAAGTAGAACCTCGCCCGATTACAGCGGTATGTGTATTTTTTCCCTAGGCCATTCTGGTTAAGCGTTTGGAGCAGCAGAATTGCGAAAAATTTTTTGCCTTCTCAACCATTTCTTGGCTTCAAACTCCCATATCTCGCGAACGGATTGACCTAACCCAAAAATTCCTGCAGCGTCTGGAAGTAGAGACTCGCCCGATTCCAACGGTATGTGTATTTTTTCTCTATGCCATTCTGGTTAAGCGTTTGGAGCAGCAGAATTGCGAAAAATTGTTTGCCTTCTCAACCATTTCTTGGCTTCAAACTCCCATATCTCGCGAACGGATTGACCTAACCCAAAAATTCCTATTGCATCTGAAAGTAGAAACTCGCCCGATTACAACGGTATGTGTATTTTTCCCCTAGGCCATTCTGGTTAAGCGTTTGGAGCAGCAGAATTGCGAAAAATTTGTTGCCTTCTCAACCATTTCTTGGCTTCAAACTCCCATATCTCGCGAACGGATTGACCTAACCCAAAAATTCCTATTGCATCTGAAAGTCGAAACTCGCCCGATTACAACGGTATGCGTATTTTTCCCCTAGGCCATTCTGGTTAAGCGTTTGGAGCAGCAGAATTGCGAAAAATTTTTTGCCTTCTCAACCATTTCTTGGCTTCAAACTCCCATATCTCGCGAACGGATTGACCTAACCCAAAAATTCCTGTAGCGTCTGGAAGTAGAGACTCGCCCGATTACAACGGTATATGTATTTTTTCCCTAGGCCATTCTGGTTAAGAGTTTGGAGCAGCAGAATTGCGAAAAATTTTTTGCCTTCTCAACAATTTCTTGGCTTCAAACTCCCATATCTCGCGAACGGATTGACCTAACCCAAAAATTCCAATTGCATCTGAAAGTAGAACCTCGCCCGATTACAGCGGTATGTGTATTTTTTCCCTAGGCCATTCTGGTTAAGCGTTTGGAGCAGCAGAATTGCGAAAAATTTTTTGCCTTCTCAACCATTTCTTGGCTTCAAACTCCCATATCTCGCGAACGGATTGACCTAACCCAAAAATTCCTGTAGCGTCTGGAAGTAGAGACTCGCCCGATTACAACGGTATGTGTATTTTTTCTCTAGGCCATTGTGGTTAAGCGTTTGGAGCAGAAGAATTGCGAAAAATTTTTTGCCTTCTCAATCATTTCTTGGCTTCAAACTCCCATATCTCGCGAACGGGTTGACCTAACCCAAAAATTCCTATTGCATCTGAAAGTAGAAACTCGCCCGATTACAACGGTATGTGTATTGTTTCCCTAGACCATTCTGGTTAAGCGTTTGGATCAGCAGAAGTGCGAAAAATTTTTTGCCTTCTCAACCATTTCTTGGCTTCAAACTCCCATATCTCGCGAACGGATTGACCTAACCCAAAAATTCCTGTAGCGTCTGGAAGTAGAGACTCGCCCGATTACAACGGTATATGTATTTTTTCCCTAGGCCATTCTGGTTAAGAGTTTGGAGCAGCAGAATTGCGAAAAATTTTTTGCCTTCTCAACCATTTCTTGGCTTCAAACT
The DNA here is from genome assembly GCF_051014685.1 of Ptiloglossa arizonensis. Classification (NCBI taxonomy): domain Eukaryota; kingdom Metazoa; phylum Arthropoda; class Insecta; order Hymenoptera; family Colletidae; genus Ptiloglossa; species Ptiloglossa arizonensis. The sequence goes on along the minus strand of NW_027478700.1, from coordinate 240,938 downwards.
CCCATATCTCGCGAACGGATTGACCTAACCCAAAAATTCCAATTGCATCTGAAAGTAGAACCTCGCCCGATTACAGCGGTATGTGTATTTTTTCCCTAGGCCATTCTGGTTAAGCGTTTGGAGCAGCAGAATTGCGAAAAATTTTTTGCCTTCTCAACCATTTCTTGGCTTCAAACTCCCATATCTCGCGAACGGATTGACCTAATCCAAAAATTCCGATTGCATCTGAAAGTAGAACCTCGCCCGATTACAGCGGTATGTGTATTTTTTCCCTAGGCCATTCTGGTTAAGCGTTTGGAGCAGCAGAATTGCGAAAAATTTTTTGCCTTCTCAACCATTTCTTGGCTTCAAACTCCCATATCTCGCGAACGGATTGACCTAACCCAAAAATTCCTGCAGCGTCTGGAAGTAGAGACTCGCCCGATTCCAACGGTATGTGTATTTTTTCTCTATGCCATTCTGGTTAAGCGTTTGGAGCAGCAGAATTGCGAAAAATTGTTTGCCTTCTCAACCATTTCTTGGCTTCAAACTCCCATATCTCGCGAACGGATTGACCTAACCCAAAAATTCCTATTGCATCTGAAAGTAGAAACTCGCCCGATTACAACGGTATGTGTATTTTTTCCCTAGGCCATTCTGGTTAAGCGTTTGGAGCAGCAGAAGTGCGAAAGATTTGTTGTCTTCTCAACCATTTCTTAGCTTCAAACTCCCATATCTCGCGAACGGATTGACCTAACCCAAAAATTCCTGTTGCATCTGAAAGTAGAAACTCGCCCGATTACAACGGTATCTGTATTTTTTCCCTAGGCCATCCTGTTTAAGCGTTTGGAGCAGCAGAATTGCGAAAAATTTTTTGCCTTCTCAATCATTTCTTGGCTTCAAACTCCTATATCTCGCGAACGGGTTAACCTAACCCAAAAATTCCTATTGCATCTGAAAGTAGAAACTAGCCCGATTACAACGGTATGTGTATTGTTTCCCTAGACCATTCTGGTTAAGCGTTTGGATCAGCAGAAGTGCGAAAAATTTTTTGCCTTCTCAACCATTTCTTGGCTTCAAACTCCCATATCTCGCGAACGGATTGACCTAACCCAAAAATTCCTGTAGCGTCTGGAAGTAGAGACTCGCCCGATTACAACGGTATGTGTATTTTTTCCCTAGGCCATTCTGGTTAAGCGTTTGGAGCAGCAGAATTGCGAAAAATTTTTTGCCTTCTCAACCATTTCTTGGCTTCAAACTCCCATATCTCGCGAACGGATTGACCTAACCCAAAAATTCCTATTGCATCTGAAAGTAGAAACTCGCCCGATTACAACGGTATGTGTATTTTTCCCCTAGGCCATTCTGGTTAAGCGTTTGGAGCAGCAGAATTGCGAAAAATTTGTTGCCTTCTCAACCATTTCTTGGCTTCAAACTCCCATATCTCGCGAACGGATTGACCTAACCCAAAAATTCCTATTGCATCTGAAAGTCGAAACTCGCCCGATTACAACGGTATGTGTATTTTTCCCCTAGGCCATTCTGTTTAAGCGTTTGGAGCAGCAGAATTGCGAAAAATTTTTTGCCTTCTCAATCATTTCTTGGCTTCAAACTCCCATATCTCGCGAACGGGTTGACCTAACCCGAAAATTCCTATTGCATCTGAAAGTAGAAACTCGCCCGATTACAACGGTATGTGTATTTTTCCCCTAGGCCATTCTGGTTAAGCGTTTGGAGCAGCAGAATTGCGAAAAATTTTTTGCCTTCTCAACCATTTCTTGGCTTCAAACTCCCATATCTCGCGAACGGATTGACCTAACCCAAAAATTCCTATTGCATCTGAAAGTAGAAACTCGCCCGATTACAACGGTATGTGTATTTTTCCCCTAGGCCATTCTGGTTAAGCGTTTGGAGCAGCAGAATTGCGAAAAATTTGTTGCCTTCTCAACCATTTCTTGGCTTCAAACTCCCATATCTCGCGAACGGATTGACCTAACCCAAAAATTCCAATTGCATCTGAAAGTAGAACCTCGCCCGATTACAGCGGTATGTGTATTTTTTCCCTAGGCCATTCTGGTTAAGCGTTTGGAGCAGCAGAATTGCGAAAAATTTTTTGCCTTCTCAACCATTTCTTGGCTTCAAACTCCCATATCTCGCGAACGGATTGACCTAACCCAAAAATTCCTGCAGCGTCTGGAAGTAGAGACTCGCCCGATTCCAACGGTATGTGTATTTTTTCTCTATGCCATTCTGGTTAAGCGTTTGGAGCAGCAGAATTGCGAAAAATTGTTTGCCTTCTCAACCATTTCTTGGCTTCAAACTCCCATATCTCGCGAACGGGTTGACCTAACCCAAAAATTCCTATTGCATCTGAAAGTAGAAACTCGCCCGATTACAACGGTATGTGTATTGTTTCCCTAGACCATTCTGGTTAAGCGTTTGGATCAGCAGAAGTGCGAAAAATTTTTTGCCTTCTCAACCATTTCTTGGCTTCAAACTCCCATATCTCGCGAACGGATTGACCTAACCCAAAAATTACTGTAGCGTCTGGAAGTAGAGACTCGCCCGATTACAACGGTATGTGTATTTTTTCCCTAGGCCATTCTGGTTAAGCGTTTGGAGCAGCAGAATTGCGAAAAATTTTTTGCCTTCTCAACCATTTCTTGGCTTCAAACTCCCATATCTCGCGAACGGATTGACCTAACCCAAAAATTCCTATTGCATCTGAAAGTAGAAACTCGCCCGATTACAACGGTATGTGTATTTTTCCCCTAGGCCATTCTGGTTAAGCGTTTGGAGCAGCAGAATTGCGAAGAATTTGTTGCCTTCTCAACCATTTCTTGGCTTCAAACTCCCATATCTCGCGAACGGATTGACCTAACCCAAAAATTCCTATTGCATCTGAAAGTCGAAACTCGCCCGATTACAACGGTATGTGTATTTTTCCCCTAGGCCATTCTGGTTAAGCGTTTGGAGCAGCAGAATTGCGAAAAATTTTTTGCCTTCTCAACCATTTCTTGGCTTCAAACTCCCATATCTCGCGAACGGATTGACCTAACCCAAAAATTCCTGTAGCGTCTGGAAGTAGAGACTCGCCCGATTACAACGGTATATGTACTTTTTCCCTAGGCCATTCTGGTTAAGCGTTTGGAGCAGCAGAATTGCGAAAAATTTTTTGCCTTCTCAACCATTTCTTGGCTTCAAACTCCCATATCTCGCGAACGGATTGACCTAACCCAAAAATTCCTGTAGCGTCTGGAAGTAGAGACTCGCCCGATTACAACGGTATGTGTATTTTTTCTCTAGGCCATTGTGGTTAAGCGTTTGGAGCAGCAGAATTGCGAAAAATTTTTTGCCTTCTCAACCATTTCTTGGCTTCAAACTCCCATATCTCGCGAACGGGTTGACCTAACCCAAAAATTCCTATTGCATCTGAAAGTAGAAACTCGCCCGATTACAACGGTATGTGTATTTTTCCCCTAGGCCATTCTGGTTAAGCGTTTGGAGCAGCAGAATTGCGAAAAATATTTTGCCTTCTCAACCATTTCTTGGCTTCAAACTCCCATATCTCGCGAACGGATTGACCTAACCCAAAAATTCCTGTAGCGTCTGGAAGTAGAGACTCGCCCGATTACAACGGTATGTGTGTTTTTTCTCTAGGCCATTGTGGTTAAGCGTTTGGAGCAGCAGAATTGCGAAAAATTTTTTGCCTTCTCAACCATTTCTTGGCTTCAAACTCCCATATCTCGCGAACGGATTGACCTAACCCAAAAATTCCTATTGCATCTGAAAGTAGAAACTCGCCCGATTACAACGGTATGTGTATTTTTCCCCTAGGCCATTCTGGTTAAGCGTTTGGAGCAGCAGAATTGCGAAAAATTTTTTGCCTTCTCAACCATTTCTTGGCTTCAAACTCCCATATCTCGCGAACGGGTTGACCTAACCCAAAAATTCCTATTGCATCTGAAAGTAGAAACGCGCCCGATTACAACGGTATGTGTATTTTTCCCCTAGGCCATTCTGGTTAAGCGTTTGGAGCAGCAGAATTGCGAAAAATTTTTTGCCTTCTCAACCATTTCTTGGCTTCAAACTCCCATATCTCGCGAACGGATTGACCTAACCCAAAAATTCCTATTGCATCTGAAAGTAGAAACTCGCCCGATTACAACGGTATGTGTATTTTTTCCCTAGGCCATTCTGGTTAAGCGTTTGGAGCAGCAGAATTGCGAAAGATTTGTTGTCTTCTCAACCATTTCTTAGCTTCAAACTCCCATATCTCGCGAATGGATTGACCTTACCCAAAAATTCCTGTTGCATCTGAAAGTAGAAACTCGCCCGATTACAACGGTATGTGTATTGTTTCCCTAGACCATTCTGGTTAAGCGTTTGGATCAGCAGAAGTGCGAAAAATTTTTTGCCTTCTCAACCATTTCGAGGCTTCAAACTCCCATATCTCGCGAACGGATTGACCTAACCCAAAAATTCCTATTGCATGTGAAAGTAGAAACTCGCCCGATTACAAAGGTATGTGTATTTTTCCCCTAGGCCATTCTGGTTCAGCGTTTGGAGCAGCAGAATTGCGAAAAATTTTTTGCCTTCTCAACCATTTCTTGGCTTCAAACTCCCATATCTCGCGAACGGGTTGACCTAACCCAAAAATTCCTATTGCATCTGAAAGTAGAAACTCGCCCGATTACAACGGTATGTGTATTTTTCCCCTAGGCCATTCTGGTTAAGCGTTTGGAGCAGCAGAATTGCGAAAAATTTTTTGCCTTCTCAACCATTTCTTGGCTTCAAACTCCCATATCTCGCGAACGGATTGACCTAACCCAAAAATTCCTGTAGCGTCTGGAAGTAGAGACTCGCCCGATTACAACGGTATGTGTATTTTTTCCCTAGGCCATTCTGGTTAAGCGTTTGGAGCAGCAGAATTGCGAAAGATTTGTTGTCTTCTCAACCATTTCTTAGCTTCAAACTCCCATATCTCGCGAATGGATTGACCTTACCCAAAAATTCCTGTTGCATCTGAAAGTAGAAACTCGCCCGATTACAACGGTATCTGTATTTTTTCCCTAGGCCATTCTGTTTAAGCGTTTGGAGCAGCAGAATTGCGAAAAATTTTTTGCCTTCTCAATCATTTCTTGGCTTCAAACTCCCATATCTCGCGAACGGGTTGACCTAACCCAAAAATTCCTATTGCATCTGAAAGTAGAAACTCGCCCGATTACAACGGTATGTGTATTGTTTCCCTAGACCATTCTGGTTAAGCGTTTGGATCAGCAGAAGTGCGAAAAATTTTTTGCCTTCTCAACCATTTCTTGGCTTCAAACTCCCATATCTCGCGAACGGATTGACCTAACCCAAAAATTCCTATTGCATGTGAAAGTAGAAACTCGCCCGATTACAACGGTATGTGTATTTTTCCCCTAGGCCATTCTGGTTAAGCGTTTGGAGCAGCAGAATTGCGAAAAATTTTTTGCCTTCTCAACCATTTCTTGGCTTCAAACTCCCATATCTCGCGAACGGATTGACCTAACCCAAAAATTCCTGTAGCGTCTGGAAGTAGAGACTCGCCCGATTACAACGGTATGTGTATTTTTTCTCTAGGCTATTGTGGTTAAGCGTTTGGAGCAGCAGAATTGCGAAAAATTTTTTGCCTTCTCAACCATTTCTTGGCTTCAAACTCCCATATCTCGCGAACGGATTGACCTAACCCAAAAATTCCTATTGCATCTGAAAGTAGAAACTCGCCCGATTACAACGGTATGTGTATTTTTCCCCTAGGCCATTCTGGTTAAGCGTTTGGAGCAGCAGAATTGCGAAAAATTTTTTGCCTTCTCAACCATTTCTTGGCTTCAAACTCCCATATCTCGCGAACGGGTTGACCTAACCCAAAAATTCCTATTGCATCTGAAAGTAGAAACTCGCCCGATTACAACGGTATGTGTATTTTTCCCCTAGGCCATTCTGGTTAAGCGTTTGGAGCAGCAGAATTGCGAAAAATTTTTTGCCTTCTCAACCATTTCTTGGCTTCAAACTCCCATATCTCGCGAACGGATTGACCTAACCCAAAAATTCCTGTAGCGTCTGGAAGTAGAGACTCGACCGATTACAACGGTATGTGTATTTTTTCCCTAGGCCATTCTGGTTAAGCGTTTGGAGCAGCAGAATTGCGAAAAATTTTTTGCCTTCTCAACCATTTCTTGGCTTCAAACTCCCATATCTCGCGAACGGATTGACCTAACCCAAAAATTCCTATTGCATCTGAAAGTAGAAACTCGCCCGATTACAACGGTATGTGTATTTTTTTCCTAGGCCATTCTGGTTAAGCGTTTGGAGCAGCAGAATTGCGAAAAATTTTTTGCCTTCTCAACCATTTCTTGGCTTCAAACTCCCTTATCTCGCGAACGGATTGACCTAACCCAAAAATTCCAATTGCATCTGAAAGTAGAACCTCGCCCGATTACAGCGGTATGTGTATTTTTTCCCTAGGCCATTCTGGTTAAGCGTGTGGAGCAGCAGAATTGCGAAAAATTTTTTGCCCTCTCAACCATTTCTTGGCTTCAAACTCACATATCTCGCGAACGCATTGACCTAACCCAAAAATTCCTGTAGCGTCTGGAAGTAGAGACTCGCCAGGTTACAACGGTATGTGTATTTTTTCCCTAGGCCATTCTGGTTAAGCGTTTGGAGCAGCAGAATTGCGAAAAATTTTTTGCCTTCTCAACCATTTCTTGGCTTCAAACTCCTATATCTCGCGAACGGATTGACCTAACCCAAAAATTCCTATTGCATCTGAAAGTAGAAACTCGCCCGATTACAACGGTATGTGTATTTTTTCCCTAGGCCATTCTGGTTAAGCGTTTGGAGCAGCAGAATTGCGAAAAATTTGTTGCCTTCTCAACCATTTCTTGGCTTCAAACTCCCATATGTCGCGAACGGATTGACCTAACCCAAAAATTCCTATTGCATCTGAAAGTAGAAACTCGCCCGATTACAACGGTATGTTTATTTTTTCCCTAGGCCATTCTGGTTAAGCGTTTGGAGCAGCAGAATTGCGAAAAATTTTTTGCCTTCTCAACCATTTCTTAGCTTCAAACTCCCATATCTCGCGAATGGATTGACCTTACCCAAAAATTCCTGTTGCATCTGAAAGTAGAAACTCGCCCGATTACAACGGTATCTGTATTTTTCCCCTAGGCCATTCTGTTTAAGCGTTTGGAGCAGCAGAATTGCGAAAAAATTTTTGCCTTCTCAATCATTTCTTGGCTTCAAACTCCCATATCTCGCGAACGGGTTGACCTAACCCAAAAATTCCTATTGCATCTGAAAGTAGAAACTCGCCCGATTACAACGGTATGTGTATTGTTTCCCTAGACCATTCTGGTTAAGCGTTTGGATCAGCAGAAGTGCGAAAAATTTTTTGCCTTCTCAACCATTTCTTGGCTTCAAACTCCCATATCTCGCGAACGGATTGACCTAACCCAAAAATTCCTATTGCATGTGAAAGTAGAAACTCGCCCGATTACAACGGTATGTGTATTTTTCCCCTAGGCCACTCTGGTTAAGCGTTTGGAGCAGCAGAATTGCGAAAAATTTTTTGCCTTCTCAACCATTTCTTGCCTTCAAACTCCCATATCTCGCGAACGGATTGACCTAACCCAAAAATTCCTGTAGCGTCTGGAAGTAGAGACTCGCCCGATTACAACGGTATGTGTATTTTTTCCCTAGGCCATTCTGGTTAAGCGTTTGGAGCAGCAGAATTGCGAAAAATTTTTTGCCTTCTCAACCATTTCTTGGCTTCAAACTCCCATATCTCGCGAACGGATTGACCTAACCCAAAAATTCCTATTGCATCTGAAAGTAGAAACTCGCCCGATTACAACGGTATGTGTATTTTTTTCCTAGGCCATTCTGGTTAAGCGTTTGGAGCAGCAGAATTGCGAAAAATTTTTTGCCTTCTCAACCATTTCTTGGCTTCAAACTCCCATATCTCGCGAACGGATTGACCTAACCCAAAAATTCCAATTGCATCTGAAAGTAGAACCTCGCCCGATTACAGCGGTATGTGTATTTTTTCCCTAGGCCATTCTGGTTAAGCGTGTGGAGCAGCAGAATTGCGAAAAATTTTTTGCCTTCTCAACCATTTCTTGGCTTCAAACTCACATATCTCGCGAACGGATTGACCTAACCCAAAAATTCCTGTAGCGTCTGGAAGTAGAGACTCGCCAGGTTACAACGGTATGTGTATTTTTTCCCTAGGCCATTCTGGTTAAGCGTTTGGAGCAGCAGAATTGCGAAAAATTTTTTGCCTTCTCAACCATTTCTTGGCTTCAAACTCCTATATCTCGCGAACGGATTGACCTAACCCAAAAATTCCTATTGCATCTGAAAGTAGAAACTCGCCCGATTACAACGGTATGTGTATTTTTTCCCTAGGCCATTCTGGTTAAGCGTTTGGAGCAGCAGAATTGCGAAAAATTTGTTGCCTTCTCAACCATTTCTTGGCTTCAAACTCCCATATGTCGCGAACGGATTGACCTAACCCAAAAATTCCTATTGCATCTGAAAGTAGAAACTCGCCCGATTACAACGGTATGTTTATTTTTTCCCTAGGCCATTCTGGTTAAGCGTTTGGAGCAGCAGAATTGCGAAAAATTTTTTGCCTTCTCAACCATTTCTTGGCTTCAAACTCCCATATCTCGCGAACGGATTGACCTAACCCAAAAATTCCTATTGCATCTGAAAGTAGAAACTCGCCCGATTACAACGGTATGTGTATTTTTTTCCTAGGCCTTTCTGGTTAAGCGTTTGGAGCAGCAGAATTGCGAAAAATTTTTTGCCTTCTCAATCATTTCTTGGCTTCAAACTCCTATATCTCGCGAACGGATTGACCTAACCCAAAAATTCCTATTGCATCTGAAAGTAGAAACTCGCCCGATTACAACGGTATGTGTATTTTTTCCCTAGGCCATTCTGGTTAAGCGTTTGGAGCAGCAGAATTGCGAAAAATTTGTTGCCTTCTCAACCATTTCTTGGCTTCAAACTCCCATATGTCGCGAACGGATTGACCTAACCCAAAAATTCCTATTGCATCTGAAAGTAGAAACTCGCCCGATTACAACGGTATGTTTATTTCTTCCCTAGGCCATTCTGGTTAAGCGTTTGGAGCAGCAGAATTGAGAAAAATTTTTTCCTTCTCAACCATTTCTTGGCTTCAAACTCCCATATCTCGCGAACGGATTGACCTAACCCAAAAATTCCTATTGCATCTGAAAGTAGAAACTCGCCCGATTACAACGGTATGTGTATTTTTTCCCTAGGCCATTCTGGTTAAGCGTTTGGAGCAGCAGAATTGCGAAAAATTTTTTGCCTTCTCAATCATTTCTTGGCTTCAAACTCCCATATCTCGCGAACGGGTTGACCTAACCCAAAAATTCCTATTGCATCTGAAAGTAGAAACTCGCCCGATTACAACGGTATGTGTATTGTTTCCCTAGACCATTCTGGTTAAGCGTTTGGTTCAGCAGAATTGCGAAAAATTTTTTGCCTTCTCAACCATTTCTTGGCTTCAAACTCACATATCTCGTGAACGGATTTACCTAACCCAAAAATTCCTGTAGCGTCTGGAAGTAGAGACTCGCCCGATTACAACGGTATGTGTATTTTTTCCCTAGGCCATTCTGGTTAAGCGTTTGGAGCAGCAGAATTGCGAAAAATTTTTTGCCTTCTCAACCATTTCTTGGCTTCAAACTCCCATATCTCGCGAACGGATTGACCTAACCCAAAAATTCCTATTGCATCTGAAAGTAGAAACTCGCCCGATTACAACGGTATGTGTATTTTTTTCCTGGGCCATTCTGGTTAAGCGTTTGGAGCAGCAGAATTGCGAAAAATTTTTTGCCTTCTCAACCATTTCTTGGCTTCAAACTCCCATATCTTGCGAACGGATTGACCTAACCCAAAAATTCCAATTGCATCTGAAAGTAGAACCTCGCCCGATTACAGCGGTATGTGTATTTTTTCCCTAGGCCATTCTGGTTAAGCGTGTGGAGCAGCAGAATTGCGAAAAATTTTTTGCCTTCTCAACCATTTCTTGGCTTCAAACTCACATATCTCGTGAACGGATTGACCTAACCCAAAAATTCCTGTAGCGTCTGGAAGTAGAGACTCGCCAGGTTACAACGGTATGTGTATTTTTTCCCTAGGCCATTCTGGTTAAGTGTTTGGAGCAGCAGAATTGCGAAAAATTTTTTGCCTTCTCAACCATTTCTTGGCTTCAAACTCCTATATCTCGCGAACGGATTGACCTAACCCAAAAATTCCTATTGCATCTGAAAGTAGAAACTCGCCCGATTACAACGGTATGTGTATTTTTTCCCTAGGCCATTCTGGTTAAGCGTTTGGAGCAGCAGAATTGCGAAAAATTTGTTGCCTTCTCAACCATTTCTTGGCTTCAAACTCCCATATGTCGCGAACGGATTGACCTAACCCAAAAATTCCTATTGCATCTGAAAGTAGAAACTCGCCCGATTACAACGGTCTGTTTATTTTTTCCCTAGGCCATTCTGGTTAAGCGTTTGGAGCAGCAGAATTGCGAAAAATTTTTTCCTTCTCAACCATTTCTTGGCTTCAAACTCCCATATCTCGCGAACGGATTGACCTAACCCAAAAATTCCTATTGCATCTGAAAGTAGAAACTCGCCCGATTACAACGGTATGTGTATTTTTTCCCTAGGCCATTCTGGTTAAGCGTTTGGAGCAGCAGAATTGCGAAAAATTTTTTGCCTTCTCAACCATTTCTTGGCTTCAAACTCCCATATCTCGCGAACGGATTGACCTAACCCAAAAATTCCTGTAGCGTCTGGAAGTAGAGACTCGCCCGATTACAACGGTATGTGTATTTTTTCCCTAGGCCATTCTGGTTAAGCGTTTGGAGCAGCAGAATAGCGAAAAATTTTTTGCCTTCTCAACCATTTCTTGGCTTCAAACTCCCATATCTCGCGAACGGATTGACCTAACCCAAAAATTCCTATTGCATCTGAAAGTAGAAACTCTCCCGATTACAACGGTATGTGTATTTTTTCCCTAGGCCATTCTGGTTAATCGTTTGGAGCAGCAGAATTGCGAAAAATTTTTTGCCTTCTCAACCATTTCTTGGCTTCAAACTCCCATATCTCGCGAACGGGTTGACCTAACCCAAAAATTCCTATTGCATCTGAAAGTAGAAACTCGCCCGATTACAACGGTATGTGTATTTTTCCCCTAGGCCATTCTGGTTAAGCGTTTGGAGCAGCAGAATTGCGAAAAATTTTTTGCCTTCTCAACCATTTCTTGGCTTCAAACTCCCATATCTCGCGAACGGATTGACCTAACCCAAAAATTCCTATTGCATCTGAAAGTAGAAACTCGCCCGATTACAACGGTATGTGTATTTTTTCCCTAGGCCATTCTGGTTAAGCGTTTGGAGCAGCAGAATTGCGAAAGATTTGTTGTCTTCTCAACCATTTCTTAGCTTCAAACTCCCATATCTCGCGAATGGATTGACCTTACCCAAAAATTCCTGTTGCATCTGAAAGTAGAAACTCGCCCGATTACAACGGTATCTGTATTTTTTCCCTAGGCCATTCTGTTTAAGCGTTTGGAGCAGCAGAATTGCGAAAAATTTTTTGCCTTCTCAATCATTTCTTGGCTTCAAACTCCCATATCTCGCGAACGGATTGACCTAACCCAAAAATTCCTATTGCATCTGAAAGTAGAAACTCGCCCGATTACAACGGTATGTGTATTTTTCCCCTAGGCCATTCTGGTTAAGCGTTTGGAGCAGCAGAATTGCGAAAAATTTGTTGCCTTCTCAACCATTTCTTGGCTTCAAACTCCCATATCTCGCGAACGGATTGACCTAACCCAAAAATTCCTATTGCATCTGAAAGTCGAAACTCGCCCGATTACAACGGTATGTGTATTTTTCCCCTAGGCCATTCTGGTTAAGCGTTTGGAGCAGCAGAATTGCGAAAAATTTTTTGCCTTCTCAACCATTTCTTGGCTTCAAACTCCCATATCTCGCGAACGGATTGACCTAACCCAAAAATTCCTGTAGCGTCTGGAAGTAGAGACTCGCCCGATTACAACGGTATGTGTATTTTTTCCCTAGGCCATTCTGGTTAAGCGTTTGGAGCAGCAGAATTGCGAAAAATTTTTTGCCTTCTCAACCATTTCTTGGCTTCAAACTCCCATATCTCGCGAACGGATTGACCTAACCCAAAAATTCCAATTGCATCTGAAAGTAGAACCTCGCCCGATTACAGCGGTATGTGTATTTTTTCCCTAGGCCATTCTGGTTAAGCGTTTGGAGCAGCAGAATTGCGAAAAATTTTTTGCCTTCTCAACCATTTCTTGGATTCAAACTCCCATATCTCGCGAACGGATTGACCTAACCCAAAAATTCCTGTAGCGTCTGGAAGTAGAGGCTCGCCCGATTACAACGGTATGTGTATTTTTTCTCTAGGCCATTCTGGTTAAGCGTTTGGAGCAGCAGAATTGCGAAAAATTTTTTGCCTTCTCAACCATTTCTTGGCTTCAAACTCCCATATCTCGCGAACGGATTGACCTAACCCAAAAATTCCTATTGCATCTGAAAGTAGAAACTCGCCCGATTACAACGGTATGTGTATTTTTCCCCTAGGCCATTCTGGTTAAGCGTTTGGAGCAGCAGAATTGCGAAAAATTTTTTGCTTTCTCAACCATTTCTTGGCTTCAAACTCCCATACTCTCGCGAACGGATTGACCTAACCCAAAAATTCCTGTAGCGTCTGGAAGTAGAGACTCGCCCGATTACAACGGTATGTGTATTTTTTCCCTAGGCCATTCTGGTTAAGCGTTTGGAGCAGCAGAATTGCGAAAAATTTGTTGCCTTCTCAACCATTTCTTGGCTTCAAACTCCCATATCTCGCGAACGGATTGACCTAACCCAAAAATTCCTATTGCATCTGAAAGTCGGAACTCGCCCGATTACAACGGTATGTGTATTTTTCCCCTAGGCCATTCTGGTTAAGCGTTTGGAGCAGCAGAATTGCGAAAAATTTTTTGCCTTCTCAACCATTTCTTGGCTTCAAACTCCCATATCTCGCGAACGGATTGACCTAACCCAAAAATTCCTGTAGCGTCTGGAAGTAGAGACTCGCCCGATTACAACGGTATGTGTATTTTTTCCCTAGGCCATTCTGGTTAAGCGTTTGGAGCAGCAGAATTGCAAAAAATTTTTTACCTTCTCAACCATTTCTTGGCTTCAAACTCCCATATCTCGCGAACGGATTGACCTAACCCAAAAATTCCTATTGCATCTGAAAGTAGAAACTCGCCCGATTACAACGGTATGTGTATTTTTCCCCTAGGCCATTCTGGTTAAGCGTTTGGAGCAGCAGAATTGCGAAAAATTTTTTGCCTTCTCAACCATTTCTTGGCTTCAAACTCCCATATCTCGCGAACGGATTGACCTAACCCAAAAATTCCTGCAGCGTCTGGAAGTAGAGACTCGCCCGATTCCAACGGTATGTGTATTTTTTCTCTAGGCCATTCTGGTTAAGCGTTTGGAGCAGCAGAATTGTGAAAAATTGTTTGCCTTCTCAATCATTTCTTGGCTTCAAACTCCCATATCTCGCGAACGGGTTGACCTAACCCAAAAATTCCTATTGCATCTGAAAGTAGAAACTCGCCCGATTACAACGGTATGTGTATTGTTTCCCTAGACCATTCTGGTTAAGCGTTTGGATCAGCAGAAGTGCGAAAAATTTTTTGCCTTCTCAACCATTTCTTGGCTTCAAACTCCCATATCTCGCGAACGGATTGACCTAACCCAAAAATTCCTATTGCATCTGAAAGTAGAAACTCGCCCGATTACAACGGTATGTGTATTTTTCCCCTAGGCCATTCTGGTTAAGCGTTTGGAGCAGCAGAATTGCGAAAAATTTTTTGCTTTCTCAACCATTTCTTGGCTTCAAACTCCCATACTCTCGCGAACGGATTGACCTAACCCAAAAATTCCTGTAGCGTCTGGAAGTAGAGACTCGCCCGATTACAACGGTATGTGTATTTTTTCCCTAGGCCATTCTGGTTAAGCGTTTGGAGCAGCAGAATTGCGAAAAATTTGTTGCCTTCTCAACCATTTCTTGGCTTCAAACTCCCATATCTCGCGAACGGATTGACCTAACCCAAAAATTCCTATTGCATCTGAAAGTCGGAACTCGCCCGATTACAACGGTATGTGTATTTTTCCCCTAGGCCATTCTGGTTAAGCGTTTGGAGCAGCAGAATTAAGAAAAATTTTTTGCCTTCTCAACCATTTCTTGGCTTCAAACTCCCATATCTCGCGAACGGATTGACCTAACCCAAAAATTCCTGTAGCGTCTGGAAGTAGAGACTCGCCCGATTACAACGGTATGTGTATTTTTTCCCTAGGCCATTCTGGTTAAGCGTTTGGAGCAGCAGAATTGCAAAAAATTTTTTACCTTCTCAACCATTTCTTGGCTTCAAACTCCCATATCTCGCGAACGGATTGACCTAACCCAAAAATTCCAATTGCATCTGAAAGTAGAACCTCGCCCGATTACAGCGGTATGTGTATTTTTTCCCTAGGCCATTCTGGTTAAGCGTTTGGAGCAGCAGAATTGCGAAAAATTTTTTGGCTTCTCAACCATTTCTTGGCTTCAAACTCCCATATCTCGCGAACGGATTGACCTAACCCAAAAATTCCTGTCGCGTCTGGAAGTAGAAACTCGCCCGATTACAACGGTATGTGTGTTGTTTCCCTAGACCATTCTGGTTAAGCGTTTGGAGCAGCAGAATTGCGAAAAATTTTTTGCCTTCTCAACCATTTCTTGGCTTCAAACTCCCATATCTCGCGAACGGATTGACCTAACCCAAAAATTCCTATTGCATCTGAAAGTAGAAACTCGCCCGATTACAACGGTATGTGTATTTTTTCCCTAGGCCATTCTGGTTAAGCGTTTGGAGCAGCAGAAGTGCGAAAGATTTGTTGTCTTCTCAACCATTTCTTAGCTTCAAACTCCCATATCTCGCGAATGGATTGACCTAACCCAAAAATTCCTTTTGCATCTGATAGTAGAAACTCGCCCGATTACAACGGTATCTGTATTTTTTCCCTAGGCCATTCTGTTTAAGCGTTTGGAGCAGCAGAATTGCGAAAAATTTTTTGCCTTCTCAATCATTTCTTGGCTTCAAACTCCCATATCTCGCGAACGGGTTGACCTAACCCAAAAATTCCTATTGCATCTGAAAGTAGAAACTCGCCCGATTACAACGGTATGTGTGTTGTTTCCCTAGACCATTCTGGTTAAGCGTTTGGATCAGCAGAAGTGCGAAAAATTTTTTGCCTTCTCAACCATTTCTTGGCTTCAAACTCCCATATCTCGCGAACGGATTGGCCTAACCCAAAAATTCCTATTGCATCTGAAAGTAGAAACTCGCCCGATTACAACGGTATGTGTATTTTTCCCCTAGGCCATTCTGGTTAAGCGTTTGGAGCAGCAGAATTGCGAAAAATTTTTTGCCTTCTCAACCATTTCTTGGCTTCAAACTCCCATATCTCGCGAACGGATTGACCTAACCCAAAAATTCCTGTAGCGTCTGGAAGTAGAGACTCGCCCGATTACAACGGTATGTGTATTTTTTCCCTAGGCCATTCTGGTTAAGCGTTTGGAGCAGCAGAATTGCGAAAAATTTTTTGCCTTCTCAACCATTTCTTGGCTTCAAACTCCCATATCTCGCGAACGGATTGACCTAACCCAAAAATTCCTGTAGCGTCTGGAAGTAGAGACTCGCCCGATTACAACGGTATGTGTATTTTTTCCCTAGGCCATTCTGGTTAAGCGTTTGGAGCAGCAGAATTGCGAAAAATTTTTTGCCTTCTCAACCATTTCTTGGCTTCAAACTCCCATATCTCGCGAACGGATTGACCTAACCCAAAAATTCCTATTGCATCTGAAAGTAGAAACTCGCCCGATTACAACGGTATGTGTATTTTTTTCCTAGGCCATTCTGGTTAAGCGTTTGGAGCAGCAGAATTGCGAAAAATTTTTTGCCTTCTCATCCATTTCTTGGCTTCAAACTCCCATATCTCGCGAACGGATTGACCTAACCCAAAAATTCCAATTGCATCTGAAAGTAGAACCTCGCCCGATTACAGCGGTATGTGTATTTTTTCCCTAGGCCATTCTGGTTCAGCGTGTGGAGCAGCAGAATTGCGAAAAATTTTTTGCCTTCTCAACCATTTCTTAGCTTCAAACTCCCATATCTCGCGAATGGATTGACCTAACCCAAAAATTCCTTTTGCATCTGAAAGTAGAAACTCGCCCGATTACAACGGTATCTGTATTTTTTCCCTAGGCCATTCTGTTTAAGCGTTTGGAGCAGCAGAATTGCGAAAAATTTTTTGCCTTCTCAATCATTTCTTGGCTTCAAACTCCCATATCTCGCGAACGGGTTGACTTAACCCAAAAATTCCTATTGCATCTGAAAGTAGAAACTCGCCCGATTACAACGGTATGTGTATTGTTTCCCTAGACCATTCTGTTTAAGCGTTTGGAGCAGCAGAATTGCGAAAAATTTTTTGCCTTCTCAATCATTTCTTGGCTTCAAACTCCCATATCTCGCGAACGGGTTGACCTAACCCAAAAATTCCTATTGCATCTGAAAGTAGAAACTCGCCCGATTACAACGGTATGTGTGTTGTTTCCCTAGACCATTCTGGTTAAGCGTTTGGATCAGCAGAAGTGCGAAAAATTTTTTGCCTTCTCAACCATTTCTTGGCTTCAAACTCCCATATCTCGCGAACGGATTGACCTAACCCAAAAATTCCTATTGCATCTGAAAGTAGAAACTCGCCCGATTACAACGGTATGTGTATTTTTCCCCTAGGCCATTCTGGTTAAGCGTTTGGAGCAGCAGAATTGCGAAAAATTTTTTGCCTTCTCAACCATTTCTTGGCTTCAAACTCCCATATCTCGCGAACGGATTGACCTAACCCAAAAATTCCTGTAGCGTCTGGAAGTAGAGACTCGCCCGATTACAACGGTATGTGTATTTTTTCCCTAGGCCATTCTGGTTAAGCGTTTGGAGCAGCAGAATTGCGAAAAATTTTTTGCCTTCTCAACCATTTCTTGGCTTCAAACTCCCATATCTCGCGAACGGATTGACCTAACCCAAAAATTCCTGTAGCGTCTGGAAGTAGAGACTCGCCCGATTACAACGGTATGTGTATTTTTTCCCTAGGCCATTCTGGTTAAGCGTTTGGAGCAGCAGAATTGCGAAAAATTTTTTGCCGTCTCAACCATTTCTTGGCTTCAAACTCCCATATCTCGCGAACGGATTGACCTAACCCAAAAATTCCTATTGCATCTGAAAGTAGAAACTCGCCCGATTGCAACGGTATGTGTATTTTTTTCCTAGGCCATTCTGGTTAAGCGTTTGGAGCAGCAGAATTGCGAAAAATTTTTTGCCTTCTCATCCATTTCTTGGCTTCAAACTCCCATATCTCGCGAACGGATTGACCTAACCCAAAAATTCCAATTGCATCTGAAAGTAGAACCTCGCCCGATTACAGCGGTATGTGTATTTTTTCCCTAGGCCATTCTGGTTCAGCGTGTGGAGCAGCAGAATTGCGAAAAATTTTTTGCCTTCTCAACCATTTCTTAGCTTCAAACTCCCATATCTCGCGAATGGATTGACCTAACCCAAAAATTCCTTTTGCATCTGAAAGTAGAAACTCGCCCGATTACAACGGTATCTGTATTTTTTCCCTAGGCCATTCTGTTTAAGCGTTTGGAGCAGCAGAATTGCGAAAAATTTTTTGCCTTCTCAATCATTTCTTGGCTTCAAACTCCCATATCTCGCGAACGGGTTGACTTAACCCAAAAATTCCTATTGCATCTGAAAGTAGAAACTCGCCCGATTACAACGGTATGTGTATTGTTTCCCTAGACCATTCTGGTTAAGCGTTTGGATCAGCAGAAGTGCGATAAATTTTTTGCCTTCTCAACCATTTCTTGGCTTCAAACTCCCATATCACGCGAACGGATTGACCTAACCCAAAAATTCCTATTGCATCTGAAAGTAGAAACTCGCCCGATTACAACGGTATGTGTATTTTTCCCCTAGGCCATTCTGGTTAAGCGTTTGGAGCAGCAGAATTGCGAAAAATTTTTTGCCTTCTCAACCATTTCTTGGCTTCAAACTCCCATATCTCGCGAACGGATTGACCTAACCCAAAAATTCCTGCAGCGTCTGGAAGTAGAGACTCGCCCGATTCCAACGGTATGTGTATTTTTTCTCTAGGCCATTCTGGTTAAGCGTTTGGAGCAGCAGAATTGTGAAAAATTGTTTGCCTTCTCAACCATTTCTTGGCTTCAAACTCCCATATCTCGAGAACGCATTGACCTAACCCAAAAATTCCTATTGCATCTGAAAGTAGAAACTCGCCCGATTACAACGGTATGTGTATTTTTTCCCTAGGCCATTCTGGTTAAGCGTTTGGAGCAGCAGAATTGCGAAAGATTTGTTGTCTTCTCAACCATTTCTTAGCTTCAAACTCCCATATCTCGCGAACGGATTGACCTAACCCAAAAATTCCTGTTGCATCTGAAAGTAGAAACTCGCCCGATTACAACGGTATCTGTATTTTTTCCCTAGGCCATCCTGTTTAAGCGTTTGGAGCAGCAGAATTGCGAAAAATTTTTTGCCTTCTCAATCATTTCTTGGCTTCAAACTCCCATATCTCGCGAACGGGTTGACCTAACCCAAAAATTCCTATTGCATCTGAAAGTAGAAACTCGCCCGATTACAACGGTATGTGTATTGTTTCCCTAGACCATTCTGGTTAAGCGTTTGGATCAGCAGAAGTGCGAAAAATTTTTTGCCTTCTCAACCATTTCTTGGCTTCAAACTCCCATATCTCGCGAACGGATTGACCTAACCCAAAAATTCCTGTAGCGTGTGGAAGTAGAGACTCGCCCGATTACAACGGTATGTGTATTTTTCCCCTAGGCCATTCTGGTTAAGCGTTTGGAGCAGCAGAATTGCGAAAAATTTTATGCATTCTCAACCATTTCTTGGCTTCAAACTCCCATATCTCGCGAACGGATTGACCTAACCCAAAAATTCCTATTGCATCTGAAAGCAGAAACTCGCCCGATTACAACGGTATGTGTATTTTTTCCCTAGGCCATTCTGGTTAAGCGTTTGGAGCAGCAGAAGTGCGAAGGATTTGTTGTCTTCTCAACCATTTCTTAGCTTCAAACTCCCATATCTCGCGAATGGATTGACCTAACCCAAAAATTCCTTTTGCATCTGAAAGTAGAAACTCGCCCGTTTACAACGGTATCTGTATTTTTTCCCTAGGCCATTCTGTTTAAGCGTTTGGAGCAGCAGAATTGCGAAAAATTTTTTGCCTTCTCAATCATTTCTTGGCTTCAAACTCCCATATCTCGCGAACGGGTTGACCTAACCCAAAAATTCCTATTGCATCTGAAAGTAGAAACTCGCCCGATTACAACTGTATGTGTATTGTTTCCCTAGACCATTCTGGTTAAGCGTTTGGATCAGCAGAAGTGCGAAAAATTTTTTGCCTTCTCAACCATTTCTTGGCTTCAAACTCCCATATCTCGCGAACGGATTGACCTAACCCAAAAATTCCTATTGCATCTGAAAGTAGAAACTCGCCCGATTACAACGGTATGTGTATTTTTCCCCTAGGCCATTCTGGTTAAGCGTTTGGAGCAGCAGAATTGCGAAAAATTTTTTGCCTTCTCAACCATTTCTTGGCTTCAAACTCCCATATCTCGCGAACGGATTGACCTAACCCAAAAATTCCTGTAGCGTCTGGAAGTAGAGACTCGCCCGATTACAACGGTATGTGTATTTTTCCCTAGGCCATTCTGGTTAAGCGTTTGGAGCAGCAGAATTGCGAAAAATTTTTTGCCTTCTCAACCATTTCTTGGCTTCAAACTCCCATATCTCGCGAACGGATTGACCTAACCCAAAAATTCCAATTGCATCTGAAAGTAGAACCTCGCCCGATTACAGCGGTATGTGTATTTTTTCCCTAGGCCATTCTGGTTAAGCGTTTGGAGCAGCAGAATTGCGAAAAATTTTTTGCCTTCTCTACCATTTCTTGGCTTCAAACTCCCATATCTCGCGAACGGATTGACCTAACCCAAAAATTCCTGCAGCGTCTGGAAGTAGAGACTCGCCCGATTACAACGGTATGTGTATTTTTTCTCTAGGCCATTCTGGTTAAGCGTTTGGAGCAGCAGAATTGCGAAAAATTTTTTGCCTTCTCAACCATTTCTTGGCTTCAAACTCCCATATCTCGCGAACGGATTGACCTAACCCAAAAATTCCTATTGCATCTGAAAGTAGAAACTCGCCCGATTACAACGGTATGTGTATTTTTTCCCTAGGCCATTCTGGTTAAGCGTTTGGAGCAGCAGAATTGCGAAAGATTTGTTGTCTTCTCAACCATTTCTTAGCCTCAAACTCCCATATCTCGCGAATGGATTGACCTTACCCAAAAATTCCTGTTGCATCTGAAAGTAGAAACTCGCCCGATTACAACGGTATCTGTATTTTTTCCCTAGGCCATTCTGTTTAAGCGTTTGGAGCAGCAGAATTGCGAAAAATTTTTTGCCTTCTCAACCATTTCTTGGCTTCAAACTCCCATATCTCGCGAACGGATTGACCTAACCCAAAAATTCCTATTGCATCTGAAAGTAGAAACTCGCCCGATTACAACGGTATGTGTATTTTTCCCCTAGGCCATTCTGGTTAAGCGTTTGGAGCAGCAGAATTGCGAAAAATTTTTTGCCTTCTCAACCATTTCTTGGCTTCAAACTCCCATATCTCGCGAACGGATTGACCTAACCCAAAAATTCCTATTGCATCTGAAAGTAGAAACTCGCCCGATTACAACGGTATGTGTATTTTTCCCCTAGGCCATTCTGGTTAAGCGTTTGGAGCAGCAGAATTGCGAAAAATTTTTTGCCTTCTCAACCATTTCTTGGCTTCAAACTCCCATATCTCGCGAACGGATTGACCTAACCCAAAAATTCCTGTAGCGTCTGGAAGTAGAGACTCGCCCGATTACAACGGTATGTGTATTTTTTCCCTAGGCCATTCTGGTTAAGCGTTTGGAGCAGCAGAATTGCGAAAAATTTTTTGCCTTCTCAACCATTTCTTGGCTTCAAACTCCCATATCTCGCGAACGGATTGACCTAACCCAAAAATTCCAATTGCATCTGAAAGTAGAACCTCGCCCGATTACAGCGGTATGTGTATTTTTTCCCTAGGCCATTCTGGTTAAGCGTTTGGAGCAGCAGAATTGCGAAAAATTTTTTGCCTTCTCAACCATTTCTTGGCTTCAAACACCCATATCTCGCAAACGGATTGACTTAACCCAAAAATTCCTGCAGCGTCTGGAAGTAGAGACTCGCCCGATTACAACGGTATGTGTATTTTTTCTCTAGGCCATTCTGGTTAAGCGTTTGGAGCAGCAGAATTGCGAAAAATTGTTTGCCTTCTCAACCATTTCTTGGCTTCAAACTCCCATATCTCGCGAACGGATTGACCTAACCCAAAAATTCCAATTGCATCTGAAAGTAGAACCTCGCCCGATTACAGCGGTATGTGTATTTTTTCCCTAGGCCATTCTGGTTAAGCGTTTGGAGCAGCAGAATTGCGAAAAATTTTTTGCCTTCTCAACCATTTCTTGGCTTCAAACTCCCATATCTCGCGAACGGATTGACCTAACCCAAAAATTCCTGCAGCGTCTGGAAGTAGAGACTCGCCCGATTACAACGGTATGTGTATTTTTTCTCTAGGCCATTCTGGTTAAGCGTTTGGAGCAGCAGAATTGCGAAAAATTTTTTGCCTTCTCAACCATTTCTTGGCTTCAAACTCCCATATCTCGCGAACGGATTGACCTAACCCAAAAATTCCTATTGCATCTGAAAGTAGAAACTCGCCCGATTACAACGGTATGTGTATTTTTTCCCTAGGCCATTCTGGTTAAGCGTTTGGAGCAGCAGAATTGCGAAAGATTTGTTGTCTTCTCAACCATTTCTTAGCCTCAAACTCCCATATCTCGCGAATGGATTGACCTTACCCAAAAATTCCTGTTGCATCTGAAAGTAGAAACTCGCCCGATTACAACGGTATCTGTATTTTTTCCCTAGGCCATTCTGTTTAAGCGTTTGGAGCAGCAGAATTGCGAAAAATTTTTTGCCTTCTCAACCATTTCTTGGCTTCAAACTCCCATATCTCGCGAACGGATTGACCTAACCCAAAAATTCCTATTGCATCTGAAAGTAGAAACTCGCCCGATTACAACGGTATGTGTATTTTTCCCCTAGGCCATTCTGGTTAAGCGTTTGGAGCAGCAGAATTGCGAAAAATTTTTTGCCTTCTCAACCATTTCTTGGCTTCAAACTCCCATATCTCGCGAACGGATTGACCTAACCCAAAAATTCCTATTGCATCTGAAAGTAGAAACTCGCCCGATTACAACGGTATGTGTATTTTTCCCCTAGGCCATTCTGGTTAAGCGTTTGGAGCAGCAGAATTGCGAAAAATTTTTTGCCTTCTCAACCATTTCTTGGCTTCAAACTCCCATATCTCGCGAACGGATTGACCTAACCCAAAAATTCCTATTGCATCTGAAAGTAGAAACTCGCCCGATTACAACGGTATGTGTATTTTTCCCCTAGGCCATTCTGGTTAAGCGTTTGGATCAGCAGAAGTGCGAAAAATTTTTTGCCTTCTCAACCATTTCTTGGCTTCAAACTCCCATATCTCGCGAACGGATTGACCTAACCCAAAAATTCCTGTAGCGTGTGGAAGTAGAGACTCGCCCGATTACAACGGTATGTGTATTTTTCCCCTAGGCCATTCTGGTTAAGCGTTTGGAGCAGCAGAATTGCGAAAAATTTTATGCATTCTCAACCATTTCTTGGCTTCAAACTCCCATATCTCGCGAACGGATTGACCTAACCCAAAAATTCCTATTGCATCTGAAAGCAGAAACTCGCCCGATTACAACGGTATGTGTATTTTTTCCCTAGGCCATTCTGGTTAAGCGTTTGGAGCAGCAGAAGTGCGAAGGATTTGTTGTCTTCTCAACCATTTCTTAGCTTCAAACTCCCATATCTCGCGAATGGATTGACCTAACCCAAAAATTCCTTTTGCATCTGAAAGTAGAAACTCGCCCGTTTACAACGGTATCTGTATTTTTTCCCTAGGCCATTCTGTTTAAGCGTTTGGAGCAGCAGAATTGCGAAAAATTTTTTGCCTTCTCAATCATTTCTTGGCTTCAAACTCCCATATCTCGCGAACGGGTTGACCTAACCCAAAAATTCCTATTGCATCTGAAAGTAGAAACTCGCCCGATTACAACTGTATGTGTATTGTTTCCCTAGACCATTCTGGTTAAGCGTTTGGATCAGCAGAAGTGCGAAAAATTTTTTGCCTTCTCAACCATTTCTTGGCTTCAAACTCCCATATCTCGCGAACGGATTGACCTAACCCAAAAATTCCTATTGCATCTGAAAGTAGAAACTCGCCCGATTACAACGGTATGTGTATTTTTCCCCTAGGCCATTCTGGTTAAGCGTTTGGAGCAGCAGAATTGCGAAAAATTTTTTGCCTTCTCAACCATTTCTTGGCTTCAAACTCCCATATCTCGCGAACGGATTGACCTAACCCAAAAATTCCTGTAGCGTCTGGAAGTAGAGACTCGCCCGATTACAACGGTATGTGTATTTTTTCCCTGGGCCATTCTGGTTAAGCGTTTGGAGCAGCAGAATTGCGAAAAATTTTTTGCCTTCTCAACCATTTCTTGGCTTCAAACTCCCATATCTCGCGAACGGATTGACCTAACCCAAAAATTCCAATTGCATCTGAAAGTAGAACCTCGCCCGATTACAGCGGTATGTGTATTTTTTCCCTAGGCCATTCTGGTTAAGCGTTTGGAGCAGCAGAATTGCGAAAAATTTTTTGCCTTCTCAACCATTTCTTGGCTTCAAACTCCCATATCTCGCGAACGGATTGACCTAACCCAAAAATTCCTGCAGCGTCTGGAAGTAGAGACTCGCCCGATTACAACGGTATGTGTATTTTTTCTCTAGGCCATTCTGGTTAAGCGTTTGGAGCAGCAGAATTGCGAAAAATTTTTTGCCTTCTCAACCATTTCT
The DNA here is from genome assembly GCF_051014685.1 of Ptiloglossa arizonensis. NCBI lineage: Eukaryota > Metazoa > Arthropoda > Insecta > Hymenoptera > Colletidae > Ptiloglossa > Ptiloglossa arizonensis. The sequence continues at coordinate 216,702 of NW_027478700.1, read as the reverse complement.
TGGCTTCAAACTCCCATATCTCGCGAACGGATTGACCTAACCCAAAAATTCCTATTGCATCTGAAAGTAGAAACTCGCCCGATTACAACGGTATGTGTATTTTTTCCCTAGGCCATTCTGGTTAAGCGTTTGGAGCAGCAGAATTGCGAAAGATTTGTTGTCTTCTCAACCATTTCTTAGCCTCAAACTCCCATATCTCGCGAATGGATTGACCTTACCCAAAAATTCCTGTTGCATCTGAAAGTAGAAACTCGCCCGATTACAACGGTATCTGTATTTTTTCCCTAGGCCATTCTGTTTAAGCGTTTGGAGCAGCAGAATTGCGAAAAATTTTTTGCCTTCTCAACCATTTCTTGGCTTCAAACTCCCATATCTCGCGAACGGATTGACCTAACCCAAAAATTCCTATTGCATCTGAAAGTAGAAACTCGCCCGATTACAACGGTATGTGTATTTTTCCCCTAGGCCATTCTGGTTAAGCGTTTGGAGCAGCAGAATTGCGAAAAATTTTTTGCCTTCTCAACCATTTCTTGGCTTCAAACTCCCATATCTCGCGAACGGATTGACCTAACCCAAAAATTCCTATTGCATCTGAAAGTAGAAACTCGCCCGATTACAACGGTATGTGTATTTTTCCCCTAGGCCATTCTGGTTAAGCGTTTGGAGCAGCAGAATTGCGAAAAATTTTTTGCCTTCTCAACCATTTCTTGGCTTCAAACTCCCATATCTCGCGAACGGATTGACCTAACCCAAAAATTCCTGTAGCGTCTGGAAGTAGAGACTCGCCCGATTACAACGGTATGTGTATTTTTTCCCTAGGCCATTCTGGTTAAGCGTTTGGAGCAGCAGAATTGCGAAAAATTTTTTGCCTTCTCAACCATTTCTTGGCTTCAAACTCCCATATCTCGCGAACGGATTGACCTAACCCAAAAATTCCAATTGCATCTGAAAGTAGAACCTCGCCCGATTACAGCGGTATGTGTATTTTTTCCCTAGGCCATTCTGGTTAAGCGTTTGGAGCAGCAGAATTGCGAAAAATTTTTTGCCTTCTCAACCATTTCTTGGATTCAAACACCCATATCTCGCAAACGGATTGACTTAACCCAAAAATTCCTGCAGCGTCTGGAAGTAGAGACTCGCCCGATTCCAACGGTATGTGTATTTTTTCTCTAGGCCATTCTGGTTAAGCGTTTGGAGCAGCAGAATTGCGAAAAATTGTTTGCCTTCTCAACCATTTCTTGGCTTCAAACTCCCATATCTCGCGAACGGATTGACCTAACCCAAAAATTCCAATTGCATCTGAAAGTAGAACCTCGCCCGATTACAGCGGTATGTGTATTTTTTCCCTAGGCCATTCTGTTTAAGCGTTTGGAGCAGCAGAATTGCGAAAAATTTTTTGCCTTCTCAACCATTTCTTGGCTTCAAACTCCCATATCTCGCGAACGGATTGACCTAACCCAAAAATTCCTGCAGCGTCTGGAAGTAGAGACTCGCCCGATTACAACGGTATGTGTATTTTTTCTCTAGGCCATTCTGGTTAAGCGTTTGGAGCAGCAGAATTGCGAAAAATTTTTTGCCTTCTCAACCATTTCTTGGCTTCAAACTCCCATATCTCGCGAACGGATTGACCTAACCCAAAAATTCCTATTGCATCTGAAAGTAGAAACTCGCCCGATTACAACGGTATGTGTATTTTTTCCCTAGGCCATTCTGGTTAAGCGTTTGGAGCAGCAGAATTGCGAAAGATTTGTTGTCTTCTCAACCATTTCTTAGCCTCAAACTCCCATATCTCGCGAATGGATTGACCTTACCCAAAAATTCCTGTTGCATCTGAAAGTAGAAACTCGCCCGATTACAACGGTATCTGTATTTTTTCCCTAGGCCATTCTGTTTAAGCGTTTGGAGCAGCAGAATTGCGAAAAATTTTTTGCCTTCTCAACCATTTCTTGGCTTCAAACTCCCATATCTCGCGAACGGATTGACCTAACCCAAAAATTCCTATTGCATCTGAAAGTAGAAACTCGCCCGATTACAACGGTATGTGTATTTTTCCCCTAGGCCATTCTGGTTAAGCGTTTGGAGCAGCAGAATTGCGAAAAATTTTTTGCCTTCTCAACCATTTCTTGGCTTCAAACTCCCATATCTCGCGAACGGATTGACCTAACCCAAAAATTCCTATTGCATCTGAAAGTAGAAACTCGCCCGATTACAACGGTATGTGTATTTTTCCCCTAGGCCATTCTGGTTAAGCGTTTGGAGCAGCAGAATTGCGAAAAATTTTTTGCCTTCTCAACCATTTCTTGGCTTCAAACTCCCATATCTCGCGAACGGATTGACCTAACCCAAAAATTCCTGTAGAGTCTGGAAGTAGAGACTCGCCCGATTACAACGGTATGTGTATTTTTTTCCTAGGCCATTCTGGTTAAGCGTTTGGATCAGCAGAAGTGCGAAAAATTTTTTGCCTTCTCAACCATTTCTTGGCTTCAAACTCCCATATCTCGCGAACGGATTGACCTACCCCAAAAATTCCTATTGCATCTGAAAGTAGAAACTCACCCGATTACAACGGTATGTGTGTTTTTCCCCTAGGCCATTCTGGTTAAGCGTTTGGAGCAGCAGAATTGCGAAAAATTTTTTGCCTTCTCAACCATTTCTTGGCTTCAAACTCCCATATCTCGCGAACGGATTGACCTAACCCAAAAATTCCTGTAGCGTCTGGAAGTAGAGACTCGCCCGATTACAACGGTATGTGTATTTTTTCCCTAGGCCATTCTGGTTAAGCGTTTGGAGCAGCAGAATTGCGAAAAATTTTTTGCCTTCTCAACCATTTCTTGGCTTCAAACTCCCATATCTCGCGAACGGATTGACCTAACCCAAAAATTCCAATTGCATCTGAAAGTAGAACCTCGCCCGATTACAGCGGTATGTGTATTTTTTCCCTAGGCCATTCTGGTTAAGCGTTTGGAGCAGCAGAATTGCGAAAAATTTTTTGCCTTCTCAACCATTTCTTGGCTTCAAACACCCATATCTCGCGAACGGATTGACTTAACCCAAAAATTCCTGCAGCGTCTGGAAGTAGAGACTCGCCCGATTCCAACGGTATGTGTATTTTTTCTCTAGGCCATTCTGGTTAAGCGTTTGGAGCAGCAGAATTGCGAAAAATTGTTTGCCTTCTCAACCATTTCTTGGCTTCAAACTCCCATATCTCGCGAACGGATTGACCTAACCCAAAAATTCCTATTGCATCTGAAAGTAGAAACTCGCCCGATTACAACGGTATGTGTATTTTTTCCCTAGGCCATTCTGGTTAAGCGTTTGGAGCAGCAGAAGTGCGAAAGATTTGTTGTCTTCTCAACCATTTCTTAGCTTCAAACTCCCATATCTCGCGAACGGATTGACCTAACCCAAAAATTCCTGTTGCATCTGAAAGTAGAAACTCGCCCGATTACAACGGTATCTGTATTTTTTCCCTAGGCCATCCTGTTTAAGCGTTTGGAGCAGCAGAATTGCGAAAAATTTTTTGCCTTCTCAATCATTTCTTGGCTTCAAACTCCCATATCTCGCGAACGGGTTGACCTAACCCAAAAATTCCTATTGCATCTGAAAGTAGAAACTCGCCCGATTACAACGGTATGTGTATTGTTTCCCTAGACCATTCTGGTTAAGCGTTTGGATCAGCAGAAGTGCGAAAAATTTTTTGCCTTCTCAACCATTTCTTGGATTCAAACTCCCATATCTCGCGAACGGATTGACCTAACCCAAAAATTCCTGTAGCGTCTGGAAGTAGAGACTCGCCCGATTACAACGGTATGTGTATTTTTTCCCTAGGCCATTCTGGTTAAGCGTTTGGAGCAGCAGAATTGCGAAAATTTTTTGCCTTCTCAACCATTTCTTGGCTTCAAACTCCCATATCTCGCGAACGGATTGACCTAACCCAAAAATTCCTATTGCATCTGAAAGTAGAAACTCGCCCGATTACAACGGTATGTGTATTTTTCCCCTAGGCCATTCTGGTTAAGCGCTTGGAGCAGCAGAATTGCGAAAAATTTGTTGCCTTCTCAACCATTTCTTGGCTTCAAACTCCCATATCTCGCGAACGGATTGAACTAACCCAAAAATTCCTATTGCATCTGAAAGTCGAAACTCGCCCGATTACAACGGTATGTGTATTTTTCCCCTAGGCCATTCTGGTTAAGCGTTTGGAGCAGCAGAATTGCGAAAAATTTTTTGCCTTCTCAACCATTTCTTGGCTTCAAACTCCCATATCTCGCGAACGGATTGACCTAACCCAAAAATTTCTGTAGCGTCTGGAAGTAGAGACTCGCCCGATTACAACGGTATATGTATTTTTTCCCTAGGCCATTCTGGTTAAGAGTTTGCAGCAGCAGAATTGCGAAAAATTTTTTGCCTTCTCAACCATTTCTTGGCTTCAAACTCCCATATCTCGCGAACGGATTGACCTAACCCAACAATTCCAATTGCATCTGAAAGTAGAACCTCGCCCGATTACAGCGGTATGTGTATTTTTTCCCTAGGCCATTCTGGTTAAGCGTTTGGAGCAGCAGAATTGCGAAAAATTGTTTGCCTTCTCAACCATTTCTTGGCTTCAAACTCCCATATCTCGAGAACGGATTGACCTAACCCAAAAATTCCTATTGCATCTGAAAGTAGAAACTCGCCCGATTACAACGGTATGTGTATTTTTTCCCTAGGCCATTCTGGTTAAGCGTTTGGAGCAGCAGAAGTGCGAAAGATTTGTTGTCTTCTCAACCATTTCTTAGCTTCAAACTCCCATATCTCGCGAACGGATTGACCTAACCCAAAAATTCCTGTTGCATCTGAAAGTAGAAACTCGCCCGATTACAACGGTATCTGTATTTTTTCCCTAGGCCATCCTGTTTAAGCGTTTGGAGCGGCAGAATTGCGAAAAATTTTTTGCCTTCTCAATCATTTCTTGGCTTCAAACTCCCATATCTCGCGAACGGGTTGACTTAACCCAAAAATTCCTATTGCATCTGAAAGTAGAAACTCGCCCGATTACAACGGTATGTGTATTGTTTCCCTAGACCATTCTGGTTAAGCGTTTGGATCAGCAGAAGTGCGAAAAATTTTTTGCCTTCTCAACCATTTCTTGGCTTCAAACTCCCATATCTCGCGAACGGATTGACCTAACCCAAAAATTCCTATTGCATCTGAAAGTAGAAACTCGCCCGATTACAACGGTATGTGTATTTTCCCCCTAGGCCATTCTGGTTAAGCGTTTGGAGCAGCAGAATTGCGAAAAATTTTTTGCCTTCTCAACCATTTCTTGGCTTCAAACTCCCATATCTCGCGAACGGATTGACCTAACCCAAAAATTCCTGCAGCGTCTGGAAGTAGAGACTCGCCCGATTCCAACGGTATGTGTATTTTTTCTCTAGGCCATTCTGGTTAAGCGTTTGGAGCAGCAGAATTGCGAAAAATTGTTTGCCTTCTCAACCATTTCTTGGCTTCAAACTCCCATATCTCGAGAACGGATTGACCTAACCCAAAAATTCCTATTGCATCTGAAAGTAGAAACTCGCCCGATTACAACGGTATGTGTATTTTTTCCCTAGGCCATTCTGGTTAAGCGTTTGGAGCAGCAGAAGTGCGAAAGATTTGTTGTCTTCTCAACCATTTCTTAGCTTCAAACTCCCATATCTCGCGAACGGATTGGCCTAACCCAAAAATTCCTGTAGCGTCTGGAAGTAGAGACTCGCCCGATTACCACGGTATGTGTATTTTTCCCCTAGGCCATTCTGGTTAAGCTTTTGGAGCAGCAGAATTGCGAAAAATTTTTTGCCTTCTCAACCATTTCTTGGCTTCAAACTCCCATATCTCGCGAACGGATTGACCTAACCCAAAAATTCCTATTGCATCTGAAAGCAGAAACTCGCCCGATTACAACGGTATGTGTATTTTTTCCCTAGGCCATTCTGGTTAAGCGTTTGGAGCAGCAGAAGTGCGAAGGATTTGTTGTCTTCTCAACCATTTCTTAGCTTCAAACTCCCATATCTCGCGAATGGATTGACCTAACCCAAAAATTCCTTTTGCATCTGAAAGTAGAAACTCGCCCGATTACAACGGTATCTGTATTTTTTCCCTAGGCCATTCTGTTTAAGCGTTTGGAGCAGCAGAATTGCGAAAAATTTTTTGCCTTCTCAATCATTTCTTGGCTTCAAACTCCCATATCTCGCGAACGGGTTGACCTAACCCAAAAATTCCTATTGCATCTGAAAGTAGAAACTCGCCCGATTACAACTGTATGTGTATTGTTTCCCTAGACCATTCTGGTTAAGCGTTTGGATCAGCAGAAGTGCGAAAAATTTTTTGCCTTCTCAACCATTTCTTGGCTTCAAACTCCCATATCTCGCGAACGGATTGACCTCACCCAAAAATTCCTATTGCATCTGAAAGTAGAAACTCTCCCGATTACAACGGTATGTGTATTTTTCCCCTAGGCCATTCTGGTTAAGCGTTTGGAGCAGCAGAATTGCGAAAAATTTTTTGCCTTCTCAACCATTTCTTGGCTTCAAACTCCCATATCTCGCGAACGGATTGACCTAACCCAAAAATTCCTGTAGCGTCTGGAAGTAGAGACTCGCCCGATTACAACGGTATGTGTATTTTTTCCCTAGACCATTCTGGTTAAGCGTTTGGAGCAGCAGAATTGCGAAAAATTTTTTGCCTTCTCAACCATTTCTTGGCTTCAAACTCCCATATCTCGCGAACGGATTGACCTAACCCAAAAATTCCAATTGCATCTGAAAGTAGAACCTCGCCCGATTACAGCGGTATGTGTATTTTTTCCCTAGGCCATTCTGGTTAAGCGTTTGGAGCAGCAGAATTGCGAAAAATTTTTTGCCTTCTCAACCATTTCTTGGCTTCAAACTCCCATATCTCGCGAACGGATTGACCTAACCCAAAAATTCCTGCAGCGTCTGGAAGTAGAGACTCGCCCGATTACAACGGTATGTGTATTTTTTCTCTAGGCCATTCTGGTTAAGCGTTTGGAGCAGCAGAATTGCGAAAAATTTTTTGCCTTCTCAACCATTTCTTGGCTTCAAACTCCCATATCTCGCGAACGGATTGACCTAACCCAAAAATTCCTATTGCATCTGAAAGTAGAAACTCGCCCGATTACAACGGTATGTGTATTTTTTCCCTAGGCCATTCTGGTTAAGCGTTTGGAGCAGCAGAATTGCGAAAGATTTGTTGTCTTCTCAACCATTTCTTAGCCTCAAACTCCCATATCTCGCGAATGGATTGACCTTACCCAAAAATTCCTGTTGCATCTGAAAGTAGAAACTCGCCCGATTACAACGGTATCTGTATTTTTTCCCTAGGCCATTCTGTTTAAGCGTTTGGAGCAGCAGAATTGCGAAAAATTTTTTGCCTTCTCAACCATTTCTTGGCTTCAAACTCCCATATCTCGCGAACGGATTGACCTAACCCAAAAATTCCTATTGCATCTGAAAGTAGAAACTCGCCCGATTACAACGGTATGTGTATTTTTTCCCTAGGCCATTCTGGTTAAGCGTTTGGAGCAGCAGAATTGCGAAAGATTTGTTGTCTTCTCAACCATTTCTTAGCCTCAAACTCCCATATCTCGCGAATGGATTGACCTTACCCAAAAATTCCTGTTGCATCTGAAAGTAGAAACTCGCCCGATTACAACGGTATCGGTATTTTTTCCCTAGGCCATTCTGTTTAAGCGTTTGGAGCAGCAGAATTGCGAAAAATTTTTTGCCTTCTCAACCATTTCTTGGCTTCAAACTCCCATATCTCGCGAACGGATTGACCTAACCCAAAAATTCCTATTGCATCTGAAAGTAGAAACTCGCCCGATTACAACGGTATGTGTATTTTTCCCCTAGGCCATTCTGGTTAAGCGTTTGGAGCAGCAGAATTGCGAAAAATTTTTTGCCTTCTCAACCATTTCTTGGCTTCAAACTCCCATATCTCGCGAACGGATTGACCTAACCCAAAAATTCCTATTGCATCTGAAAGTAGAAACTCGCCCGATTACAACGGTATGTGTATTTTTCCCCTAGGCCATTCTGGTTAAGCGTTTGGAGCAGCAGAATTGCGAAAAATTTTTTGCCTTCTCAACCATTTCTTGGCTTCAAACTCCCATATCTCGCGAACGGATTGACCTAACCCAAAAATTCCTGTAGCGTCTGGAAGTAGAGACTCGCCCGATTACAACGGTATGTGTATTTCTTCCCTAGGCCATTCTGGTTAAGCGTTTGGAGCAGCAGAATTGCGAAAAATTTTTTGCCTTCTCAACCATTTCTTGGCTTCAAACTCCCATATCTCGCGAACGGATTGACCTAACCCAAAAATTCCTATTGCATCTGAAAGTAGAAACTCGCCCGATTACAACGGTATGTGTATTTTTCCCCTAGGCCACTCTGGTTAAGCGTTTGGAGCAGCAGAATTGCGAAAAATTTGTTGCCTTCTCAACCATTTCTTGGCTTCAAACTCCCATATCTCGCGAACGGATTGACCTAACCCAAAAATTCCTATTGCATCTGAAAGTCGAAACTCGCCCGATTACAACGGTATGTGTATTTTTCCCCTAGGCCATTCCGGTTAAGCGTTTGGAGCAGCAGAATTGCGAAAAATTTTTTGCCTTCTCAACCATTTCTTGGCTTCAAACTCCCATATCTCGCGAACGGATTGACATAACCCAAAAATTCCTGTAGCGTCTGGAAGTAGAGACTCGCCCGATTACAACGGTATATGTATTTTTTCCCTAGGCCATACTGGTTAAGCGTTTGGAGCAGCAGAATTGCGAAAAATTTTTTGCCTTCTCAACCATTTCTTGGCTTCGAACTCCCATATCTCGCGAACGGATTGACCTAACCCAAAAATTCCAATTGCATCTGAAAGTAGAACCTCGCCCGATTACAGCGGTATGTGTATTTTTTCCCTAGGCCATTCTGGTTAAGCGTTTGGAGCAGCAGAATTGCGAAAAATTTTTTGCCTTCTCAACCATTTCTTGGCTTCAAACTCCCATATCTCGCGAACGGATTGACCTAACCCAAAAATTCCTGTAGCGTCTGGAAGTAGAGACTCGCCCGATTACAACGGTATGTGTATTTTTTCTCTAGGCCATTGTGGTTAAGCGTTTGGAGCAGCAGAATTGCGAAAAATTTTTTGCCTTCTCAACCATTTCTTGGCTTCAAACTCCCATATCTCGCGAACGGATTGACCTAACCCAAAAATTCCTATTGCATCTGAAAGTAGAAACTCGCCCGATTACAACGGTATGTTTATTTTTTCCCTAGGCCATTCTGGTTAAGCGTTTGGAGCAGCAGAATTGCGAAAGATTTGTTGTCTTCTCAACCATTTCTTAGCTTCAAACTCCCATATCTCGCGAATGGATTGACCTTACCCAAAAATTCCTGTTGCATCTGAAAGTAGAAACTCGCCCGATTACAACGGTATCTGTATGTTTTCCCTAGGCCATTCTGTTTAAGCGTTTGGAGCAGCAGAATTGCGAAAAATTTTTTGCCTTCTCAATCATTTCTTGGCTTCAAACTCCCATATCTCGCGAACGGGTTGACCTAACCCAAAAATTCCTGTAGCGTCTGGAAGTAGAGACTCGCCCGATTACAACGGTATGTGTGTTTTTTCTCTAGGCCATTGTGGTTAAGCGTTTGGAGCAGCAGAATTGCGAAAAATTTTTTGCCGTCTCAACCATTTCTTGGCTTCAAACTCCCATATCTCGCGAACGGATTGACCTAACCCAAAAATTCCTATTGCATCTGAAAGTAGAAACTCGCCCGATTACAACGGTATGTGTATTTTTCCCCTAGGCCATTCTGGTTAAGCGTTTGGAGCAGCAGAATTGCGAAAAATTTTTTGCCTTCTCAACCATTTCTTGGCTTCAAACTCCCATATCTCGCGAACGGGTTGACCTAACCCAAAAATTCCTTTTGCATCTGAAAGTAGAAACTCGCCCGATTACAACGGTATGTGTATTTTTCCCCTAGGCCATTCTGGTTAAGCGTTTGGAGCAGCAGAATTGCGAAAAATTTTTTGCCTTCTCAACCATTTCTTGGCTTCAAACTCCCATATCTCGCGAACGGATTGACCTAACCCAAAAATTCCAACTGCATCTGAAAGTAGAACCTCGCCCGATTACAGCGGTATGTGTATTTTTTCCGTAGGCCATTCTGGTTAAGCGTTTGGAGCAGCAGAATTGCGAAAAATTTTTTGCCTTCTCAACCATTTCTTGGCTTCAAACACCCATATCTCGCGAACGGATTGACTTAACCCAAAAATTCCTGCAGCGTCTGGAAGTAGAGACTCGCCCGATTCCAACAGTATGTGTATTTTTTCTCTAGGCCATTCTGGTTAAGCGTTTGGAGCAGCAGAATTGCGAAAAATTGTTTGCCTTCTCAACCATTTCTTGGCTTCAAACTCCCATATCTCGCGAACGGATTGACCTAACCCAAAAATTCCTATTGCATCTGAAAGTAGAAACTCGCCCGATTACAACGGTATGTGTATTTTTCCCCTAGGCCATTCTGGTTAAGCGTTTGGAGCAGCAGAATTGCGAAAAATTTGTTGCCTTCTCAACCATTTCTTGGCTTCAAACTCCCATATCTCGCGAACGGATTGACCTAACCCAAAAATTCCTATTGCATCTGAAAGTCGAAACTCGCCCGATTACAACGGTATGTGTATTTTTCCCCTAGGCCATTCCGGTTAAGCGTTTGGAGCAGCAGAATTGCGAAAAATTTTTTGCCTTCTCAACCATTTCTTGGCTTCAAACTCCCATATCTCGCGAACGGATTGACATAACCCAAAAATTCCTGTAGCGTCTGGAAGTAGAGACTCGCCCGATTACAACGGTATATGTATTTTTTCCCTAGGCCATACTGGTTAAGCGTTTGGAGCAGCAGAATTGCGAAAAATTTTTTGCCTTCTCAACCATTTCTTGGCTTCGAACTCCCATATCTCGCGAACGGATTGACCTAACCCAAAAATTCCAATTGCATCTGAAAGTAGAACCTCGCCCGATTACAGCGGTATGTGTATTTTTTCCCTAGGCCATTCTGGTTAAGCGTTTGGAGCAGCAGAATTGCGAAAAATTTTTTGCCTTCTCAACCATTTCTTGGCTTCAAACTCCCATATCTCGCGAACGGATTGACCTAACCCAAAAATTCCTGTAGCGTCTGGAAGTAGAGACTCGCCCGATTACAACGGTATGTGTATTTTTTCTCTAGGCCATTGTGGTTAAGCGTTTGGAGCAGCAGAATTGCGAAAAATTTTTTGCCTTCTCAACCATTTCTTGGCTTCAAACTCCCATATCTCGCGAACGGATTGACCTAACCCAAAAATTCCTATTGCATCTGAAAGTAGAAACTCGCCCGATTACAACGGTATGTTTATTTTTTCCCTAGGCCATTCTGGTTAAGCGTTTGGAGCAGCAGAATTGCGAAAGATTTGTTGTCTTCTCAACCATTTCTTAGCTTCAAACTCCCATATCTCGCGAATGGATTGACCTTACCCAAAAATTCCTGTTGCATCTGAAAGTAGAAACTCGCCCGATTACAACGGTATCTGTATGTTTTCCCTAGGCCATTCTGTTTAAGCGTTTGGAGCAGCAGAATTGCGAAAAATTTTTTGCCTTCTCAATCATTTCTTGGCTTCAAACTCCCATATCTCGCGAACGGGTTGACCTAACCCAAAAATTCCTGTAGCGTCTGGAAGTAGAGACTCGCCCGATTACAACGGTATGTGTGTTTTTTCTCTAGGCCATTGTGGTTAAGCGTTTGGAGCAGCAGAATTGCGAAAAATTTTTTGCCGTCTCAACCATTTCTTGGCTTCAAACTCCCATATCTCGCGAACGGATTGACCTAACCCAAAAATTCCTATTGCATCTGAAAGTAGAAACTCGCCCGATTACAACGGTATGTGTATTTTTCCCCTAGGCCATTCTGGTTAAGCGTTTGGAGCAGCAGAATTGCGAAAAATTTTTTGCCTTCTCAACCATTTCTTGGCTTCAAACTCCCATATCTCGCGAACGGGTTGACCTAACCCAAAAATTCCTTTTGCATCTGAAAGTAGAAACTCGCCCGATTACAACGGTATGTGTATTTTTCCCCTAGGCCATTCTGGTTAAGCGTTTGGAGCAGCAGAATTGCGAAAAATTTTTTGCCTTCTCAACCATTTCTTGGCTTCAAACTCCCATATCTCGCGAACGGATTGACCTAACCCAAAAATTCCAACTGCATCTGAAAGTAGAACCTCGCCCGATTACAGCGGTATGTGTATTTTTTCCGTAGGCCATTCTGGTTAAGCGTTTGGAGCAGCAGAATTGCGAAAAATTTTTTGCCTTCTCAACCATTTCTTGGCTTCAAACACCCATATCTCGCGAACGGATTGACTTAACCCAAAAATTCCTGCAGCGTCTGGAAGTAGAGACTCGCCCGATTCCAACAGTATGTGTATTTTTTCTCTAGGCCATTCTGGTTAAGCGTTTGGAGCAGCAGAATTGCGAAAAATTGTTTGCCTTCTCAACCATTTCTTGGCTTCAAACTCCCATATCTCGCGAACGGATTGACCTAACCCAAAAATTCCTATTGCATCTGAAAGTAGAAACTCGCCCGATTACAACGGTATGTGTATTTTTCCCCTAGGCCATTCTGGTTAAGCGTTTGGAGCAGCAGAATTGCGAAAAATTTGTTGCCTTCTCAACCATTTCTTGGCTTCAAACTCCCATATCTCGCGAACGGATTGACCTAACCCAAAAATTCCTATTGCATCTGAAAGTCGAAACTCGCCCGATTACAACGGTATGTGTATTTTTCCCCTAGGCCATTCCGGTTAAGCGGTTGGAGCAGCAGAATTGCGAAAAATTTTTTGCCTTCTCAACCATTTCTTGGCTTCAAACTCCCATATCTCGCGAACGGATTGACATAACCCAAAAATTCCTGTAGCGTCTGGAAGTAGAGACTCGCCCGATTACAACGGTATATGTATTTTTTCCCTAGGCCATACTGGTTAAGCGTTTGGAGCAGCAGAATTGCGAAAAATTTTTTGCCTTCTCAACCATTTCTTGGCTTCGAACTCCCATATCTCGCGAACGGATTGACCTAACCCAAAAATTCCAATTGCATCTGAAAGTAGAACCTCGCCCGATTACAGCGGTATGTGTATTTTTTCCCTAGGCCATTCTGGTTAAGCGTTTGGAGCAGCAGAATTGCGAAAAATTTTTTGCCTTCTCAACCATTTCTTGGCTTCAAACTCCCATATCTCGCGAACGGATTGACCTAACCCAAAAATTCCTGTAGCGTCTGGAAGTAGAGACTCGCCCGATTACAACGGTATGTGTATTTTTTCTCTAGGCCATTGTGGTTAAGCGTTTGGAGCAGCAGAATTGCGAAAAATTTTTTGCCTTCTCAACCATTTCTTGGCTTCAAACTCCCATATCTCGCGAACGGATTGACCTAACCCAAAAATTCCTATTGCATCTGAAAGTAGAAACTCGCCCGATTACAACGGTATGTTTATTTTTTCCCTAGGCCATTCTGGTTAAGCGTTTGGAGCAGCAGAATTGCGAAAGATTTGTTGTCTTCTCAACCATTTCTTAGCTTCAAACTCCCATATCTCGCGAATGGATTGACCTTACCCAAAAATTCCTGTTGCATCTGAAAGTAGAAACTCGCCCGATTACAACGGTATCTGTATGTTTTCCCTAGGCCATTCTGTTTAAGCGTTTGGAGCAGCAGAATTGCGAAAAATTTTTTGCCATCTCAATCATTTCTTGGCTTCAAACTCCCATATCTCGCGAACGGGTTGACCTAACCCAAAAATTCCTGTAGCGTCTGGAAGTAGAGACTCGCCCGATTACAACGGTATGTGTGTTTTTTCTCTAGGCCATTGTGGTTAAGCGTTTGGAGCAGCAGAATTGCGAAAAATTTTTTGCCGTCTCAACCATTTCTTGGCTTCAAACTCCCATATCTCGCGAACGGATTGACCTAACCCAAAAATTCCTATTGCATCTGAAAGTAGAAACTCGCCCGATTACAACGGTATGTGTATTTTTCCCCTAGGCCATTCTGGTTAAGCGTTTGGAGCAGCAGAATTGCGAAAAATTTTTTGCCTTCTCAACCATTTCTTGGCTTCAAACTCCCATATCTCGCGAACGGGTTGACCTAACCCAAAAATTCCTATTGCATCTGAAAGTAGAAACTCGCCCGATTACAACGGTATGTGTATTTTTCCCCTAGGCCATTCTGGTTAAGCGTTTGGAGCAGCAGAATTGCGAAAAATTTTTTGCCTTCTCAACCATTTCTTGGCTTCAAACTCCCATATCTCGCGAACGGATTGACCTAACCCAAAAATTCCTGTAGCGTCTGGAAGTAGAGACTCGCCCGATTACAACGGTATGTGTATTTTTTCCCTAGGCCATTCTGGTTAAGCGTTTGGAGCAGCAGAATTGCGAAAAATTTTTTGCCTTCTCAACCATTTCTTGGCTTCAAACTCCCATATCTCGCGAACGGATTGACCTAACCCAAAAATTCCAATTGCATCTGAAAGTAGAACCTCGCCCGATTACAGCGGTATGTGTATTTTTTCCCTAGGCCATTCTGGTTAAGCGTTTGGAGCAGCAGAATTGCGAAAAATTTTTTGCCTTCTCAACCATTTCTTGGCTTCAAACACCCATATCTCGCGAACGGATTGACTTAACCCAAAAATTCCTGCAGCGTCTGGAAGTAGAGACTCGCCCGATTCCAACGGTATGTGTATTTTTTCTCTAGGCCATTCTGGTTAAGCGTTTGGAGCAGCAGAATTGCGAAAAATTGTTTGCCTTCTCAACCATTTCTTGGCTTCAAACTCCCATATCTCGCGAACGGATTGACCTAACCCAAAAATTCCTATTGCATCTGAAAGTAGAAACTCGCCCGATTACAACGGTATGTGTATTTTTTCCCTAGGCCATTCTGGTTAAGCGTTTGGAGCAGCAGAAGTGCGAAAGATTTGTTGTCTTCTCAACCATTTCATAGCTTCAAACTCCCATATCTCGCGAACGGATTGACCTAACCCAAAAATTCCTGTTGCATCTGAAAGTAGAAACTCGCCCGTTTACAACGGTATCTGTATTTTTTCCCTACGCCATCCTGTTTAAGCGTTTGGAGCAGCAGAATTGCGAAAAATTTGTTGCCTTCTCAACCATTTCTTGGCTTCAAACTCCCATATCTCGCGAACGGATTGACCTAACCCAAAAATTCCTATTGCATCTGAAAGTCGAAACTCGCCCGATTACAACGGTATGTGTATTTTTCCCCTAGGCCATTCTGGTTAAGCGTTTGGAGCAGCAGAATTGCGAAAAATTTTTTGCCTTCTCAACCATTTCTTGGCTTCAAACTCCCATATCTCGCGAACGGATTGACCTAACCCAAAAATTCCTGTAGCGTCTGGAAGTAGAGACTCGCCCGATTACAACGGTATGTGTATTTTTTCTCTAGGCCATTGTGGTTAAGCGTTTGGAGCAGCAGAATTGCGAAAAATTTGTTGTCTTCTCAACCATTTCTTAACTTCAAACTGCCATATGTCACGAAAGGATTGACCTAACCCAAAAATTCCTATTGCCTCTGAAAGTAGAAATTCGCCCGATTACAACGGTATGTGCATTTTGTCCCTAGGCCATTCTGGTTAAGCATTTGGAGCAGCAGAATTGCGAAAAATTTTTTGCCTTCTCAACCATTTCTTGGCTTCAAACTCCCATATCTCGCGAACGGATTGACCTAACCCAAAAATTCCTGTAGCGTCTGGAAGTAGAGACTCGCCCGATTACAACGGTATGTGTATTTTTTCTCTAGGCCATTGTGGTTAAGCGTTTGGAGCAGCAGAATTGCGAAAAATTTTTTGCCTTCTCAACCATTTCTTGGCTTCAAACTCCCATATCTCGCGAACGGATTGACCTAACCCAAAAATTCCTATTGCATCTGAAAGTAGAAACTCGCCCGATTACAACGGTATGTTTATTTTTTCCCTAGGCCATTCTGGTTAAGCGTTTGGAGCAGCAGAATTGCGAAAGATTTGTTGTCTTCTCAACCATTTCTTAGCTTCAAACTCCCATATCTCGCGAATGGATTGACCTTACCCAAAAATTCCTGTTGCATCTGAAAGTAGAAACTCGC
The DNA here is from genome assembly GCF_051014685.1 of Ptiloglossa arizonensis. NCBI lineage: Eukaryota > Metazoa > Arthropoda > Insecta > Hymenoptera > Colletidae > Ptiloglossa > Ptiloglossa arizonensis. The sequence continues at coordinate 200,518 of NW_027478700.1, read as the reverse complement.
CCGATTACAACGGTATCTGTATGTTTTCCCTAGGCCATTCTGTTTAAGCGTTTGGAGCAGCAGAATTGCGAAAAATTTTTTGCCTTCTCAATCATTTCTTGGCTTCAAACTCCCATATCTCGCGAACGGGTTGACCTAACCCAAAAATTCCTGTAGCGTCTGGAAGTAGAGACTCGCCCGATTACAACGGTATGTGTGTTTTTTCTCTAGGCCATTGTGGTTAAGCGTTTGGAGCAGCAGAATTGCGAAAAATTTTTTGCCGTCTCAACCATTTCTTGGCTTCAAACTCCCATATCTCGCGAACGGATTGACCTAACCCAAAAATTCCTATTGCATCTGAAAGTAGAAACTCGCCCGATTACAACGGTATGTGTATTTTTCCCCTAGGCCATTCTGGTTAAGCGTTTGGAGCAGCAGAATTGCGAAAAATTTTTTGCCTTCTCAACCATTTCTTGGCTTCAAACTCCCATATCTCGCGAACGGGTTGACCTAACCCAAAAATTCCTATTGCATCTGAAAGTAGAAACTCGCCCGATTACAACGGTATGTGTATTTTTCCCCTAGGCCATTCTGGTTAAGCGTTTGGAGCAGCAGAATTGCGAAAAATTTTTTGCCTTCTCAACCATTTCTTGGCTTCAAACTCCCATATCTCGCGAACGGATTGACCTAACCCAAAAATTCCAACTGCATCTGAAAGTAGAACCTCGCCCGATTACAGCGGTATGTGTATTTTTTCCCTAGGCCATTCTGGTTAAGCGTTTGGAGCAGCAGAATTGCGAAAAATTTTTTGCCTTCTCAACCATTTCTTGGCTTCAAACACCCATATCTCGCGAACGGATTGACTTAACCCAAAAATTCCTGCAGCGTCTGGAAGTAGAGACTCGCCCGATTCCAACAGTATGTGTATTTTTTCTCTAGGCCATTCTGGTTAAGCGTTTGGAGCAGCAGAATTGCGAAAAATTGTTTGCCTTCTCAACCATTTCTTGGCTTCAAACTCCCATATCTCGCGAACGGATTGACCTAACCCAAAAATTCCTATTGCATCTGAAAGTAGAAACTCGCCCGATTACAACGGTATGTGTATTTTTTCCCTAGGCCATTCTGGTTAAGCGTTTGGAGCAGCAGAAGTGCGAAAGATTTGTTGTCTTCTCAACCATTTCATAGCTTCAAACTCCCATATCTCGCGAACGGATTGACCTAACCCAAAAATTCCTGTTGCATCTGAAAGTAGAAACTCGCCCGATTACAACGGTATCTGTATTTTTTCCCTAGGCCATCCTGTTTAAGCGTTTGGAGCAGCAGAATTGCGAAAAATTTGTTGCCTTCTCAACCATTTCTTGGCTTCAAACTCCCATATCTCGCGAACGGATTGACCTAACCCAAAAATTCCTATTGCATCTGAAAGTCGAAACTCGCCCGATTTCAACGGTATGTGTATTTTTCCCCTAGGCCATTCTGGTTAAGCGTTTGGAGCAGCAGAATTGCGAAAAATTTTTTGCCTTCTCAACCATTTCTTGGCTTCAAACTCCCATATCTCGCGAACGGGTTAACCTAACCCAAAAATTCCTATTGCATCTGAAAGTAGAAACTCGCCCGATTACAACGGTATGTGTATTGTTTCCCTAGACCATTCTGGTTAAGCGTTTGGATCAGCAGAAGTGCGAAAAATTTTTTGCCTTCTCAACCATTTCTTGGCTTCAAACTCCCATATCTCGCGAACGGATTGACCTAACCCAAAAATTCCTGTAGCGTCTGGAAGTAGAGACTCGCCCGATTACAACGGTATGTGTATTTCTTCCCTAGGCCATTCTGGTTAAGCGTTTGGAGCAGCAGAATTGCGAAAAATTTTTTGCCTTCTCAACCATTTCTTGGCTTCAAACTCCCATATCTCGCGAACGGATTGACCTAACCCAAAAATTCCTATTGCATCTGAAAGTAGAAACTCGCCCGATTACAACGGTATGTGTATTTTTCCCCTAGGCCATTCTGGTTAAGCGTTTGGAGCAGCAGAATTGCGAAAAATTTGTTGCCTTCTCAACCATTTCTTGGCTTCAAACTCCCATATCTCGCGAACGGATTGACCTAACCCAAAAATTCCTATTGCATCTGAAAGTCGAAACTCGCCCGATTACAACGGTATGTGTATTTTTCCCCTAGGCCATTCCGGTTAAGCGGTTGGAGCAGCAGAATTGCGAAAGATTTGTTGTCTTCTCAACCATTTCTTAGCTTCAAACTCCCATATCTCGCGAATGGATTGACCTTACCCAAAAATTCCTGTTGCATCTGAAAGTAGAAACTCGCCCGATTACAACGGTATCTGTATGTTTTCCCTAGGCCATTCTGTTTAAGCGTTTGGAGCAGCAGAATTGCGAAAAATTTTTTGCCATCTCAATCATTTCTTGGCTTCAAACTCCCATATCTCGCGAACGGGTTGACCTAACCCAAAAATTCCTGTAGCGTCTGGAAGTAGAGACTCGCCCGATTACAACGGTATGTGTGTTTTTTCTCTAGGCCATTGTGGTTAAGCGTTTGGAGCAGCAGAATTGCGAAAAATTTTTTGCCGTCTCAACCATTTCTTGGCTTCAAACTCCCATATCTCGCGAACGGATTGACCTAACCCAAAAATTCCTATTGCATCTGAAAGTAGAAACTCGCCCGATTACAACGGTATGTGTATTTTTCCCCTAGGCCATTCTGGTTAAGCGTTTGGAGCAGCAGAATTGCGAAAAATTTTTTGCCTTCTCAACCATTTCTTGGCTTCAAACTCCCATATCTCGCGAACGGGTTGACCTAACCCAAAAATTCCTATTGCATCTGAAAGTAGAAACTCGCCCGATTACAACGGTATGTGTATTTTTCCCCTAGGCCATTCTGGTTAAGCGTTTGGAGCAGCAGAATTGCGAAAAATTTTTTGCCTTCTCAACCATTTCTTGGCTTCAAACTCCCATATCTCGCGAACGGATTGACCTAACCCAAAAATTCCTGTAGCGTCTGGAAGTAGAGACTCGCCCGATTACAACGGTATGTGTATTTTTTCCCTAGGCCATTCTGGTTAAGCGTTTGGAGCAGCAGAATTGCGAAAAATTTTTTGCCTTCTCAACCATTTCTTGGCTTCAAACTCCCATATCTCGCGAACGGATTGACCTAACCCAAAAATTCCAATTGCATCTGAAAGTAGAACCTCGCCCGATTACAGCGGTATGTGTATTTTTTCCCTAGGCCATTCTGGTTAAGCGTTTGGAGCAGCAGAATTGCGAAAAATTTTTTGCCTTCTCAACCATTTCTTGGCTTCAAACACCCATATCTCGCGAACGGATTGACTTAACCCAAAAATTCCTGCAGCGTCTGGAAGTAGAGACTCGCCCGATTCCAACGGTATGTGTATTTTTTCTCTAGGCCATTCTGGTTAAGCGTTTGGAGCAGCAGAATTGCGAAAAATTGTTTGCCTTCTCAACCATTTCTTGGCTTCAAACTCCCATATCTCGCGAACGGATTGACCTAACCCAAAAATTCCTATTGCATCTGAAAGTAGAAACTCGCCCGATTACAACGGTATGTGTATTTTTTCCCTAGGCCATTCTGGTTAAGCGTTTGGAGCAGCAGAAGTGCGAAAGATTTGTTGTCTTCTCAACCATTTCATAGCTTCAAACTCCCATATCTCGCGAACGGATTGACCTAACCCAAAAATTCCTGTTGCATCTGAAAGTAGAAACTCGCCCGATTACAACGGTATCTGTATTTTTTCCCTACGCCATCCTGTTTAAGCGTTTGGAGCAGCAGAATTGCGAAAAATTTGTTGCCTTCTCAACCATTTCTTGGCTTCAAACTCCCATATCTCGCGAACGGATTGACCTAACCCAAAAATTCCTATTGCATCTGAAAGTCGAAACTCGCCCGATTACAACGGTATGTGTATTTTTCCCCTAGGCCATTCTGGTTAAGCGTTTGGAGCAGCAGAATTGCGAAAAATTTTTTGCCTTCTCAACCATTTCTTGGCTTCAAACTCCCATATCTCGCGAACGGATTGACCTAACCCAAAAATTCCTGTAGCGTCTGGAAGTAGAGACTCGCCCGATTACAACGGTATATGTATTTTTTCCCTAGGCCATTCTGGTTAAGAGTTTGGAGCAGCAGAATTGCGAAAAATTTTTTGCCTTCTCAACCATTTCTTGGCTTCAAACTCCCATATCTCGCGAACGGATTGACCTAACCCAACAATTCCAATTGCATCTGAAAGTAGAACCTCGCCCGATTACAGCGGTATGTGTATTTTTTCCCTAGGCCATTCTGGTTAAGCGTTTGGAGCAGCAGAATTGCGAAAAATTTTTTGCCTTCTCAACCATTTCTTGGCTTCAAACTCCCATATCTCGCGAACGGATTGACCTAACCCAAAAATTCCTGTAGCGTCTGGAAGTAGAGACTCGCCCGATTACAACGGTATGTGTATTTTTTCTCTAGGCCATTGTGGTTAAGCGTTTGGAGCAGCAGAATTGCGAAAAATTTTTTGCCTTCTCAATCATTTCTTGGCTTCAAACTCCCATATCTCGCGAACGGGTTGACCTAACCCAAAAATTCCTATTGCATCTGAAAGTAGAAACTCGCCCGATTACAACGGTATGTGTATTGTTTCCCTAGACCATTCTGGTTAAGCGTTTGGATCAGCAGAAGTGCGAAAAATTTTTTGCCTTCTCAACCATTTCTTGGCTTCAAACTCCCATATCTCGCGAACGGATTGACCTAACCCAACAATTCCAATTGCATCTGAAAGTAGAAACTCGCCCGATTACAACGGTATGTGTATTGTTTCCCTAGGCCATTCTGGTTAAGAGTTTGGAGCAGCAGAATTGCGAAAAATTTTTTGCCTTCTCAACCATTTCTTGGCTTCAAACTCCCATATCTCGCGAACGGATTGACCTAACCCAACAATTCCAATTGCATCTGAAAGTAGAACCTCGCCCGATTACAGCGGTATGTGTATTTTTTCCCTAGGCCATTCTGGTTAAGCGTTTGGAGCAGCAGAATTGCGAAAAATTTTTTGCCTTCTCAACCATTTCTTGGCTTCAAACTCCCATATCTCGCGAACGGATTGAACTAACCCAAAAATTCCTATTGCATCTGAAAGTCGAAACTCGCCCGATTACAACGGTATGTGTATTTTTCCCCTAGGCCATTCTGGTTAAGCGTTTGGAGCAGCAGAATTGCGAAAAATTTTTTGCCTTCTCAACCATTTCTTGGCTTCAAACTCCCATATCTCGCGAACGGATTGACCTAACCCAAAAATTTCTGTAGCGTCTGGAAGTAGAGACTCGCCCGATTACAACGGTATATGTATTTTTTCCCTAGGCCATTCTGGTTAAGAGTTTGCAGCAGCAGAATTGCGAAAAATTTTTTGCCTTCTCAACCATTTCTTGGCTTCAAACTCCCATATCTCGCGAACGGATTGACCTAACCCAACAATTCCAATTGCATCTGAAAGTAGAACCTCGCCCGATTACAGCGGTATGTGTATTTTTTCCCTAGGCCATTCTGGTTAAGCGTTTGGAGCAGCAGAATTGCGAAAAATTGTTTGCCTTCTCAACCATTTCTTGGCTTCAAACTCCCATATCTCGAGAACGGATTGACCTAACCCAAAAATTCCTATTGCATCTGAAAGTAGAAACTCGCCCGATTACAACGGTATGTGTATTTTTTCCCTAGGCCATTCTGGTTAAGCGTTTGGAGCAGCAGAAGTGCGAAAGATTTGTTGTCTTCTCAACCATTTCTTAGCTTCAAACTCCCATATCTCGCGAACGGATTGACCTAACCCAAAAATTCCTGTTGCATCTGAAAGTAGAAACTCGCCCGATTACAACGGTATCTGTATTTTTTCCCTAGGCCATCCTGTTTAAGCGTTTGGAGCAGCAGAATTGCGAAAAATTTTTTGCCTTCTCAATCATTTCTTGGCTTCAAACTCCCATATCTCGCGAACGGGTTGACTTAACCCAAAAATTCCTATTGCATCTGAAAGTAGAAACTCGCCCGATTACAACGGTATGTGTATTGTTTCCCTAGACCATTCTGGTTAAGCGTTTGGATCAGCAGAAGTGCGAAAAATTTTTTGCCTTCTCAACCATTTCTTGGCTTCAAACTCCCATATCTCGCGAACGGATTGACCTAACCCAAAAATTCCTATTGCATCTGAAAGTAGAAACTCGCCCGATTACAACGGTATGTGTATTTTCCCCCTAGGCCATTCTGGTTAAGCGTTTGGAGCAGCAGAATTGCGAAAAATTTTTTGCCTTCTCAACCATTTCTTGGCTTCAAACTCCCATATCTCGCGAACGGATTGACCTAACCCAAAAATTCCTGCAGCGTCTGGAAGTAGAGACTCGCCCGATTCCAACGGTATGTGTATTTTTTCTCTAGGCCATTCTGGTTAAGCGTTTGGAGCAGCAGAATTGCGAAAAATTGTTTGCCTTCTCAACCATTTCTTGGCTTCAAACTCCCATATCTCGAGAACGGATTGACCTAACCCAAAAATTCCTATTGCATCTGAAAGTAGAAACTCGCCCGATTACAACGGTATGTGTATTTTTTCCCTAGGCCATTCTGGTTAAGCGTTTGGAGCAGCAGAAGTGCGAAAGATTTGTTGTCTTCTCAACCATTTCTTAGCTTCAACCTCCCATATCTCGCGAACGGATTGACCTAACCCAAAAATTCCTGTAGCGTCTGGAAGTAGAGACTCGCCCGATTACAACGGTATGTGTATTTTTCCCCTAGGCCATTCTGGTTAAGCTTTTGGAGCAGCAGAATTGCGAAAAATTTTTTGCCTTCTCAACCATTTCTTGGCTTCAAACTCCCATATCTCGCGAACGGATTGACTTAACCCAAAAATTCCTATTGCATCTGAAAGCAGAAACTCGCCCGATTACAACGGTATGTGTATTTTTTCCCTAGGCCATTCTGGTTAAGCGTTTGGAGCAGCAGAAGTGCGAAGGATTTGTTGTCTTCTCAACCATTTCTTAGCTTCAAACTCCCATATCTCGCGAATGGATTGACCTAACCCAAAAATTCCTTTTGCATCTGAAAGTAGAAACTCGCCCGATTACAACGGTATCTGTATTTTTTCCCTAGGCCATTCTGTTTAAGCGTTTGGAGCAGCAGAATTGCGAAAAATTTTTTGCCTTCTCAATCATTTCTTGGCTTCAAACTCCCATATCTCGCGAACGGGTTGACCTAACCCAAAAATTCCTATTGCATCTGAAAGTAGAAACTCGCCCGATTACAACTGTATGTGTATTGTTTCCCTAGACCATTCTGGTTAAGCGTTTGGATCAGCAGAAGTGCGAAAAATTTTTTGCCTTCTCAACCATTTCTTGGCTTCAAACTCCCATATCTCGCGAACGGATTGACCTCACCCAAAAATTCCTATTGCATCTGAAAGTAGAAACTCTCCCGATTACAACGGTATGTGTATTTTTCCCCTAGGCCATTCTGGTTAAGCGTTTGGAGCAGCAGAATTGCGAAAAATTTTTTGCCTTCTCAACCATTTCTTGGCTTCAAACTCCCATATCTCGCGAACGGATTGACCTAACCCAAAAATTCCTGTAGCGTCTGGAAGTAGAGACTCGCCCGATTACAACGGTATGTGTATTTTTTCCCTAGACCATTCTGGTTAAGCGTTTGGAGCAGCAGAATTGCGAAAAATTTTTTGCCTTCTCAACCATTTCTTGGCTTCAAACTCCCATATCTCGCGAACGGATTGACCTAACCCAAAAATTCCAATTGCATCTGAAAGTAGAACCTCGCCCGATTACAGCGGTATGTGTATTTTTTCCCTAGGCCATTCTGGTTAAGCGTTTGGAGCAGCAGAATTGCGAAAAATTTTTTGCCTTCTCAACCATTTCTTGGCTTCAAACTCCCATATCTCGCGAACGGATTGACCTAACCCAAAAATTCCTGCAGCGTCTGGAAGTAGAGACTCGCCCGATTACAACGGTATGTGTATTTTTTCTCTAGGCCATTCTGGTTAAGCGTTTGGAGCAGCAGAATTGCGAAAAATTTTTTGCCTTCTCAACCATTTCTTGGCTTCAAACTCCCATATCTCGCGAACGGATTGACCTAACCCAAAAATTCCTATTGCATCTGAAAGTAGAAACTCGCCCGATTACAACGGTATGTGTATTTTTTCCCTAGGCCATTCTGGTTAAGCGTTTGGAGCAGCAGAATTGCGAAAGATTTGTTGTCTTCTCAACCATTTCTTAGCCTCAAACTCCCATATCTCGCGAATGGATTGACCTTACCCAAAAATTCCTGTTGCATCTGAAAGTAGAAACTCGCCCGATTACAACGGTATCTGTATTTTTTCCCTAGGCCATTCTGTTTAAGCGTTTGGAGCAGCAGAATTGCGAAAAATTTTTTGCCTTCTCAACCATTTCTTGGCTTCAAACTCCCATATCTCGCGAACGGATTGACCTAACCCAAAAATTCCTATTGCATCTGAAAGTAGAAACTCGCCCGATTACAACGGTATGTGTATTTTTCCCCTAGGCCATTCTGGTTAAGCGTTTGGAGCAGCAGAATTGCGAAAAATTTTTTGCCTTCTCAACCATTTCTTGGCTTCAAACTCCCATATCTCGCGAACGGATTGACCTAACCCAAAAATTCCTATTGCATCTGAAAGTAGAAACTCGCCCGATTACAACGGTATGTGTATTTTTCCCCTAGGCCATTCTGGTTAAGCGTTTGGAGCAGCAGAATTGCGAAAAATTTTTTGCCTTCTCAACCATTTCTTGGCTTCAAACTCCCATATCTCGCGAACGGATTGACCTAACCCAAAAATTCCTATTGCATCTGAAAGTAGAAACTCGCCCGATTACAACGGTATGTGTATTTTTCCCCTAGGCCATTCTGGTTAAGCGTTTGGAGCAGCAGAATTGCGAAAAATTTGTTGCCTTCTCAACCATTTCTTGGCTTCAAACTCCCATATCTCGCGAACGGATTGACCTAACCCAAAAATTCCTATTGCATCTGAAAGTCGAAACTCGCCCGATTACAACGGTATGTGTATTTTTCCCCTAGGCCATTCCGGTTAAGCGTTTGGAGCAGCAGAATTGCGAAAAATTTTTTGCCTTCTCAACCATTTCTTGGCTTCAAACTCCCATATCTCGCGAACGGATTGACATAACCCAAAAATTCCTGTAGCGTCTGGAAGTAGAGACTCGCCCGATTACAACGGTATATGTATTTTTTCCCTAGGCCATACTGGTTAAGCGTTTGGAGCAGCAGAATTGCGAAAAATTTTTTGCCTTCTCAACCATTTCTTGGCTTCGAACTCCCATATCTCGCGAACGGATTGACCTAACCCAAAAATTCCAATTGCATCTGAAAGTAGAACCTCGCCCGATTACAGCGGTATGTGTATTTTTTCCCTAGGCCATTCTGGTTAAGCGTTTGGAGCAGCAGAATTGCGAAAAATTTTTTGCCTTCTCAACCATTTCTTGGCTTCAAACTCCCATATCTCGCGAACGGATTGACCTAACCCAAAAATTCCTGTAGCGTCTGGAAGTAGAGACTCGCCCGATTACAACGGTATGTGTATTTTTTCTCTAGGCCATTGTGGTTAAGCGTTTGGAGCAGCAGAATTGCGAAAAATTTTTTGCCTTCTCAACCATTTCTTGGCTTCAAACTCCCATATCTCGCGAACGGATTGACCTAACCCAAAAATTCCTATTGCATCTGAAAGTAGAAACTCGCCCGATTACAACGGTATGTTTATTTTTTCCCTAGGCCATTCTGGTTAAGCGTTTGGAGCAGCAGAATTGCGAAAGATTTGTTGTCTTCTCAACCATTTCTTAGCTTCAAACTCCCATATCTCGCGAATGGATTGACCTTACCCAAAAATTCCTGTTGCATCTGAAAGTAGAAACTCGCCCGATTACAACGGTATCTGTATGTTTTCCCTAGGCCATTCTGTTTAAGCGTTTGGAGCAGCAGAATTGCGAAAAATTTTTTGCCTTCTCAATCATTTCTTGGCTTCAAACTCCCATATCTCGCGAACGGGTTGACCTAACCCAAAAATTCCTGTAGCGTCTGGAAGTAGAGACTCGCCCGATTACAACGGTATGTGTGTTTTTTCTCTAGGCCATTGTGGTTAAGCGTTTGGAGCAGCAGAATTGCGAAAAATTTTTTGCCGTCTCAACCATTTCTTGGCTTCAAACTCCCATATCTCGCGAACGGATTGACCTAACCCAAAAATTCCTATTGCATCTGAAAGTAGAAACTCGCCCGATTACAACGGTATGTGTATTTTTCCCCTAGGCCATTCTGGTTAAGCGTTTGGAGCAGCAGAATTGCGAAAAATTTTTTGCCTTCTCAACCATTTCTTGGCTTCAAACTCCCATATCTCGCGAACGGGTTGACCTAACCCAAAAATTCCTATTGCATCTGAAAGTAGAAACTCGCCCGATTACAACGGTATGTGTATTTTTCCCCTAGGCCATTCTGGTTAAGCGTTTGGAGCAGCAGAATTGCGAAAAATTTTTTGCCTTCTCAACCATTTCTTGGCTTCAAACTCCCATATCTCGCGAACGGATTGACCTAACCCAAAAATTCCAACTGCATCTGAAAGTAGAACCTCGCCCGATTACAGCGGTATGTGTATTTTTTCCCTAGGCCATTCTGGTTAAGCGTTTGGAGCAGCAGAATTGCGAAAAATTTTTTGCCTTCTCAACCATTTCTTGGCTTCAAACTCCCATATCTCGCGAACGGATTGACCTAACCCAAAAATTCCTGTAGCGTCTGGAAGTAGAGACTCGCCCGATTACAACGGTATGTGTATTTTTTCTCTAGGCCATTGTGGTTAAGCGTTTGGAGCAGCAGAATTGCGAAAAATTTTTTGCCTTCTCAACCATTTCTTGGCTTCAAACTCCCATATCTCGCGAACGGATTGACCTAACCCAAAAATTCCTATTGCATCTGAAAGTAGAAACTCGCCCGATTACAACGGTATGTTTATTTTTTCCCTAGGCCATTCTGGTTAAGCGTTTGGAGCAGCAGAATTGCGAAAGATTTGTTGTCTTCTCAACCATTTCTTAGCTTCAAACTCCCATATCTCGCGAATGGATTGACCTTACCCAAAAATTCCTGTTGCATCTGAAAGTAGAAACTCGCCCGATTACAACGGTATCTGTATGTTTTCCCTAGGCCATTCTGTTTAAGCGTTTGGAGCAGCAGAATTGCGAAAAATTTTTTGCCATCTCAATCATTTCTTGGCTTCAAACTCCCATATCTCGCGAACGGGTTGACCTAACCTAAAAATTCCTGTAGCGTCTGGAAGTAGAGACTCGCCCGATTACAACGGTATGTGTGTTTTTTCTCTAGGCCATTGTGGTTAAGCGTTTGGAGCAGCAGAATTGCGAAAAATTTTTTGCCGTCTCAACCATTTCTTGGCTTCAAACTCCCATATCTCGCGAACGGATTGACCTAACCCAAAAATTCCTATTGCATCTGAAAGTAGAAACTCGCCCGATTACAACGGTATGTGTATTTTTCCCCTAGGCCATTCTGGTTAAGCGTTTGGAGCAGCAGAATTGCGAAAAATTTTTTGCCTTCTCAACCATTTCTTGGCTTCAAACTCCCATATCTCGCGAACGGGTTGACCTAACCCAAAAATTCCTATTGCATCTGAAAGTAGAAACTCGCCCGATTACAACGGTATGTGTATTTTTCCCCTAGGCCATTCTGGTTAAGCGTTTGGAGCAGCAGAATTGCGAAAAATTTTTTGCCTTCTCAACCATTTCTTGGCTTCAAACTCCCATATCTCGCGAACGGATTGACCTAACCCAAAAATTCCTGTAGCGTCTGGAAGTAGAGACTCGCCCGATTACAACGGTATGTGTATTTTTTCCCTAGGCCATTCTGGTTAAGCGTTTGGAGCAGCAGAATTGCGAAAAATTTTTTGCCTTCTCAACCATTTCTTGGCTTCAAACTCCCATATCTCGCGAACGGATTGACCTAACCCAAAAATTCCAATTGCATCTGAAAGTAGAACCTCGCCCGATTACAGCGGTATGTGTATTTTTTCCCTAGGCCATTCTGGTTAAGCGTTTGGAGCAGCAGAATTGCGAAAAATTTTTTGCCTTCTCAACCATTTCTTGGCTTCAAACACCCATATCTCGCGAACGGATTGACTTAACCCAAAAATTCCTGCAGCGTCTGGAAGTAGAGACTCGCCCGATTCCAACGGTATGTGTATTTTTTCTCTAGGCCATTCTGGTTAAGCGTTTGGAGCAGCAGAATTGCGAAAAATTGTTTGCCTTCTCAACCATTTCTTGGCTTCAAACTCCCATATCTCGCGAACGGATTGACCTAACCCAAAAATTCCTATTGCATCTGAAAGTAGAAACTCGCCCGATTACAACGGTATGTGTATTTTTTCCCTAGGCCATTCTGGTTAAGCGTTTGGAGCAGCAGAAGTGCGAAAGATTTGTTGTCTTCTCAACCATTTCATAGCTTCAAACTCCCATATCTCGCGAACGGATTGACCTAACCCAAAAATTCCTGTTGCATCTGAAAGTAGAAACTCGCCCGATTACAACGGTATCTGTATTTTTTCCCTAGGCCATCCTGTTTAAGCGTTTGGAGCAGCAGAATTGCGAAAAATTTGTTGCCTTCTCAACCATTTCTTGGCTTCAAACTCCCATATCTCGCGAACGGATTGACCTAACCCAAAAATTCCTATTGCATCTGAAAGTCGAAACTCGCCCGATTACAACGGTATGTGTATTTTTCCCCTAGGCCATTCTGGTTAAGCGTTTGGAGCAGCAGAATTGCGAAAAATTTTTTGCCTTCTCAACCATTTCTTGGCTTCAAACTCCCATATCTCGCGAACGGATTGACCTAACCCAAAAATTCCTGTAGCGTCTGGAAGTAGAGACTCGCCCGATTACAACGGTATATGTATTTTTTCCCTAGGCCATTCTGGTTAAGAGTTTGGAGCAGCAGAATTGCGAAAAATTTTTTGCCTTCTCAACCATTTCTTGGCTTCAAACTCCCATATCTCGCGAACGGATTGACCTAACCCAACAATTCCAATTGCATCTGAAAGTAGAACCTCGCCCGATTACAGCGGTATGTGTATTTTTTCCCTAGGCCATTCTGGTTAAGCGTTTGGAGCAGCAGAATTGCGAAAAATTTTTTGCCTTCTCAACCATTTCTTGGCTTCAAACTCCCATATCTCGCGAACGGATTGACCTAACCCAAAAATTCCTGTAGCGTCTGGAAGTAGAGACTCGCCCGATTACAACGGTATGTGTATTTTTTCTCTAGGCCATTGTGGTTAAGCGTTTGGAGCAGCAGAATTGCGAAAAATTTTTTGCCTTCTCAATCATTTCTTGGCTTCAAACTCCCATATCTCGCGAACGGGTTGACCTAACCCAAAAATTCCTATTGCATCTGAAAGTAGAAACTCGCCCGATTACAACGGTATGTGTATTGTTTCCCTAGACCATTCTGGTTAAGCGTTTGGATCAGCAGAAGTGCGAAAAATTTTTTGCCTTCTCAACCATTTCTTGGCTTCAAACTCCCATATCTCGCGAACGGATTGACCTAACCCAAAAATTCCTATTGCATCTGAAAGTAGAAACTCGCCCGATTACAACGGTATGTGTATTTTTCCCCTAGGCCATTCTGGTTAAGCGTTTGGAGCAGCAGAATTGCGAAAAATTTTTTGCCTTCTCAACCATTTCTTGGCTTCAAACTCCCATATCTCGCGAACGGATTGACCTAACCCAAAAATTCCTATTGCATCTGAAAGTAGAAACTCGCCCGATTACAACGGTATGTTTATTTTTTCCCTAGGCCATTCTGGTTAAGCGTTTGGAGCAGCAGAATTGCGAAAGATTTGTTGTCTTCTCAACCATTTCTTAGCTTCAAACTCCCATATCTCGCGAATGGATTGACCTTACCCAAAAATTCCTGTTGCATCTGAAAGTAGAAACTCGCCCGATTACAACGGTATCTGTATGTTTTCCCTAGGCCATTCTGTTTAAGCGTTTGGAGCAGCAGAATTGCGAAAAATTTGTTGCCTTCTCAATCATTTCTTGGCTTCAAACTCCCATATCTCGCGAACGGGTTGACCTAACCCAAAAATTCCTGTAGCGTCTGGAAGTAGAGACTCGCCCGATTACAACGGTATGTGTGTTTTTTCTCTAGGCCATTGTGGTTAAGCGTTTGGAGCAGCAGAATTGCGAAAAATTTTTTGCCGTCTCAACCATTTCTTGGCTTCAAACTCCCATATCTCGCGAACGGATTGACCTAACCCAAAAATTCCTATTGCATCTGAAAGTAGAAACTCGCCCGATTACAACGGTATGTGTATTTTTCCCCTAGGCCATTCTGGTTAAGCGTTTGGAGCAGCAGAATTGCGAAAAATTTTTTGCCTTCTCAACCATTTCTTGGCTTCAAACTCCCATATCTCGCGAACGGGTTGACCTAACCCAAAAATTCCTATTGCATCTGAAAGTAGAAACTCGCCCGATTACAACGGTATGTGTATTTTTCCCCTAGGCCATTCTGGTTAAGCGTTTGGAGCAGCAGAATTGCGAAAAATTTTTTGCCTTCTCAACCATTTCTTGGCTTCAAACTCCCATATCTCGCGAACGGATTGACCTAACCCAAAAATTCCTGTAGCGTCTGGAAGTAGAGACTCGCCCGATTACAACGGTATGTGTATTTTTTCTCTAGGCCATTGTGGTTAAGCGTTTGGTGCAGCAGAATTGCGAAAAATTTTTTGCCTTCTCAACCATTTCTTGGCTTCAAACTCCCATATCTCGCGAACGGATTGACCTAACCCAAAAATTCCTGTAGCGTCTGGAAGTAGAAACTCGCCCGATTACAACGGTATGTGTATTTTTTCCCTAGGCCATTCTGGTTAAGCGTTTGGAGCAGCAGAATTGCGAAAGATTTGTTGTCTTCTCAACCATTTCTTAGCTTCAAACTCCCATATCTCGCGAATGGATTGCCCTTACCCAAAAATTCCTGTTGCATCTGAAAGTAGAAACTCGCCCGATTACAACGGTATGTGTATTGTTTCCCTAGACCATTCTGGTTAAGCGTTTGGATCAGCAGAAGTGCGAAAAATTTTTTGCCTTCTCAACCATTTCGTGGCTTCAAACTCCCATATCTCGCGAACGGATTGACCTAACCCAAAAATTCCTATTGCATGTGAAAGTAGAAACTCGCCCGATTACAAAGGTATGTGTATTTTTCCCCTAGGCCATTCTGGTTAAGCGTTTGGAGCAGCAGAATTGCGAAAAATTTTTTGCCTTCTCAACCATTTCTTGGCTTCAAACTCCCATATCTCGCGAACGGGTTGACCTAACCCAAAAATTCCTATTGCATCTGAAAGTAGAAACTCGCCCGATTACAACGGTATGTGTATTTTTCCCCTAGGCCATTCTGGTTAAGCGTTTGGAGCAGCAGAATTGCGAAAGATTTGTTGTCTTCTCAACCATTTCTTAGCTTCAAACTCCCATATCTCGCGAATGGATTGACCTTACCCAAAAATTCCTGTTGCATCTGAAAGTAGAAACTCGCCCGATTACAACGGTATCTGTATTTTTTCCCTAGGCCATTCTGTTTAAGCGTTTGGAGCAGCAGAATTGCGAAAAATTTTTTGCCTTCTCAATCATTTCTTGGCTTCAAACTCCCATATCTCGCGAACGGGTTGACCTAACCCAAAAATTCCTATTGCATCTGAAAGTAGAAACTCGCCCGATTACAACGGTATGTGTATTGTTTCCCTAGACCATTCTGGTTAAGCGTTTGGATCAGCAGAAGTGCGAAAAATTTTTTGCCTTCTCAACCATTTCTTAGCTTCAAACTCCCATATCTCGCGAACGGGTTGACCTAACCCAAAAATTCCTATTGCATCTGAAAGTAGAAACTCGCCCGATTACAACGGTATGTGTATTTTTCCCCTAGGCCATTCTGGTTAAGCGTTTGGAGCAGCAGAATTGCGAAAAATTTTTTGCCTTCTCAACCATTTCTTGGCTTCAAACTCCCATATCTCGCGAACGGATTGACCTAACCCAAAAATTCCTGTAGCGTCTGGAAGTAGAGACTCGCCCGATTACAACGGTATGTGTATTTTTTCTCTAGGCCATTGTGGTTAAGCGTTTGGAGCAGCAGAATTGCGAAAAATTTTTTGCCTTCTCAACCATTTCTTGGCTTCAAACTCCCATATCTCGCGAACGGATTGACCTAACCCAAAAATTCCTATTGCATCTGAAAGTAGAAACTCGCCCGATTACAACGGTATGTGTATTTTTTTCCTAGGCCATTCTGGTTAAGCTTTTGGAGCAGCAGAATTGCGAAAAATTTTTTGCCTTCTCAACCATTTCTTGGCTTCAAACTCCCATATCTCACGAACGGGTTGACCTAACCCAAAAATTCCTATTGCATCTGAAAGTAGAAACTCGCCCGATTACAACGGTATGTGTATTTTTCCCCTAGGCCATTCTGGTTAAGCGTTTGGAGCAGCAGAATTGCGAAAAATTTTTTGCCTTCTCAACCATTTCTTGGCTTCAAACTCCCATATCTCGCGAACGGATTGACCTAACCCAAAAATTCCTGTAGCGTCTGCAAGTAGAGACTCGCCCGATTACAACGGTATGTGTATTTTTTCTCTAGGCCATTGTGGTTAAGCGTTTGGAGCAGCAGAATTGCGAAAAATTTTTTGCCTTCTCAACCATTTCTTGGCTTCAAACTCCCATATCTCGCGAACGGATTGACCTAACCCAAAAATTCCTATTGCATCTGAAAGTAGAAACTCGCCCGATTACAACGGTATGTGTATTTTTTCCCTAGGCCATTCTGGTTAAGCGTTTGGAGCAGCAGAATTGCGAAAGATTTGTTGTCTTCTCAACCATTTCTTAGCTTCAAACTCCCATATCTCGCGAATGGATTGACCTTACCCAAAAATTCCTGTTGCATCTGAAAGTAGAAACTCGCCCGATTACAACGGTATCTGTATTTTTTCCCTAGGCCATTCTGTTTAAGCGTTTGGAGCAGCAGAATTGCGAAAAATTTTTTGCCTTCTCAATCATTTCTTGGCTTCAAACTCCCATATCTCGCGAACGGGTTGACCTAACCCAAAAATTCCTATTGCATCTGAAAGTAGAAACTCGCCCGATTACAACGGTATGTGTATTGTTTCCCTAGACCATTCTGGTTAAGCATTTGGATCAGCAGAAGTGCGAAAAATTTTTTGCCTTCTCAACCATTCCTTGGCTTCAAACTCCCATATCTCGCGAACGGATTGACCTAACCCAAAAATTCCTATTGCATGTGAAAGTAGAAACTCGCCCGATTACAACGGTATGTGTATTTTTCCCCTAGGCCATTCTGGTTAAGCGTTTGGAGCAGCAGAATTGCGAAAAATTTTTTGCCTTCTCAACCATTTCTTGGCTTCAAACTCCCATATCTCGCAAACGGATTGACCTAACCCAAAAATTCCTGTAGCGTCTGGAAGTAGAGACTCGCCCGATTACAACGGTATGTGTATTTTTTCCCTAGGCCATTCTGGTTAAGCGTTTGGAGCAGCAGAATTGCGAAAAATTTTTTGCCTTCTCAACCATTTCTTGGCTTCAAACTCCCATATCTCGCGAACGGATTGACCTAACCCAAAAATTCCAATTGCATCTGAAAGTAGAACCTCGCCCGATTACAGCGGTATGTGTATTTTTTCCCTAGGCCATTCTGGTTAAGCGTGTGGAGCAGCAGAATTGCGAAAAATTTTTTGCCCTCTCAACCATTTCTTGGCTTCAAACTCACATATCTCGCGAACGCATTGACCTAACCCAAAAATTCCTGTAGCGTCTGGAAGTAGAGACTCGCCAGGTTACAACGGTATGTGTATTTTTTCCCTAGGCCATTCTGGTTAAGCGTTTGGAGCAGCAGAATTGCGAAAAATTTGTTGCCTTCTCAACCATTTCTTGGCTTCAAACTCCTATATCTCGCGAACGGATTGACCTAACCCAAAAATTCCTATTGCATCTGAAAGTAGAAACTCGCCCGATTACAACGGTATGTGTATTTTTTCCCTAGGCCATTCTGGTTAAGCGTTTGGAGCAGCAGAATTGCGAAAAATTTGTTGCCTTCTCAACCATTTCTTGGCTTCAAACTCCCATATGTCGCGAACGGATTGACCTAACCCAAAAATTCCTATTGCATCTGAAAGTAGAAACTCGCCCGATTACAACGGTATGTTTATTTTTTCCCTAGGCCATTCTGGTTAAGCGTTTGGAGCAGCAGAATTGCGAAAAATTTTTTGCCTTCTCAACCATTTCTTAGCTTCAAACTCCCATATCTCGCGAATGGATTGACCTTACCCAAAAATTCCTGTTGCATCTGAAAGTAGAAACTCGCCCGATTACAACGGTATCTGTATTTTTCCCCTAGGCCATTCTGTTTAAGCGTTTGGAGCAGCAGAATTGCGAAAAATTTTTTGCCTTCTCAATCATTTCTTGGCTTCAAACTCCCATATCTCGCGAACGGGTTGACCTAACCCAAAAATTCCTATTGCATCTGAAAGTAGAAACTCGCCCGATTACAACGGTATGTGTATTGTTTCCCTAGACCATTCTGGTTAAGCGTTTGGATCAGCAGAAGTGCGAAAAATTTTTTGCCTTCTCAACCATTTCTTGGCTTCAAACTCCCATATCTCGCGAACGGATTGACCTAACCCAAAAATTCCTATTGCATGTGAAAGTAGAAACTCGCCCGATTACAACGGTATGTGTATTTTTCCCCTAGGCCATTCTGGTTAAGCGTTTGGAGCAGCAGAATTGCGAAAAATTTTTTGCCTTCTCAACCATTTCTTGCCTTCAAACTCCCATATCTCGCGAACGGATTGACCTAACCCAAAAATTCCTGTAGCGTCTGGAAGTAGAGACTCGCCCGATTACAACGGTATGTGTATTTTTTCCCTAGGCCATTCTGGTTAAGCGTTTGGAGCAGCAGAATTGCGAAAAATTTTTTGCCTTCTCAACCATTTCTTGGCTTCAAACTCCCATATCTCGCGAACGGATTGACCTAACCCAAAAATTCCTATTGCATCTGAAAGTAGAAACTCGCCCGATTACAACGGTATGTGTATTTTTTTCCTAGGCCATTCTGGTTAAGCGTTTGGAGCAGCAGAATTGCGAAAAATTTTTTGCCTTCTCAACCATTTCTTGGCTTCAAACTCCCATATCTCGCGAACGGATTGACCTAACCCAAAAATTCCAATTGCATCTGAAAGTAGAACCTCGCCCGATTACAGCGGTATGTGTATTTTTTCCCTAGGCCATTCTGGTTAAGCGTGTGAAGCAGCAGAATTGCGAAAAATTTTTTGCCTTCTCAACCATTTCTTGGCTTCAAACTCACATATCTCGCGAACGGATTGACCTAACCCAAAAATTCCTGTAGCGTCTGGAAGTAGAGACTCGCCAGGTTACAACGGTATGTGTATTTTTTCCCTAGGCCATTCTGGTTAAGCGTTTGGAGCAGCAGAATTGCGAAAAATTTTTTGCCTTCTCAACCATTTCTTGGCTTCAAACTCCTATATCTCGCGAACGGATTGACCTAACCCAAAAATTCCTATTGCATCTGAAAGTAGAAACTCGCCCGATTACAACGGTATGTGTATTTTTTCCCTAGGCCATTCTGGTTAAACGTTTGGAGCAGCAGAATTGCGAAAAATTTGTTGCCTTCTCAACCATTTCTTGGCTTCAAACTCCCATATGTCGCGAACGGATTGACCTAACCCAAAAATTCCTATTGCATCTGAAAGTAGAAACTCGCCCGATTACAACGGTATGTTTATTTTTTCCCTAGGCCATTCTGGTTAAGCGTTTGGAGCAGCAGAATTGCGAAAAATTTTTTGCCTTCTCAACCATTTCTTGGCTTCAAACTCCCATATCTCGCGAACGGATTGACCTAACCCAAAAATTCCTATTGCATCTGAAAGTAGAAACTCGCCCGATTACAACGGTATGTGTATTTTTTCCCTAGCCCATTCTGGTCAAGCGTTTGGAGCAGCAGAATTGCGAAAAATTTGTTGTCTTCTCAACCATTTCTTAGCTTCAAACTCCCATATCTCGCGAACGGATTGACCTAACCCAAAAATTCCTATTGCATCTGAAAGTAGAAACTCGCCCGATTACAACGGTATGTGTATTTTTTCCCTAGGCCATTCTGGTTAAGCGTTTGGAGCAGCAGAAGTGCGAAAAATTTGTTGTCTTCTCAACCATTTCTTAGCTTCAAACTACCATATCTCGCGAACGGATTGACCTAACCCAAAAATTCCTGTTGCATCTGAAAGTAGAAACTCGCCCGATTACAACGGTATGTGTATTTTTTCCCTAGGCCATTCTGGTTAAGCGTTTGGAGCAGCAGAATTGCGAAAAATTTTTTGCCTTCTCAACCATTTCTTGGCTTCAAACTCCCATATCTCGCGAACGGATTGACCTAACCCAAAAATTCCTGTAGCATCTGGAAGTAGAGACTCGCCCGATTACAACGGTATATGTATTTTTTCCCTAGGCCATTCTGGTTAAGCGTTTGGAGCAGCAGAATTGCGAAAAATTTTTTGCCTTCTCAACCATTTCTTGGCTTCAAACTCCCATATCTCGCGAACGGATCGACCTAACCCAAAAATTCCAATTGCATCTGAAAGTAGAACCTCGCCCGATTACAGCGGTATGTGTATTTTTTCCCTAGGCCATTCTGGTTAAGCGTTTGGAGCAGCAGAATTGCGAAAATTTTTTTGCCTTCTCAACCATTTCTTGGCTTCAAACTCCCATATCTCGCGAACGGATTGACCTAACCCAAAAATTCCTGTAGCGTCTGGAAGTAGAGACTCGCCCGATTACAACGGTATGTGTATTTTTTCTCTAGGCCATTGTGGTTAAGCGTTTGGAGCAGCAGAATTGCGAAAAATTTTTTGCCTTCTCAACCATTTCTTGGCTTCAAACTCCCATATCTCGCGAACGGATTGACCTAACCCAAAAATTCCTATTGCATCTGAAAGTAGAAACTCGCCCGATTACAACGGTATGTGTATTTTTTCCCTAGGCCATTCTGGTTAAGCGTTTGGAGCAGCAGAATTGCGAAAGATTTGTTGTCTTCTCAACCATTTCTTAGCTTCAAACTCCCATATCTCGCGAATGGATTGACCTTACCCAAAAATTCCTGTTGCATCTGAAAGTAGAAACTCGCCCGATTACAACGGTATCTGTATTTTTTCCCTAGGCCATTCTGTTTAAGCGTTTGGAGCAGCAGAATTGCGAAAAATTTTTTGCCTTCTCAACCATTTCTTGGCTTCAAACTCCCATATCTCGCGAACGGATTGACCTAACCCAAAAATTCCTATTGCATGTGAAAGTAGAAACTCGCCCGATTACAACGGTATGTGTATTTTTCCCCTAGGCCATTCTGGTTAAGCGTTTGGAGCAGCAGAATTGCGAAAAATTTTTTGCCTTCTCAACCATTTCTTGGCTTCAAACTCCCATATCTCGCGAACGGATTGACCTAACCCAAAAATTCCTGTAGCGTCTGGAAGTAGAGACTCGCCCGATTACAACGGTATGTGTATTTTTTCCCTAGGCCATTCTGGTTAAGCGTTTGGAGCAGCAGAATTGCGAAAAATTTTTTGCCTTCTCAACCATTTCTTGGCTTCAAACTCCCATATCTCGCGAACGGATTGACCTAACCCAAAAATTCCTATTGCATCTGAAAGTAGAAACTCGCCCGATTACAACGGTATGTGTATTTTTTTCCTAGGCCATTCTGGTTAAGCGTTTGGAGCAGCAGAAATGCGAAAAATTTTTTGCCTTCTCAACCATTTCTTGGCTTCAAACTCCCATATCTTGCGAACGGATTGACCTAACCCAAAAATTCCAATTGCATCTGAAAGTAGAACCTCGCCCGATTACAGCGGTATGTGTATTTTTTCCCTAGGCCATTCTGGTTAAGCGTGTGGAGCAGCAGAATTGCGAAAAATTTTTTGCCTTCTCAACCATTTCTTGGCTTCAAACTCACATATCTCGTGAACGGATTGACCTAACCCAAAAATTCCTGTAGCGTCTGGAAGTAGAGACTCGCCAGGTTACAACGGTATGTGTATTTTTTCCCTAGGCCATTCTGGTTAAGCGTTTGGAGCAGCAGAATTGCGAAAAAATTTTTGCCTTCTCAACCATTTCTTGGCTTCAAACTCCTATATCTCGCGAACGGATTGACCTAACCCAAAAATTCCTATTGCATCTGAAAGTAGAAACTCGCCCGATTACAACGGTATGTGTATTTTTTCCCTAGGCCATTCTGGTTAAGCGTTTGGAGCAGCAGAATTGCGAAAAATTTGTTGCCTTCTCAACCATTTCTTGGCTTCAAACTCCCATATGTCGCGAACGGATTGACCTAACCCAAAAATTCCTATTGCATCTGAAAGTAGAAACTCGCCCGATTACAACGGTATGTTTATTTTTTCCCTAGGCCATTCTGGTTAAGCGTTTGGAGCAGCAGAATTGCGAAAAATTTTTTCCTTCTCAACCATTTCTTGGCTTCAAGCTCCCATATCTCGCGAACGGATTGACCTAACCCAAAAATTCCTATTGCATCTGAAAGTAGAAACTCGCCCGATTACAACGGTATGTGTATTTTTTCCCTAGGCCATTCTGGTTAAGCGTTTGGAGCAGCAGAATTGCGAAAAATTTTTTGCCTTCTCAATCATTTCTTGGCTTCAAACTCCCATATCTCGCGAACGGGTTGACCTAACCCAAAAATTCCTATTGCATCTGAAAGTAGAAACTCGCCCGATTACAACGGTATGTGTATTGTTTCCCTAGACCATTCTGGTTAAGCGTTTGGTTCAGCAGAAGTGCGAAAAATTTTTTGCCTTCTCAACCATTTCTTGGCTTCAAACTCCCATATCTCGCGAACGGATTGACCTAACCCAAAAATTCCTATTGCATCTGAAAGTAGAAACTCGCCCGATTACAACGGTATGTGTATTTTTTTCCTAGGCCATTCTGGTTAAGCGTTTGGAGCAGCAGAATTGCGAAAAATTTTTTGCCTTCTCAACCATTTCTTGGCTTCAAACTCCCATATCTCGCGAACGGATTGACCTAACCCAAAAATTCCTGTAGCGTCTGGAAGTAGAGACTCGCCCGATTAGAACGGTATGTGTATTTTTTCCCTAGGCCATTCTGGTTAAGCGTTTGGAGCAGCAGAATTGCGAAAAATTTTTTGCCTTCTCAACCATTTCTTGGCTTCAAACTCCCATATCTCGCGAACGGATTGACCTAACCCAAAAATTCCTATTGCATCTGAAAGTAGAAACTCGCCCGATTACAACGGTATGTGTATTTTTTTCCTAGGCCATTCTGGTTAAGCGTTTGGAGCGGCAGAATTGCGAAAAATTTTTTGCCTTCTCAACCATTTCTTGGCTTCAAACTCCCATATCTTGCGAACGGATTGACCTAACCCAAAAATTCCAATTGCATCTGAAAGTAGAACCTCGCCCGATTACAGCGGTATGTGTATTTTTTCCCTAGGCCATTCTGGTTAAGCGTGTGGAGCAGCAGAATTGCGAAAAATTTTTTGCCTTCTCAACCATTTCTTGGCTTCAAACTCACATATCTCGTGAACGGATTGACCTAACCCAAAAATTCCTGTAGCGTCTGGAAGTAGAGACTCGCCAGGTTACAACGGTATGTGTATTTTTTCCCTAGGCCATTCTGGTTAAGTGTTTCGAGCAGCAGAATTGCGAAAAATTTTTTGCCTTCTCAACCATTTCTTGGCTTCAAACTCCTATATCTCGCGAACGGATTGACCTAACCCGAAAATTCCTATTGCATCTGAAAGTAGAAACTCGCCCGATTACAACGGTATGTGTATTTTTTCCCTAGGCCATTCTGGTTAAGCGTTTGGAGCAGCAGAATTGCGAAAAATTTTTTGCCTTCTCAATCATTTCTTGGCTTCAAACTCCCATATCTCGCGAACGGGTTGACCTAACCCAAAAATTCCTATTGCATCTGAAAGTAGAAACTCGCCCGATTACAACGGTATGTGTATTGTTTCCCTAGACCATCTGGTTAAGCGTTTGGTTCAGCAGAAGTGCGAAAAATTTTTGCCTTCTCAACCATTTCTTGGCTTCAAACTCCCATATCTCGCGAACGGATTGACCTAACCCAAAAATTCCTATTGCATCTGAAAGTAGAAACTCGCCCGATTACAACGGTATGTGTATTTTTCCCCTAGGCCATTCTGGTTAAGCGTTTGGAGCAGCAGAATTGCGAAAAATTTTTTGCCTTGTCAACCATTTCTTGGCTTCAAACTCCCATATCTCGCGAACCGATTGACCTAACCCAAAAATTCCTGTAGCGTCTGGAAGTAGAGACTCGCCCGATTACAACGGTATGTGTATTTTTTCCCTAGGCCATTCTGGTTAAGCGTTTGGAGCAGCAGAATTGCGAAAAATTTTTTGCCTTCTCAACCATTTCTTGGCTTCAAACTCCCATATCTCGCGAACGGATTGACCTAACCCAAAAATTCCTATTGCATCTGAAAGTAGAAACTCGCCCGATTACAACGGTATGTGTATTTTTTCCCTAGGCCATTTTGGTTAAGCGTTTGGAGCAGCAGAATTGCGAAAAATTTTTTGCCTTCTCAACCATTTCTTGGCTTCAAACTCCCATATCTCGCGAACGGATTGACCTAACCCAAAAATTCCTATTGCATCTGAAAGTAGAAACTCGCCCGATTACAACGGTATGTGTATTTTTGTCCTAGGCCATTCTGGTTAAGCGTGTGGAGCATCAGAAATGCGAAAAATTTTTTGCCTTCTCAACCATTTCTTGGCTTCAAACTCCCATATCTCGCGAACGGATTGACCTAACCCAAAAATTCCTATTGCATCTGAAAGTAGAAACTCGCCCGATTACAACGGTATGTGTATTTTTTCCCTAGGCCATTCTGGTTAAGCGTTTGGAGCAGCAGAATTGCGAAAAATTTTTTGCCTTCTCAATCATTTCTTGGCTTCAAACTCCTATATCTCGCGAACGGATTGACCTAACCCAAAAATTCCTATTGCATCTGAAAGTAGAAACTCGCCCGATTACAACGGTATGTGTATTTTTTCCCTAGGCCATTCTGGTTAAGCGTTTGGAGCAGCAGAATTGCGAAAAATTTTTTGCCTTCTCAACCGTTTCTTGGCTTCAAACTCCCATATCTCGCGAACGGATTGACCTAACCCAGAAATTCCAATTGCATTTGAAAGTAGAACCTCGCCCGATTACAGCGGTATGTGTATTTTTTCCCTAGGCCATTCTGTTTAAGCGTTTGGAGCAGCAGAATTGCGAAAAATTTTTTGCCTTCTCAATCATTTCTTGGCTTCAAACTCCCATATCTCGCGAACGGGTTGACCTAACCCAAAAATTCCTATTGCATCTGAAAGTAGAAACTCGCCCGATTACAACGGTATGTGTATTATTTCCCTAGACCATTCTGGTTAAGCGTTTGGATCAGCAGAATTGCGAAAAATTTTTTGCCTTCTCAATCATTTCTTGGCTTCAAACTCCCATATCTCGCGAACGGGTTGACCTAACCCAAAAATTCCTATTGCATCTGAAAGTAGAAACTCGCCCGATTACAACGGTATGTGTATTATTTCCCTAGACCATTCTGGTTAAGCGTTTGGATCAGCAGAAGTGCGAAAAATTTTTTGCCTTCTCAACCATTTCTTGGCTTCAAACTCCCATATCTCGCGAACGGATTGACCTAACCTAAAAATTCCTATTGCATCTGAAAGTAGAAACTCGCCCGATTACAACGGTATGTGTATTTTTCCCCTAGGCCATTCTGGTTAAGCGTTTGGAGCAGCAGAATTGCGAAAAATTTTTTGCCTTCTCAACCATTTCTTGGCTTCAAACTCCCATATCTCGCGAACGGATTGACCTAACCCAAAAATTCCTATTGCATCTGAAAGTAGAAACTCGCCCGATTACAACGGTATGTGTATTTTTTCCCTAGGCCATTCTGGTTAAGCGTTTGGAGCAGCAGAATTGCGAAAAATTTGTTGCCTTCTCAACCATTTCTTGGCTTCAAACTCCCATATCTCGCGAACGGATTGACCTAACCCAAAAATTCCAATTGCATCTGAAAGTAGAAACTCGCCCGATTACAACGGTATGTGTATTTTTTCCCTAGGCCATTCTGGTTAAGCGTTTGGAGCAGCAGAAGTGCGAAAAATTTGTTGTCTTCTCAACCATTTCTTAGCTTCAAACTCCCATATCTCGCGAACGGATTGACCTAACCCAAAAATTCCTGTTGCATCTGAAAGTAGAAACTCGCCCGATTACAACGGTATGTGTATTTTTCCCCCAGGCCATTCTTGTTAAGCGTTTGGAGCAGCAGAATTGCGAAAAATTTTCTGCCTTCTCAACCATTTCTTGGCTTCAAACTCCCATATCTCGCGAACGGATTGACCTAACCCAAAAATTCCTATTGCATCTGAAAGTAGAAACTCGCCCGATTACAACGGTATGTGTATTGTTTCCCTAGACCATTCTGGTTAAGCGTTTGGATCAGCAGAATTGCGAAAAATTTGTTGCCTTCTCAACCATTTCTTGGCTTCAAACTCCCATATCTCGCGAACGGATTGACCTAACCCAAAAATTCCTATTGCATCTGAAAGTAGAAACTCGCCCGATTACAACGGTATGTGTATTTTTCCCCTAGGCCATTCTGGTTAAGCGTTTGGAGCAGCAGAATTGCGAAAAATTTTTTGCCTTCTCAACCATTTCTTGGCTTCAAACTCCCATATCTCGCGAACGGATTGACCGAACCCAAAAATTCCAATTGCATCTGAAAGTAGAACCTCGCCCGATTACAGCGGTATGTGTATTTTTTCCCTAGGCCATTCTGGTTAAGCGTGTGGAGCAGCAGAATTGCGAAAAATTTTTTGCCTTCTCAACCATTTCTTGGCTTCAAACTCACATATCTCGCGAACGGATTGACCTAACCCAAAAATTCCTGTAGCGTCTGGAAGTAGAGACTCGCCAGATTACAACGGTATGTGTATTTTTTCCCTAGGCCATTCTGGTTAAGCGTTTGGAGCAGCAGAATTGCGAAAAATTTTTTGCCTTCTCAACCATTTCTTGGCTTCAAACTCCTATATCTCGCGAACGGATTGACCTAACCCAAAAATTCCTATTGCATCTGAAAGTAGAAACTCGCCCGATTACAAAGGTATGTGTATTTTTTCCCTAGGCCATTCTGGTTAAGCGTTTGGAGCAGCAGAATTGCGAAAAATTTGTTGCCTTCTCAACCATTTCTTGGCTTCAAACTCCCATATGTCGCGAACGGATTGTCCTAACCCAAAAATTCCTATTGCATCTGAAAGTAGAAACTCGCCCGATTACAACGGTATGTTTATTTTTTCCCTAGGCCATTCTGGTTAAGCGTTTGGAGCAGTAGAATTGCGAAAAATTTTTTGCCTTCTCAACCATTTCTTGGCTTCAAACTCCCATATCTCGCGAACGGATTGACCTAACCCAAAAATTCCTATTGCATCTGAAAGTAGAAACTCGCCCGATTACAACGGTATGTGTATTTTTTCCCTAGGCCATTCTGGCTAAGCGTTTGGAGCAGCAGAATTGCGAAAAATTTTTTGCCTTCTCAACCATTTCTTGGCTTCAAACTCCCATATCTCGCGAACGGATTGACCTAACCCAAAAATTCCAATTGCATCTGAAAGTAGAACCTCGCCCGATTACAGCGGTATGTGTATTTTTTCCCTAGGCCATTCTGGTTAAGCGTTTGGAGCAGCAGAATTGCGAAAAATTTGTTGCCTTCTCAACCATTTCTTGGCTTCAAACTCCCATATGTCGCGAACGGATTGACCTAACCCAAAAATTCCTATTGCATCTGAAAGTAGAAACTCGCCCGATTACAACGGTATGTTTATTTTTTTCCCTAGGCCATTCTGGTTAAGCGTTTGGAGCAGCAGAATTGCGAAAAATTTTTTGCCTTCTCAACCATTTCTTGGGTTCAAACTCCCATATCTCGCGAACGGATTGACCTAACCCAAAAATTCCTATTGCATCTGAAAGTAGAAACTCGCCCGATTACAACGGTATGTGTATTTTTTCCCTAGGCCATTCTGGTTAAGCGTTTGGAGCAGCAGAATTGCGAAAAATTTTTTGCCTTCTCAATCCTTTCTTGGCTTCAAACTCCCATATCTCGCGAACGGGTTGACCTAACCCAAAAATTCCTATTGCATCTGAAAGTAGAATCTCGCCCGATTACAACGGTATGTGTATTGTTTCCCTAGATCATTCTGGTTAAGCGTTTGGATCAGCAGAAGTGCGAAAAATTTTTTGCCTTCTCAACCATTTCTTGGCTTCAAACTCCCATATCTCGCGAACGGATTGACCTAACCCAAAAATTCCTATTGCATCTGAAAGTAGAAACTCGCCCGATTACAACGGTATGTGTATTTTTCCCCTGGGCCATTCTGGTTAAGCGTTTGGAGCAGCAGAATTGCGAAAAATTTTTTGCCTTGTCAACCATTTCTTGGCTTCAAACTCCCATATCTCGCGAACGGATTGACCGAACCCAAAAATTCCTGTGGCGTCTGGAAGTAGAGACTCGCCCGATTACAACGGTATGTGTATTTTTTCCCTAGGCCATTCTGGTTAAGCGTTTGGAGCAGCAGAATTGCGAAAAATTTTTTGCCTTCTCAACCATTTCTTGGCTTCAAACTCCCATATCTCGCGAACGGATTGACCTAACCCAAAAATTCCTATTGCATCTGAAAGTAGAAACTCGCCCGATTACAACGGTATGTGTATTTTTTCCCTAGGCCATTCTGGTTAAGCGTTTGGAGCAGCAGAATTGCGAAAAATTTTTTGCCTTCTCAACCATTTCTTGGCTTCAAACTCCCATATCTCGCGAACGGATTGACCTAACCCAAAAATTCCAATTGCATCTGAAAGTAGAACCTCGCCCGATTACAGCGGTATGTGTATTTTTTCCCTAGGCCATTCTGGTTAAGCGTGTGGAGCAGCAGAATTGCGAAAAATTTTTTGCCTTCTCAACCATTTCTTGGCTTCAAACTCACATATCTCGCGAACGGATTGACCTAACCCAAAAATTCCTGTAGCGTCTGGAAGTAGAGACTCGCCAGATTACAACGGTATGTGTATTTTTTCCCTAGGCCATTCTGGTTAAGCGTTTGGAGCAGCAGAATTGCGAAAAATTTTTTGCCTTCTCAACCATTTCTTGGCTTCAAACTCCTATATCTCGCGAACGGATTGACCTAACCCAAAAATTCCTATTGCATCTGAAAGTAGAAACTCGCCCGATTACAACGGTATGTGTATTTTTTCCCTAGGCCATTCTGGTTAAGCGTTTGGAGCAGCAGAAGTGCGAAAAATTTTTTGCCTTCTCAACCATTTCTTGGCTTCAAACTCCCATATCTCGCGAACGGATTGACCTAACCCAAAAATTCCTATTGCATCTGAAAGTAGAAACTCGCCCGATTACAACGGTATGTGTATTTTTCCCCTGGGCCATTCTGGTTAAGCGTTTGGAGCAGCAGAATTGCGAAAAATTTTTTGCCTTGTCAACCATTTCTTGGCTTCAAACTCCCATATCTCGCGAACGGATTGACCGAACCCAAAAATTCCTGTGGCGTCTGGAAGTAGAGACTCGCCCGATTACAACGGTATGTGTATTTTTTCCCTAGGCCATTCTGGTTAAGCGTTTGGAGCAGCAGAATTGCGAAAAATTTTTTGCCTTCTCAACCATTTCTTGGCTTCAAACTCCCATATCTCGCGAACGGATTGACCTAACCCAAAAATTCCTATTGCATCTGAAAGTAGAAACTCGCCCGATTACAACGGTATGTGTATTTTTTCCCTAGGCCATTCTGGTTAAGCGTTTGGAGCAGCAGAATTGCGAAAAATTTTTTGCCTTCTCAACCATTTCTTGGCTTCAAACTCCCATATCTCGCGAACGGATTGACCTAACCCAAAAATTCCAATTGCATCTGAAAGTAGAACCTCGCCCGATTACAGCGGTATGTGTATTTTTTCCCTAGGCCATTCTGGTTAAGCGTGTGGAGCAGCAGAATTGCGAAAAATTTTTTGCCTTCTCAACCATTTCTTGGCTTCAAACTCACATATCTCGCGAACGGATTGACCTAACCCAAAAATTCCTGTAGCGTCTGGAAGTAGAGACTCGCCAGATTACAACGGTATGTGTATTTTTTCCCTAGGCCATTCTGGTTAAGCGTTTGGAGCAGCAGAATTGCGAAAAATTTTTTGCCTTCTCAACCATTTCTTGGCTTCAAACTCCTATATCTCGCGAACGGATTGACCTAACCCAAAAATTCCTATTGCATCTGAAAGTAGAAACTCGCCCGATTACAACGGTATGTGTATTTTTTCCCTAGGCCATTCTGGTTAAGCGTTTGGAGCAGCAGAATTGCGAAAAATTTGTTGCCTTCTCAACCATTTCTTGGCTTCAAACTCCCATATGTCGCGAACGGATTGACCTAACCCAAAAATTCCTATTGCATCTGAAAGTAGAAACTCGCCCGATTACAACGGTATGTTTATTTTTTCCCTAGGCCATTCTGGTTAAGCGTTTGGAGCAGTAGAATTGCGAAAAATTTTTTGCCTTCTCAACCATTTCTTGGCTTCAAACTCCCATATCTCGCGAACGGATTGACCTAACCCAAAAATTCCTATTGCATCTGAAAGTAGAAACTCGCCCGATTACAACGGTATGTGTATTTTTTCCCTAGGCCATTCTGGTTAAGCGTTTGGAGCAGCAGAATTGCGAAAAATTTTTTGCCTTCTCAACCATTTCTTGGATTCAAACTCCCATATCTCGCGAAAGGATTGACCTAACCCAAAAATTCCAATTGCATCTGAAAGTAGACCTCGCCCGATTACAGCGGTATGTGTATTTTTTCACTAGGCCATTCTGGTTAAGCGTTTGGAGCAGCAGAATTGCGAAAAATTTTTTGCCTTCTCAACCATTTCTTGGTTTCAAACTCCCATATCTCGCGAACGGATTGACCTAACCCAAAAATTCCTGTAGCGTCTGGAAGTAGAGACTCGCCCGATTAGAACGGTATGTGTATTTTTTCCCTAGGCCATTCTGGTTAAGCGTTTGGAGCAGCAGAATAGCGAAAAATTTTTTGCCTTCTCAACCATTTCTTGGCTTCAAACTCCCATATCTCGCGAACGGATTGACCTAACCCAAAAATTCCTATTGCATCTGAAAGTAGAAACTCTCCCGATTACAACGGTATGTGTATTTTTTCCCTAGGCCATTCTGGTTAAGCGTTTGGAGCAGCAGAATTGCGAAAAATTTTTTGCCTTCTCAACCATTTCTTGGCTTCAAACTCCCATATCTCGCGAACGGATTGACCTAACCCAAAAATTCCTGTAGCGTCTGGAAGTAGAGACTCGCCCGATTACAACGGTATGTGTATTTTTTCCCTAGGCCATTCTGGTTAAGCGTTTGGAGCAGCAGAATTGCGAAAAATTTTTTGCCTTCTCAACCATTTCTTGGCTTCAAACTCCCATATCTCACGAACGGATTGACCTAACCCAAAAATTCCTATTGCATCTGAAAGTAGAAACTCGCCCGATTACAACGGTATGTGTATTTTTTCCCTAGGCCATTCTCGTTAAGCGTTTGGAGCAGCAGAATTGCGAAAAATTTTTTGCCTTCTCAACCATTTCTTGGCTTCAAACTCCCATATCTCGCGAACGGATTGACCTAACCCAAAAATTCCAATTGCATCTGAAAGTAGAACCTCGCCCGATTACAACGGTATGTGTATTTTTTCCCTAGGCCATTCTGGTTAAGCGTTTGGAGCAGCAGAATTGCGAAAAATTTTTTGCCTTCTCAACCATTTCTTGGCTTCAAGCTCCCATATCTCGCGAACGGATTGACCTAACCCAAAAATTCCTATTGCATCTGAAAGTAGAAACTCGCCCGATTACAACGGTATGTGTATTTTTTCCCTAGGCCATTCTGGTTAAGCGTTTGGAGCAGCAGAATTGCGAAAAATTTTTTGCCTTCTCAACCATTTCTTGGCTTCAAGCTCCCATATCTCGCGAACGGATTGACCTAACCCAAAAATTCCTGTAGCGT
Source organism: Ptiloglossa arizonensis (assembly GCF_051014685.1). Classification (NCBI taxonomy): domain Eukaryota; kingdom Metazoa; phylum Arthropoda; class Insecta; order Hymenoptera; family Colletidae; genus Ptiloglossa; species Ptiloglossa arizonensis. Next base: position 168,325 of record NW_027478700.1, on the reverse strand, counting down.
CTGGAAGTAGAGACTCGCCCGATTACAACGGTATGTGTATTTTTTCCCTAGGCCATTCTGGTTAAGCGTTTGGAGCAGCAGAATTGCGAAAAATTTTTTGCCTTCTCAACCATTTCTTGGCTTCAAACTCCCATATCTCGCGAACGGATTGACCTAACCCAAAAATTCCTATTGCATCTGAAAGTAGAAACTCGCCCGATTACAACGGTATGTGTATTTTTTCCCTAGGCCATTCTGGTTAAGCGTTTGGAGCAGCAGAATTGCGAAAAATTTTTTGCCTTCTCAACCGTTTCTTGGCTTCAAACTCCCATATCTCGCGAACGGATTGACCTAACCCAGAAATTCCAATTGCATTTGAAAGTAGAACCTCGCCCGATTACAGCGGTATGTGTATTTTTTCCCTAGGCCATTCTGTTTAAGCGTTTGGAGCAGCAGAATTGCGAAAAATTTTTTGCCTTCTCAATCATTTCTTGGCTTCAAACTCCCATATCTCCCGAACGGGTTGACCTAACCCAAAAATTCCTATTGCATCTGAAAGTAGAAACTCGCCCGATTACAACGGCATGTGTATTGTTTCACTAGACCATTCTGGTTAAGCGTTTGGATCAGCAGAAATGCGAAAAATTTTTTGCCTTCTCAACCATTTCGTGGCTTCAAACTACCATATCTCGCGAACGGATTGACCTAACCCAAAAATTCCTATTGCATCTGAAAGTAGAAACTCGCCCGATTACAACGGTATGTGTATTTTTCCCCTAGGCCATTCTGGTTAAGCGTTTGGAGCAGCAGAATTGCGAAAAATTTTTTGCCTTCTCAACCATTTCTTGGCTTCAAACTCCCATATCTCGCGAACGGATTGACCTAACCCAAAAATTCCTGTAGCGTCTGGAAGAGGAGAGTCGCCCGATTACAACGGTATGTGTATTTTTTCCGTAGGCCATTCTGGTTAAGCGTTTGGAGCAGCAGAATTGCGAAAAATTTTTTGCCTTCTCAACCATTTCTTGGCTTCAAACTCCCATATCTCGCGAACGGATTGACCTAACCCAAAAATTCCTATTGCATCTGAAAGTAGAAACTCGCCCGATTACAACGGTATGTGTATTTTTTCCCTAGGCCATTCTGGTTAAGCGTTTGGAGCAGCAGAATTGCGAAAAATTTTTTGCCTTCTCAACCATTTCTTGGCTTCAAACTCCTATATCTCGCGAACGGATTGACCTAACCCAAAAATTCCTATTGCATCTGAAAGTAGAAACTCGCCCGATTACAACGGTATGTGTATTTTTTCCCTAGGCCATTCTGGTTAAGCGTTTGGAGCAGCAGAATTGCGAAAAATTTGTTGCCTTCTCAACCATTTCTTGGCTTCAAACTCCCATATGTCGCGAACGGATTGACCTAACCCAAAAATTCCTATTGCATCTGAAAGTAGAAACTCGCCCGATTACAACGGTATGTTTATTTTTTCCCTAGGCCATTCTGGTTAAGCGTTTGGAGCAGTAGAATTGCGAAAAATTTTTTGCCTTCTCAACCATTTCTTGGCTTCAAACTCCCATATCTCGCGAACGGATTGACCTAACCCAAAAATTCCTATTGCATCTGAAAGTAGAAACTCGCCCGATTACAACGGTATGTGTATTTTTTCCCTAGGCCATTCTGGTTAAGCGTTTGGAGCAGCAGAATTGCGAAAAATTTTTTGCCTTCTCAACCATTTCTTGGATTCAAACTCCCATATCTCGCGAAAGGATTGACCTAACCCAAAAATTCCAATTGCATCTGAAAGTAGACCTCGCCCGATTACAGCGGTATGTGTATTTTTTCCCTAGGCCATTCTGGTTAAGCGTTTGGAGCAGCAGAATTGCGAAAAATTTTTTGCCTTCTCAACCATTTCTTGGTTTCAAACTCCCATATCTCGCGAACGGATTGACCTAACCCAAAAATTCCTGTAGCGTCTGGAACTAGAGACTCGCCCGATTAGAACGGTATGTGTATTTTTTCCCTAGGCCATTCTGGTTAAGCGTTTGGAGCAGCAGAATAGCGAAAAATTTTTTGCCTTCTCAACCATTTCTTGGCTTCAAACTCCCATATCTCGCGAACGGATTGACCTAACCCAAAAATTCCTATTGCATCTGAAAGTAGAAACTCTCCCGATTACAACGGTATGTGTATTTTTTCCCTAGGCCATTCTGGTTAAGCGTTTGGAGCAGCAGAATTGCGAAAAATTTTTTGCCTTCTCAACCATTTCTTGGCTTCAAACTCCCATATCTCGCGAACGGATTGACCTAACCCAAAAATTCCTGTAGCGTCTGGAAGTAGAGACTCGCCCGATTACAACGGTATGTGTATTTTTTCCCTAGGCCATTCTGGTTAAGCGTTTGGAGCAGCAGAATTGCGAAAAATTTTTTGCCTTCTCAACCATTTCTTGGCTTCAAACTCCCATATCTCACGAACGGATTGACCTAACCCAAAAATTCCTATTGCATCTGAAAGTAGAAACTCGCCCGATTACAACGGTATGTGTATTTTTTCCCTAGGCCATTCTCGTTAAGCGTTTGGAGCAGCAGAATTGCGAAAAATTTTTTGCCTTCTCAACCATTTCTTGGCTTCAAACTCCCATATCTCGCGAACGGATTGACCTAACCCAAAAATTCCAATTGCATCTGAAAGTAGAACCTCGCCCGATTACAACGGTATGTGTATTTTTTCCCTAGGCCATTCTGGTTAAGCGTCTGGAGCAGCAGAATTGCGAAAAATTTTTTGCCTTCTCAACCATTTCTTGGCTTCAAACTCCCATATCTCGCGAACGGATTGACCTAACCCAAAAATTCCTATTGCATCTGAAAGTAGAAACTCGCCCGATTACAACGGTATGTGTATTTTTTCCCTAGGCCATTCTGGTTAAGCGTTTGGAGCAGCAGAATTGCGAAAAATTTTTTGCCTTCTCAACCATTTCTTGGCTTCAAGCTCCCATATCTCGCGAACGGATTGACCTAACCCAAAAATTCCTGTAGCGTCTGGAAGTAGAGACTCGCCCGATTACAACGGTATGTGTATTTTTTCCCTAGGCCATTCTGGTTAAGCGTTTGGAGCAGCAGAATTGCGAAAAATTTTTTGCCTTCTCAACCATTTCTTGGCTTCAAACTCCCATATCTCGCGAACGGATTGACCTAACCCAAAAATTCCTATTGCATCTGAAAGTAGAAACTCGCCCGATTACAACGGTATGTGTATTTTTTCCCTAGGCCATTCTGGTTAAGCGTTTGGAGCAGCAGAATTGCGAAAAATTTTTTGCCTTCTCAACCGTTTCTTGGCTTCAAACTCCCATATCTCGCGAACGGATTGACCTAACCCAGAAATTCCAATTGCATTTGAAAGTAGAACCTCGCCCGATTACAGCGGTATGTGTATTTTTTCCCTAGGCCATTCTGTTTAAGCGTTTGGAGCAGCAGAATTGCGAAAAATTTTTTGCCTTCTCAATCATTTCTTGGCTTCAAACTCCCATATCTCGCGAACGGGTTGACCTAACCCAAAAATTCCTATTGCATCTGAAAGTAGAAACTCGCCCGATTACAACGGTATGTGTATTGTTTCCCTAGACCATTCTGGTTAAGCGTTTGGATCAGCAGAAATGCGAAAAATTTTTTGCCTTCTCAACCATTTCTTGGCTTCAAACTACCATATCTCGCGAACGGATTGACCTAACCCAAAAATTCCTATTGCATCTGAAAGTAGAAACTCGCCCGATTACAACGGTATGTGTATTTTTCCCCTAGGCCATTCTGGTTAAGCGTTTGGAGCAGCAGAATGGCGAAAAATTTTTTGCCTTCTCAACCATTTCTTGGCTTCAAACTCCCATATCTCGCGAACGGATTGACCTAACCCAAAAATTCCTGTAGCGTCTGGAAGTAGAGACTCGCCCGATTACAACGGTATGTGTATTTTTTCCCTAGGCCATTCTGGTTAAGCGTTTGGAGCAGCAGAATTGCGAAAAATTTTTTGCCTTCTCAACCATTTCTTGGCTTCAAACTCCCATATCTCACGAACGGATTGACCTAACCCAAAAATTCCTATTGCATCTGAAAGTAGAAACTCGCCCGATTACAACGGTATGTGTATTTTTTCCCTAGGCCATTCTCGTTAAGCGTTTGGAGCAGCAGAATTGCGAAAAATTTTTTGCCTTCTCAACCATTTCTTGGGTTCAAACTCCCATATCTCGCGAACGGATTGACCTAACCCAAAAATTCCTATTGCATCTGAAAGTAGAAACTCGCCCGATTACAACGGTATGTGTATTTTTTCCCTAGGCCATTCTGGTTAAGCGTTTGGAGCAGCAGAATTGCGAAAAATTTTTTGCCTTCTCAATCATTTCTTGGCTTCAAACTCCCATATCTCGCGAACGGGTTGACCTAACCCAAAAATTCCTATTGCATCTGAAAGTAGAAACTCGCCCGATTACAACGGTATGTGTATTGTTTCCCTAGACCATTCTCGTTAAGCGTTTGGATCAGCAGAAGTGCGAAAAATTTTTTGCCTTCTCAACCATTTCTTGGCTTCAAACTCCCATATCTCGCGAACGGATTGACCTAACCCAAAAATTCCTATTGCATCTGAAAGTAGAAACTCGCCCGATTACAACGGTATGTGTATTTTTTCCCTAGGCCATTCTGGTTAAGCGTTTGGAGCAGCAGAATTGCGAAAAATTTTTTGCCTTCTCAACCATTTCTTGGCTTCAAGCTCCCATATCTCGCGAACGGATTGACCTAACCCAAAAATTCCTGTAGCGTCTGGAAGTAGAGACTCGCCCGATTACAACGGTATGTGTATTTTTTCCCTAGGCCATTCTGGTTAAGCGTTTGGAGCAGCAGAATTGCGAAAAATTTTTTGCCTTCTCAACCATTTCTTGGCTTCAAACTCCCATATCTCGCGAACGGATTGACCTAACCCAAAAATTCCTATTGCATCTGAAAGTAGAAACTCGCCCGATTACAACGGTATGTGTATTTTTTCCCTAGGCCATTCTGGTTAAGCGTTTGGAGCAGCAGAATTGCGAAAAATTTTTTGCCTTCTCAACCGTTTCTTGGCTTCAAACTCCCATATCTCGCGAACGGATTGACCTAACCCAGAAATTCCAATTGCATTTGAAAGTAGAACCTCGCCCGATTACAGCGGTATGTGTATTTTTTCCCTAGGCCATTCTGTTTAAGCGTTTGGAGCAGCAGAATTGCGAAAAATTTTTTGCCTTCTCAATCATTTCTTGGCTTCAAACTCCCATATCTCGCGAACGGGTTGACCTAACCCAAAAATTCCTATTGCATCTGAAAGTAGAAACTCGCCCGATTACAACGGTATGTGTATTGTTTCCCTAGACCATTCTGGTTAAGCGTTTGGATCAGCAGAAATGCGAAAAATTTTTTGCCTTCTCAACCATTTCTTGGCTTCAAACTACCATATCTCGCGAACGGATTGACCTAACCCATAAATTCCTATTGCATCTGAAAGTAGAAACTCGCCCGATTACAACGGTATGTGTATTTTTCCCCTAGGCCATTCTGGTTAAGCGTTTGGAGCAGCAGAATTGCGAAAAATTTTTTGCCTTCTCAACCATTTCTTGGCTTCAAACTCCCATATCTCGCGAACGGATTGACCTAACCCAAAAATTCCTGTAGCGTCTGGAAGTAGAGACTCGCCCGATTACAACGGTATGTGTATTTTTTCCCTAGGCCATTCTGGTTAAGCGTTTGGAGCAGCAGAATTGCGAAAAATTTTTTGCCTTCTCAACCATTTCTTGGCTTCAAACTCCCATATCTCACGAACGGATTGACCTAACCCAAAAATTCCTATTGCATCTGAAAGTAGAAACTCGCCCGATTACAACGGTATGTGTATTTTTTCCCTAGGCCATTCTCGTTAAGCGTTTGGAGCAGCAGAATTGCGAAAAATTTTTTGCCTTCTCAACCATTTCTTGGGTTCAAACTCCCATATCTCGCGAACGGATTGACCTAACCCAAAAATTCCTATTGCATCTGAAAGTAGAAACTCGCCCGATTACAACGGTATGTGTATTTTTTCCCTAGGCCATTCTGGTTAAGCGTTTGGAGCAGCAGAATTGCGAAAAATTTTTTGCCTTCTCAATCATTTCTTGGCTTCAAACTCCCATATCTCGCGAACGGGTTGACCTAACCCAAAAATTCCTATTGCATCTGAAAGTAGAAACTCGCCCGATTACAACGGTATGTGTATTGTTTCCCTAGACCATTCTCGTTAAGCGTTTGGATCAGCAGAAGTGCGAAAAATTTTTTGCCTTCTCAACCATTTCTTGGCTTCAAACTCCCATATCTCGCGAACGGATTGACCTAACCCAAAAATTCCTATTGCATCTGAAAGTAGAAACTCGCCCGATTACAACGGTATGTGTATTTTTCCCCTAGGCCATTCTGGTTAAGCGTTTGGAGCAGCAGAATTGCGAAAAATTTTTTGCCTTCTCAACCATTTCTTGGCTTCAAACTCCCATATCTCGCGAACGGATTGACCTAACCCAAAAATTCCTATTGCATCTGAAAGTAGAAACTCGCCCGATTACAACGGTATGTGTATTTTTCCCCTAGGCCATTCTGGTTAAGCGTTTGGAGCAGCAGAATTGCGAAAAATTTTTTGCCTTCTCAACCATTTCTTGGCTTCAAACTCCCATATCTCGCGAACGGATTGACCTAACCCAAAAATCCCAATTGCATCTGAAAGTAGAAACTCGCCCGATTACAACGGTATGTGTATTTTTTCCCTAGGCCATTCTCGTTAAGCGTTTGGAGCAGCAGAATTGCGAAAAATTTTTTGCCCTCTCAACCATTTCTTGGGTTCAAACTCCCATATCTCGCGAACGGATTGACCTAACCCAAAAATTCCAATTGCATCTGAAAGTAGAACCTCGCCCGATTACAGCGGTATGTGTATTTTTTCCCTAGGCCATTCTGTTTAAGCGTTTGGAGCAGCAGAATTGCGAAAAATTTTTTGCCTTCTCAATCATTTCTTGGCTTCAAACTCCCATATCTCGGGAACGGGTTGACCTAACCCAAAAATTCCTATTGCATCTGAAAGTAGAAACTCGCCCGATTACAACGGTATGTGTATTGTTTCCCTAGACCATTCTGGTTAAGCGTTTGGATCAGCAGAAATGCGAAAAATTTTTTGCCTTCTCAACCATTTCTTGGCTTCAAACTCCCATACCTCGCGAACGGATTGACCTAACCCAAAAATTCCTATTGCATCTGAAAGTAGAAACTCGCCCGATTACAACGGTATGTGTATTTTTCCCCTAGGCCATTCTGGTTAAGCGTTTGGAGCAGCAGAATTGCGAAAAATTTTTTGCCTTCTCAACCATTTCTTGGCTTCAAACTCCCATATCTCGCGAACGGATTGACCTAACCCAAAAATTCCAATTGCATTTGAAAGTAGAACCTCGCCCGATTACAGCGGTATGTGTATTTTTTCCCTAGGCCATTCTGTTTAAGCGTTTGGAGCAGCAGAATTGCGAAAAATTTTTTGCCTTCTCAATCATTTCTTGGCTTCAAACTCCCATATCTCGCGAACGGGTTGACCTAACCCAAAAATTCCTATTGCATCTGAAAGTAGAAACTCGCCCGATTACAACGGTATGTGTATTATTTCCCTAGACCATTCTGGTTAAGCGTTTGCATCAGCAGAAATGCGAAAAATTTTTTGCCTTCTCAACCATTTCTTGGCTTCAAACTCCCATATCTCGCGAACGGATTGACCTAACCCAAAAATTCCTATTGCATCTGAAAGTAGAAACTCGCCCGATTACAACGGTATGTTTATTTTTTCCCTAGGCCATTCTGGTTAAGCGTTTGGAGCAGCAGAATTGCGAAAAATTTTTTGCCTTCTCAACCATTTCTTGGGTTCAAACTCCCATATCTCGCGAACGGATTGACCTAACCCAAAAATTCCTATTGCATCTGAAAGTAGAAACTCGCCCGATTACAACGGTATGTGTATTTTTTCCCTAGGCCATTCTGGTTAAGCGTTTGGAGCAGCAGAATTGCGAAAAATTTTTTGCCTTCTCAATCATTTCTTGGCTTCAAACTCCCATATCTCGCGAACGGGTTGACCTAACCCAAAAATTCCTATTGCATCTGAAAGTAGAAACTCGCCCGATTACAACGGTATGTGTATTGTTTCCCTAGACCATTCTCGTTAAGCGTTTGGATCAGCAGAAGTGCGAAAAATTTTTTGCCTTCTCAACCATTTCTTGGCTTCAAACTCCCATATCTCGCGAACGGATTGACCTAACCCAAAAATTCCTATTGCATCTGAAAGTAGAAACTCGCCCGATTACAACGGTATGTGTATTTTTCCCCTAGGCCATTCTGGTTAAGCGTTTGGAGCAGCAGAATTGCGAAAAATTTTTTGCCTTCTCAACCATTTCTTGGCTTCAAACTCCCATATCTCGCGAACGGATTGACCTAACCCAAAAATTCCTGTAGCGTCTGGAAGTAGAGACTCGCCCGATTACAACGGTATGTGTATTTTTTCCCTAGGCCATTCTGGTTAAGCGTTTGGAGCAGCAGAATTGCGAAAAATTTTTTGCCTTCTCAACCATTTCTTGGCTTCAAACTCCCATATCTCGCGAACGGATTGACCTAACCCAAAAATTCCTATTGCATCTGAAAGTAGAAACTCGCCCGATTACAACGGTATGTGTATTTTTTCCCTAGGCCATTCTGGTTAAGCGTTTGGAGCAGCAGAATTGCGAAAAATTTTTTGCCTTCTCAACCATTTCTTGGCTTCAAACTCCCATATCTCGCGAACGGATTGACCTAACCCAAAAATTCCAATTGCATCTGAAAGTAGAACCTCGCCCGATTACAGCGGTATGTGTATTTTTTCCCTAGGCCATTCTGGTTAAGCGTTTGGAGCAGCAGAATTGCGAAAAATTTGTTGCCTTCTCAACCATTTCTTGGCTTCAAACTCCCATATGTCGCGAACGGATTGACCTAACCCAAAAATTCCTATTGCATCTGAAAGTAGAAACTCGCCCGATTACAACGGTATGTGTATTTTTTCCCTAGGCCATTCTCGTTAAGCGTTTGGAGCAGCAGAATTGCGAAAAATTTTTTGCCCTCTCAACCATTTCTTGGGTTCAAACTCCCATATCTCGCGAACGGATTGACCTAATCCAAAAATTCCAATTGCATCTGAAAGTAGAACCTCGCCCGATTACAGCGGTATGTGTATTTTTTCCCTAGGCCATTCTGTTTAAGCGTTTGGAGCAGCAGAATTGCGAAAAATTTTTTGCCTTCTCAATCATTTCTTGGCTTCAAACTCCCATATCTCGGGAACGGGTTGACCTAACCCAAAAATTCCTATTGCATCTGAAAGTAGAAACTCGCCCGATTACAACGGTATGTGTATTGTTTCCCTAGACCATTCTGGTTAAGCGTTTGGATCAGCAGAAGTGCGAAAAATTTTTTGCCTTCTCAACCATTTCTTGGCTTCAAACTCCCATACCTCGCGAACGGATTGACCTAACCCAAAAATTCCTATTGCATCTGAAAGTAGAAACTCGCCCGATTACAACGGTATGTGTATTTTTCCCCTAGGCCATTCTGGTTAAGCGTTTGGAGCAGCAGAATTGCGAAAAATTTTTTGCCTTCTCAACCATTTCTTGGCTTCAAACTCCCATATCTCGCGAACGGATTGACCTAACCCAAAAATTCCAATTGCATTTGAAAGTAGAACCTCGCCCGATTACAGCGGTATGTGTATTTTTTCCCTAGGCCATTCTGTTTAAGCGTTTGGAGCAGCAGAATTGCGAAAAATTTTTTGCCTTCTCAATCATTTCTTGGCTTCAAACTCCCATATCTCGCGAACGGGTTGACCTAACCCAAAAATTCCTATTGCATCTGAAAGTAGAAACTCGCCCGATTACAACGGTATGTGTATTATTTCCCTAGACCATTCTGGTTAAGCGTTTGGATCAGCAGAAATGCGAAAAATTTTTTGCCTTCTCAACCATTTCTTGGCTTCAAACTCCCATATCTCGCGAACGGATTGACCCAACCCAAAAATTCCTATTGCATCTGAAAGTAGAAACTCGCCCGATTACAACGGTATGTGTATTTTTCCCCTAGGCCATTCTGGTTAAGCGTTTGGAGCAGCAGAATTGCGAAAAATTTTTTGCCTTCTCAACCATTTCTTGGCTTCAAACTCCCATATCTCGCGAACGGATTGACCTAACCCAAAAATTCCTGTAGCGTCTGGAAGTAGAGACTCGCCCGATTACAACGGTATGTGTATTTTTTCCCTAGGCCATTCTGGTTAAGCGTTTGGAGCAGCAGAATTGCGAAAAATTTTTTGCCTTCTCAACCATTTCTTGGCTTCAAACTCCCATATCTCGCGAACGGATTGACCTAACCCAAAAATTCCTATTGCATCTGAAAGTAGAAACTCGCCCGATTACAACGGTATGTGTATTTTTTCCCTAGGCCATTCTGGTTAAGCGTTTGGAGCAGCAGAATTGCGAAAAATTTTTTGCCTTCTCAACCATTTCTTGGCTTCAAACTCCCATATCTCGCGAACGGATTGACATAACCCAAAAATTCCAATTGCATCTGAAAGTAGAACCTCGCCCGATTACAGCGGTATGTGTATTTTTTCCCTAGGCCATTCTGGTTAAGCGTTTGGAGCACCAGAATTGCGAAAAATTTTTTGCCTTCTCAACCATTTCTTGGATTCAAACTCCCATATCTCGCGAACGGATTGACCTAACCCAAAAATTCCTGTAGCGTCTGGAAGTAGAGACTCGCCCGATTACAACGGTATGTGTATTTTTTCCCTAGGCCATTCTGGTTAAGCGTTTGGAGCAGCAGAATTGCGAAAAATTTTTTGCCTTCTCAATCATTTCTTGGCTTCAAACTCCCATATCTCGCGAACGGATTGACCTAACCCAAAAATTCCAATTGCATCTGAAAGTAGAAACTCGCCCGATTACAACGGTATGTGTATTTTTTCCCTAGGCCATTCTGGTTAAGCGTTTGGAGCAGCAGAATTGCGAAAAATTTGTTGCCTTCTCAACCATTTCTTGGCTTCAAACTCCCATATCTCGCGAACGGATTGACCTAACCCAAAAATTCCTATTGCATCTGAAAGTAGAAACTCGCCCGATTACAACGGTATGTTTATTTTTTCCCTAGGCCATTCTGGTTAAGCGTTTGGAGCAGCAGAATTGCGAAAAATTTTTTGCCTTCTCAACCATTTCTTGGCTTCAAACTCCCATATCTCGCGAACGGATTGACCTAACCCAAAAATTCCTGTAGTGCCTGGAAGTAGAGACTCGCCCGATTACAACGGTATGTGTATTTTTTCCCTGGGCCATTCTGGTTAAGCGTTTGGAGCAGCAGAATAGCGAAAAATTTTTTGCCTTCTCAACCATTTCTTGGCTTCAAACTCCCATATCTCGCGAACGGATTGACCTAACCCAAAAATTCCTATTGCATCTGAAAGTAGAAACTCGCCCGATTACAACGGTATGTGTATTTTTTCCCTAGGCCATTCAGGTTAAGCGTTTGGAGCAGCAGAATTGCGAAAAATTTTTTGCCTTCTCAACCATTTCTTGGCTTCAAACTCCCATATCTCGCGAACAGATTGACCTAACCCAAAAATTCCAATTGCATCTGAAAGTATTATAGAACCTCGCTCGATTACAGCGGTATGTGTATTTTTTCCCTAGGCCATTCTGGTTAAGCGTTTGGAGCAGCAGAATTGCGAAAAATTTTTTGCCTTCTCAACCATTTCTTGGCTTCAAACTCCCATACCTCGCGAACGGATTGACCTAACCCAAAAATTCCTATTGCATCTGAAAGTAGAAACTCGCCCGATTACAACGGTATGTGTATTATTTCCCTAGACCATTCTGGTTAAGCGTTTGGATCAGCAGAAATGCGAAAAATTTTTTGCCTTCTCAACCATTTCTTGGCTTCAAACTCCCATATCTCGCGAACGGATTGACCTAACCCAAAAATTCCTATTGCATCTGAAAGTAGAAACTCGCCCGATTACAACGGTATGTGTATTTTTCCCCTAGGCCATTCTGGTTAAGCGTTTGGAGCAGCAGAATTGCGAAAAATTTTTTCCCTTCTCAACCATTTCTTGGCTTCAAACTCCCATATCTCGCGAACGGATTGACCTAACCCAAAAATTCCTGTAGCGTCTGGAAGTAGAGACTCGCCCGATTACAACGGTATGTGTATTTTTTCCCTAGGCCATTCTGGTTAAGCGTTTGGAGCAGCAGAATTGCGAAAAATTTTTTGCCTTCTCAATCATTTCTTGGCTTCAAACTCCCATATCTCGCGAACGGATTGACCTAACCCAAAAATTCCAATTGCTTGGGAAAGTAGAAACTCGCCCGATTACAACGGTATGTGTATTTTTTCCCTAGGCCATTCTGGTTAAGCGTTTGGAGCAGCAGAATTGCGAAAAATTTTTTGCCTTCTCAACCATTTCTTGGCTTCAAACTCCCATATCTCGCAAACGGATTGACCTAACCCAAAAATTCCTATTGCATCTGAAAGTAGAAACTCGCCCGATTACAACCGTATGTTTATTTTTCCCCTAGGCCATTCTGGTTAAGCGTTTGGAGCAGCAGAATTGCGAAAAATTTTTTGCCTTCTCAACCATTTCTTGGCTTCAAACTCCCATATCTCGCGAACGGATTGACCTAACCCAAAAATTCCTATTGCATCTGAAAGTAGAAACTCGCCCGATTATAACGGTATGTGTATTTTTTCCCGAGGCCATTCTGGTTAAGCGTTTGGAGCAGCAGAATTGCGAAAAATTTTTTGCCTTCTCAACCATTTCTTGGCTTCAAACTCCCATATCTCGCGAACGGATTGACCTAACCCAAAAATTCCTGTAGCGTCTGGAAGTAGAGACTCGCCCGATTACAACGGTATGTGTATTTTTTCCCTAGGCCATTCTGGTTAAGCGTTTGGAGCAGCAGAATTGCGAAAAATTTTTTGCCGTCTCACTCATTTCTTGGCTTCAAACGCCCATATCTCGCGAACGGATTGACCTAACCCAAAAATTCCTATTGCATCTGAAAGTAGATACTCGCCCGATTACAACGGTATGTGTATTTTTTCCCTAGGCCATTCTGGTTAAGCGTTTGGAGCAGCAGAATTGCGAAAAATTTGTTGCCTTCTCAACCATTTCTTGGTTTCAAACTCCCATATCTCGCGAACGGATTGACCTAACCCAAAAATTCCTATTGCATCTGAAAGTCGAAACTCGCCCGATTACAACGGTATGTGTATTTTTTCCCTAGGCCATTCTGGTTAAGCGTTTGGAGCAGCAGAATTGCGAAAAATTTTTTGCCTTCTCAACCATTTCTTGGCTTCAAACTCCCATATCTCGCGAACGGATTGACCTAACCCAAAAATTCCTATTGCATCTGAAAGTAGAAACTCGCCCGATTATAACGGTATGTGTATTTTTTCCCGAGGCCATTCTGGTTAAGCGTTTGGAGCAGCAGAATTGCGAAAAATTTTTTGCCTTCTCAACCATTTCTTAGCTTCAAACTCCCATATCTCGCGAACGGATTGACCTAACCCAAAAATTCCTGTAGCGTCTGAAAGTAGAAACTCGCCCGATTACAACGGCATCTATATTTTTTCCCTAGGCGATTCTGTTTAAGCGTTTGGAGCCGCAGAATTGCGAAAAATTTTTTATCTTCTCAACCATTTCTTAGATTCAAACGCCCATATCTCGCGAACGGATTGACCAAACCCAAAAATTCCTGCAGCGTCTGAAAGTAGAAACTCGCCCGATTACAACTGTATGGGTATTTTTTCCCTGGGCCATTCTGGTTAAGCGTTTGGAGCAGCAGAAGTGCGAAAAATTTGTTGTCTTCTCAACCATTTCTTAGCTTCAAACTCCCATATCTCGCGACCGGATTGACCAAACCCAAAAATTCCTGCTGCGTCTGAAAGTAGAAACTCGCCCGATTACAACTGTATGCGTATTTTTTCCCTAGGCCATTCTGGTTAAGCGTTTGGAGCAGCAGAATTGCGAAAAATTTGTTGTCTTCTCAACCATTTCTTAGCTTCAAACTCCCATATCTCGCGAACGGATTGACATAACCCAAAAATTCCTGTTGCGTCTAAAATTAGAAACTCGCCCGATTACAACGGTATGTGTATTTTTTGCCTAGGCCATTCTGGTTAAGCGTTTGGAGCAGCAGAATTGCGAAGAATTTGTTGTCTTCTCAAACATTTCTTAGCTTCAAACGCCCATATCTCGCGAACGGATTGACCAAACCCAAAAATTCCTGCTGCGTCTGAAAGTAGAAACTCGCCCGATTACAACTGTATGAGTATTTTTATTCCCTAGGCCATTCTGGTTAAGCGTTTGGAGCAGCAGATGTGCGAAAAATTTGTTGTCTTCTCAACCATTTCTTAGCTTCAAAGTCCCATATATCGCGACCGGATTGACCAAACCCAAAAATTCCTGCTGCGTCTGAAAGTAGAAACTCGCCCGATTACAACTGTATGCGTATTTTTTCCCTAGGCCATTCTGGTATAGCGTTTGGAGCAGCAGAATTGCAAAAAATTTTTTGCCTTCTCAACCATTTCTTGGCTTCAAACTCCCATATCTCGCGAACGGATTGACCTAACCCAAAAATTCCTGTTGCGTCTGAAATTAGAAATTCGCCCGATTACAACGGTATGTGTATTTTTTCCCTAGGCCATTCTGGTTAAGCGTTTGGAGCAGCAGAATTGCGAAGAATTAGTTATCTTCTCAACCATTTCTTAGCTTCAAACTCCCATATCTCGCGAACGGATTGACCAAACCCAAAAATTCCTATTGCATCTGAAAGTAGAAACTCGTCCGATTACAACTGTATGGGTATTTTTATTCCCTAGGCCATTCTGGTTAAGCGTTTGGAGCAGCAGAATTGCGAAAAATTTGTTGTCTTCTCAACCATTTCTTAGCTTCAAAGTCCCATATCTCGCGAACGGTTTGACCAAACCCAAAAATACCTGCTGCGTCTGAAAGTAGAAACTCGCCCGATTACTACTGTATGCGTATTTTTTCCCTAGGCCATTCTGGTTAAGCGTTTGGTGCAGCAGAAGTGCGAAAAATTTGTTGTCTTCTCAACCATTTCTTAGCTTCAAAGTCCCATATATCGCGACCGGATTGACCAAACCCAAAAATTCCTGCTGCGTCTGAAAGTAGAAACTCGCCCGATTACAACTGTATGCGTATTTTTTCCCTAGGCCATTCTGGTTAAGCGTTTGGAGCAGCAGAATTGCGAAAAATTTGTTGTCTTCTCAACCATTTCTTAGCTTCAAACTCCCATATCTCGCGAACGGATTGACATAACCCAAAAATTCCTGTTGCGTCTGAAAGTAGAAACTCGCCCGATTACAACGGTATGTGTATTTTTTCCCTAGGCCATTCTGGTTAAGCGTTTGGCGCAGCAGAAATGCGAAAAATTTTTTGCCTTCTCAACCATTTCTTGGTTTCAAACTCCCATATCTCGCGAACGGATTGACCTAACCCAAAAATTCCTGTTGCATCTGACAGTAGAAACTCGCCCGATTACAACGGTATCTGTATTTATTCCCTAGGCCATTCTGTTTAAGCGTTTGGAGCAGCAGAATTGCGAAAAATTTGTTGCCTTCTCAACCATTTCTTGGTTTCAAACTCCCATATCTCGCGAACGGATTGACCTAACCCGAAAATTCCTATTGCATCTGAAAGTAGAAACTCGCCCGATTACAACGGTATGTGTATTGTTTCCCTAGACCATTCTGGTTAAGCGTTTGGATCAGCAGAAATGCGAAAAATTTGTTGCCTTCTCAACCATTTCTTGGCTTCAAACTCCCGTATCTCGCGAACGGATTGACCTAACCCGAAAATTCCTATTGCATCTGAAAGTAGAAACTCGCCCGATTACAACGGTATGTGTATTGTTTCCCTAGACCATTCTGGTTAAGCGTTTGGAGCAGCAGATGTGCGAAAAATTTGTTGTCTTCTCAACCATTTCTTAGCTTCAAACTCCCATATCTCGCGAGCGGATTGACCTAACCCAAAAATTCCTATTGCATCTGAAAGTAGAAACTCGCCCGATTACAACGGTATGTTTATTTTTTCCCTAGGCCATTCTGGTTAAGCGTTTGGAGCAGCAGAATTGCGAAAAATTTTTTGCCTTCTCAACCATTTCTTGGCTTCAAACTCCCATATCTCGCGAACGGATTGACCTAACCCAAAAATTCCTGTAGTGCCTGGAAGTAGAGACTCGCCCGATTACAACGGTATGTGTATTTTTTCCCTGGGCCATTCTGGTTAAGCGTTTGGAGCAGCAGAATAGCGAAAAATTTTTTGCCTTCTCAACCATTTCTTGGCTTCAAACTCCCATATCTCGCGAACGGATTGACCTAACCCAAAAATTCCTATTGCATCTGGAAGTAGAAACTCGCCCGATTACAACGGTATGTGTATTTTTTCCCTAGGCCATTCAGGTTAAGCGTTTGGAGCAGCAGAATTGCGAAAAATTTTTTGCCTTCTCAACCATTTCTTGGCTTCAAACTCCCATATCTCGCGAACAGATTGACCTAACCCAAAAATTCCAATTGCATCTGAAAGTATTATAGAACCTCGCTCGATTACAGCGGTATGTGTATTTTTTCCCTAGGCCATTCTGGTTAAGCGTTTGGAGCAGCAGAATTGCGAAAAATTTTTTGCCTTCTCAACCATTTCTTGGCTTCAAACTCCCATACCTCGCGAACGGATTGACCTAACCCAAAAATTCCTATTGCATCTGAAAGTAGAAACTCGCCCGATTACAACGGTATGTGTATTATTTCCCTAGACCATTCTGGTTAAGCGTTTGGATCAGCAGAAATGCGAAAAATTTTTTGCCTTCTCAACCATTTCTTGGCTTCAAACTCCCATATCTCGCGAACGGATTGACCTAACCCAAAAATTCCTATTGCATCTGAAAGTAGAAACTCGCCCGATTACAACGGTATGTGTATTTTTCCCCTAGGCCATTCTGGTTAAGCGTTTGGAGCAGCAGAATTGCGAAAAATTTTTTCCCTTCTCAACCATTTCTTGGCTTCAAACTCCCATATCTCGCGAACGGATTGACCTAACCCAAAAATTCCTGTAGCGTCTGGAAGTAGAGACTCGCCCGATTACAACGGTATGTGTATTTTTTCCCTAGGCCATTCTGGTTAAGCGTTTGGAGCAGCAGAATTGCGAAAAATTTTTTGCCTTCTCAATCATTTCTTGGCTTCAAACTCCCATATCTCGCGAACGGATTGACCTAACCCAAAAATTCCAATTGCTTCTGAAAGTAGAAACTCGCCCGATTACAACGGTATGTGTATTTTTTCCCTAGGCCATTCTGGTTAAGCGTTTGGAGCAGCAGAATTGCGAAAAATTTTTTGCCTTCTCAACCATTTCTTGGCTTCAAACTCCCATATCTCGCGAACGGATTGACCTAACCCAAAAATTCCTATTGCATCTGAAAGTAGAAACTCGCCCGATTATAACGGTATCTGTATTTTTTCCCTAGGCCATTCTGTTTAAGCGTTTGGAGCAGCAGAATTGCGAAAAATTTTTTGCCTCCTCAACCATTTCTTGGCTTCAAACTCACATATCTCGCGAACGGATTGACCTAACCCAAAAATTCCTATTGCATCTGAAAGTAGAAACTCGCCCGATTACAACGGTATGTGTATTTTTTCCCTAGGCCATTCTGGTTAAGCGTTTGGAGCAGCAGAATTGCGAAAAATTTTTTGCCTTCTCAACCATTTCTTGGCTTCAAACTCCCATATCTCGCGAACGGATTGACCTAACCCAAAAATTCCTATTGCATCTGAAAGTAGAAACTCGCCCGAGTACAACGGTATGTTTATTTTTTCCCTAGGCCATTCTGGTTAAGCGTTTGGAGCAGCAGAATTGCGAAAAATTTTTTGCCTTCTCAACCATTTCTTGGCTTCAAACTCCCATATCTCGCGAACGGATTGACCTAACCCAAAAATTCCTATTGCATCTGAAAGTAGAACCTCGCCCGATTACAGCGGTATGTGTATTTTTTCCCTAGGCCATTCTGGTTAAGCGTTTGGAGCAGCAGAATTGCGAAAAATTTTTTGCCTTCTCAACCATTTCTTGGCTTCAAACTCCCATATCTCGCGAACGGTTTGACCTAACCCAAAAATTCCTGTAGCGTCTGGAAGTAGAGACTCGCCCGATTACAACGGTATGTGTATTTTTTCCCTAGGCCATTCTGGTTAAGCGTTTGGAGCAGCAGAATGGCGAAAAATTTTTTGCCTTCTCAACCATTTCTTGACTTCAAACTCCCATATCTCGCGAACGGATTGACCTAACCCAAAAATTCGTATTGCATCTGAAAGTAGAAACTCGCCCGATTACAACGGTATGTGTATTTTTTCCGTAGGCCATTCTGGTTAAGCGTTTGGCGCAGCAGAAATGCGAAAAATTTTTTGCCTTCTCAACCATTTCTTGGCTTCAAACTCCCATATCTCGCGAACGGATTGACCTAACCCAAAAATTCCTGTTGCATCTGAAAGTAGAAACTCGCCCGATTACAACGGTATCTGTATTTTTTCCCTAGGCCATTCTGTTTAAGCGTTTGGAGCAGCAGAATTGCGAAAAATTTTTTGCCTTCTCAACCATTTCTTGGCTTCAAACTCCCATATCTCGCGAACGGATTGACCTAACCCAAAAATTCCTATTGCATCTGAAAGTAGAAACTCGCCCGATTACAACGGTATGTGTATTTTTTCCCTAGGCCATTCTGGTTAAGCGTTTGGCGCAGCAGAAATGCGAAAAATTTTTTGCCTTCTCAACCATTTCTTGGTTTCAAACTCCCATATCTCGCGAACGGATTGACCTAACCCAAAAATTCCTGTTGCATCTGACAGTAGAAACTCGCCCGATTACAACGGTATCTGTATTTATTCCCTAGGCCATTCTGTTTAAGCGTTTGGAGCAGCAGAATTGCGAAAAATTTGTTGCCTTCTCAACCATTTCTTGGTTTCAAACTCCCATATCTCGCGAACGGATTGACCTAACCCGAAAATTCCTATTGCATCTGAAAGTAGAAACTCGCCCGATTACAACGGTATGTGTATTGTTTCCCTAGACCATTCTGGTTAAGCGTTTGGATCAGCAGAAATGCGAAAAATTTGTTGCCTTCTCAACCATTTCTTGGCTTCAAACTCCCGTATCTCGCGAACGGATTGACCTAACCCGAAAATTCCTATTGCATCTGAAAGTAGAAACTCGCCCGATTACAACGGTATGTGTATTGTTTCCCTAGACCATTCTGGTTAAGCGTTTGGAGCAGCAGATGTGCGAAAAATTTGTTGTCTTCTCAACCATTTCTTAGCTTCAAACTCCCATATCTCGCGAGCGGATTGACCTAACCCAAAAATTCCTATTGCATCTGAAAGTAGAAACTCGCCCGATTACAACGGTATGTTTATTTTTTCCCTAGGCCATTCTGGTTAAGCGTTTGGAGCAGCAGAATTGCGAAAAATTTTTTGCCTTCTCAACCATTTCTTGGCTTCAAACTCCCATATCTCGCGAACGGATTGACCTAACCCAAAAATTCCTGTAGTGCCTGGAAGTAGAGACTCGCCCGATTACAACGGTATGTGTATTTTTTCCCTGGGCCATTCTGGTTAAGCGTTTGGAGCAGCAGAATAGCGAAAAATTTTTTGCCTTCTCAACCATTTCTTGGCTTCAAACTCCCATATCTCGCGAACGGATTGACCTAACCCAAAAATTCCTATTGCATCTGGAAGTAGAAACTCGCCCGATTACAACGGTATGTGTATTTTTTCCCTAGGCCATTCAGGTTAAGCGTTTGGAGCAGCAGAATTGCGAAAAATTTTTTGCCTTCTCAACCATTTCTTGGCTTCAAACTCCCATATCTCGCGAAC
Organism: Ptiloglossa arizonensis; assembly: GCF_051014685.1. Classification (NCBI taxonomy): domain Eukaryota; kingdom Metazoa; phylum Arthropoda; class Insecta; order Hymenoptera; family Colletidae; genus Ptiloglossa; species Ptiloglossa arizonensis. The sequence continues at coordinate 148,343 of NW_027478700.1, read as the reverse complement.
AGATTGACCTAACCCAAAAATTCCAATTGCATCTGAAAGTATTATAGAACCTCGCTCGATTACAGCGGTATGTGTATTTTTTCCCTAGGCCATTCTGGTTAAGCGTTTGGAGCAGCAGAATTGCGAAAAATTTTTTGCCTTCTCAACCATTTCTTGGCTTCAAACTCCCATACCTCGCGAACGGATTGACCTAACCCAAAAATTCCTATTGCATCTGAAAGTAGAAACTCGCCCGATTACAACGGTATGTGTATTATTTCCCTAGACCATTCTGGTTAAGCGTTTGGATCAGCAGAAATGCGAAAAATTTTTTGCCTTCTCAACCATTTCTTGGCTTCAAACTCCCATATCTCGCGAACGGATTGACCTAACCCAAAAATTCCTATTGCATCTGAAAGTAGAAACTCGCCCGATTACAACGGTATGTGTATTTTTCCCCTAGGCCATTCTGGTTAAGCGTTTGGAGCAGCAGAATTGCGAAAAATTTTTTCCCTTCTCAACCATTTCTTGGCTTCAAACTCCCATATCTCGCGAACGGATTGACCTAACCCAAAAATTCCTGTAGCGTCTGGAAGTAGAGACTCGCCCGATTACAACGGTATGTGTATTTTTTCCCTAGGCCATTCTGGTTAAGCGTTTGGAGCAGCAGAATTGCGAAAAATTTTTTGCCTTCTCAATCATTTCTTGGCTTCAAACTCCCATATCTCGCGAACGGATTGACCTAACCCAAAAATTCCAATTGCTTCTGAAAGTAGAAACTCGCCCGATTACAACGGTATGTGTATTTTTTCCCTAGGCCATTCTGGTTAAGCGTTTGGAGCAGCAGAATTGCGAAAAATTTTTTGCCTTCTCAACCATTTCTTGGCTTCAAACTCCCATATCTCGCGAACGGATTGACCTAACCCAAAAATTCCTATTGCATCTGAAAGTAGAAACTCGCCCGATTATAACGGTATCTGTATTTTTTCCCTAGGCCATTCTGTTTAAGCGTTTGGAGCAGCAGAATTGCGAAAAATTTTTTGCCTCCTCAACCATTTCTTGGCTTCAAACTCACATATCTCGCGAACGGATTGACCTAACCCAAAAATTCCTATTGCATCTGAAAGTAGAAACTCGCCCGATTACAACGGTATGTGTATTTTTTCCCTAGGCCATTCTGGTTAAGCGTTTGGAGCAGCAGAATTGCGAAAAATTTTTTGCCTTCTCAACCATTTCTTGGCTTCAAACTCCCATATCTCGCGAACGGATTGACCTAACCCAAAAATTCCTATTGCATCTGAAAGTAGAAACTCGCCCGAGTACAACGGTATGTTTATTTTTTCCCTAGGCCATTCTGGTTAAGCGTTTGGAGCAGCAGAATTGCGAAAAATTTTTTGCCTTCTCAACCATTTCTTGGCTTCAAACTCCCATATCTCGCGAACGGATTGACCTAACCCAAAAATTCCTATTGCATCTGAAAGTAGAACCTCGCCCGATTACAGCGGTATGTGTATTTTTTCCCTAGGCCATTCTGGTTAAGCGTTTGGAGCAGCAGAATTGCGAAAAATTTTTTGCCTTCTCAACCATTTCTTGGCTTCAAACTCCCATATCTCGCGAACGGTTTGACCTAACCCAAAAATTCCTGTAGCGTCTGGAAGTAGAGACTCGCCCGATTACAACGGTATGTGTATTTTTTCCCTAGGCCATTCTGGTTAAGCGTTTGGAGCAGCAGAATGGCGAAAAATTTTTTGCCTTCTCAACCATTTCTTGACTTCAAACTCCCATATCTCGCGAACGGATTGACCTAACCCAAAAATTCGTATTGCATCTGAAAGTAGAAACTCGCCCGATTACAACGGTATGTGTATTTTTTCCGTAGGCCATTCTGGTTAAGCGTTTGGCGCAGCAGAAATGCGAAAAATTTTTTGCCTTCTCAACCATTTCTTGGCTTCAAACTCCCATATCTCGCGAACGGATTGACCTAACCCAAAAATTCCTGTTGCATCTGAAAGTAGAAACTCGCCCGATTACAACGGTATCTGTATTTTTTCCCTAGGCCATTCTGTTTAAGCGTTTGGAGCAGCAGAATTGCGAAAAATTTTTTGCCTTCTCAACCATTTCTTGGCTTCAAACTCCCATATCTCGCGAACGGATTGACCTAACCCAAAAATTCCTATTGCATCTGAAAGTAGAAACTCGCCCGATTACAACGGTATGTGTATTTTTTCCCTAGGCCATTCTGGTTAAGCGTTTGGCGCAGCAGAAATGCGAAAAATTTTTTGCCTTCTCAACCATTTCTTGGCTTCAAACTCCCATATCTCGCGAACGGATTGACCTAACCCAAAAATTCCTGTTGCATCTGAAAGTAGAAACTCGCCCGATTACAACGGTATCTGATTTTTTTCCCTAGGCCATTCTGGTTAAGCGATTGGAGCAGCAGTAGTACGAAAAATTTGTTGTCTTGTCAACCATTTCTTAGCTTCAATGTCCCATATCTCGCGAACGGATTGACCTAACCCAAAAATTCCTATTGTAACTGAAAGTAGAAACTCGTCCGATTACAACGGTATGTGTATTTTTTCCCTAGGCCATTCTGGTTAAGCGTTTTGAGCAGCAGAATTGCGAAAAATTTTTTGCCTTCTCAACCATTTCTTGGCTTCAAACTCCCATATCTCGCGAACGGATTGACTTAACCCAAAAATTCCTATTGCATCTGAAAGTAGAAACTCGCCCGATTACAACGGTATGTTTATTTTTTCCCTAGGCCATTCTGGTTAAGCGTTTGGAGCAGCAGAATTGCGAAAAATTTTTTGCCTTCTCAACCATTTCTTGGCTTCAAACTCCCATATCTCGCGAACGGATTGACCTAACCCAAAAATTCCTGTAGCGTCTGGAAGTAGAGACTCGCTCGATTACAACGGTATGTGTATTTTTTCCCTAGGCCATTCTGGTTAAGCGTTTTGAGCAGCAGAATTGCGAAAAATTTTTTGCCTTCTCAACCATTTCTTGGCTTCAAACTCCCATATCTCGCGAACGGATTGACCTAACCCAAAAATTCCTATTGCATCTGAAAGTAGAAACTCGCCCGATTACAACGGTATGTGTATTTTTTCCCTAGCCCATTCTGGTTAAGCGATTGGAGCAGCAGTAGTACGAAAAATTTGTTGTCTTGTCAACCATTTCTTAGCTTCAAAGTCCCATATCTCGCGACCGGATTGACCTAACCCAAAAATTCCTATTGTAACTGAAAGTAGAAACTCGTCCGATTACAACGGTATGGGTATTTTTTCCCTAGGGCATTCTGGTTAAGCGTTTGGAGCAGCAGAAGTGCGAAAAATTTGTTGTCTTCTCAACCATTTCTTAGCTTCAAAGTCCCATATCTCGCGAACGGATTGACCTAACCCAAAAATTCCTGTTGCGTCTGAAATTAGAAGCTCGCCCGATTACAACGGTATGTGTATTTTTTCTCTAGGCCATTCTGGTTAAGCGGTGGAGCAGCAGAAGTGCGACAAATTTGTTGTCTTCTCAACCATTTCTTGGCTTCAAACTCCCATATCTCGCGAACGGATTGACCTAACCCAAAAATTCCTATTGCATCTGAAAGTAGAAACTCGCCCGATTACAACGGTATGTGTATTTTTTCCCTAGCCCATTCTGGTTAAGCGATTGGAGCAGCAGTAGTACGAAAAATTTGTTGTCTTGTCAACCATTTCTTAGCTTCAATGTCCCATATCTCGCGAACGGATTGACCTAACCCAAAAATTCCTATTGTAACTGAAAGTAGAAACTCGTCCGATTACAACGGTATGTGTATTTTTTCCCTAGGCCATTCTGGTTAAGCGTTTTGAGCAGCAGAATTGCGAAAAATTTTTTGCCTTCTCAACCATTTCTTGGCTTCAAACTCCCATATCTCGCGAACGGATTGACTTAACCCAAAAATTCCTATTGCATCTGAAAGTAGAAAACTCGCCCGATTACAACGGTATGTTTATTTTTTCCCTAGGCCATTCTGGTTAAGCGTTTGGAGCAGCAGAATTGCGAAAAATTTTTTGCCTTCTCAACCATTTCTTGGCTTCAAACTCCCATATCTCGCGAACGGATTGACCTAACCCAAAAATTCCTGTAGCGTCTGGAAGTAGAGACTCGCTCGATTACAACGGTATGTGTATTTTTTCCCTAGGCCATTCTGGTTAAGCGTTTTGAGCAGCAGAATTGCGAAAAATTTTTTGCCTTCTCAACCATTTCTTGGCTTCAAACTCCCATATCTCGCGAACGGATTGACCTAACCCAAAAATTCCTATTGCATCTGAAAGTAGAAACTCGCCCGATTACAACGGTATGTGTATTTTTTCCCTAGCCCATTCTGGTTAAGCGATTGGAGCAGCAGTAGTACGAAAAATTTGTTGTCTTGTCAACCATTTCTTAGCTTCAAAGTCCCATATCTCGCGACCGGATTGACCTAACCCAAAAATTCCTATTGTAACTGAAAGTAGAAACTCGTCCGATTACAACGGTATGGGTATTTTTTCCCTAGGGCATTCTGGTTAAGCGTTTGGAGCAGCAGAAGTGCGAAAAATTTGTTGTCTTCTCAACCATTTCTTAGCTTCAAAGTCCCATATCTCGCGAACGGATTGACCTAACCCAAAAATTCCTGTTGCGTCTGAAATTAGAAGCTCGCCCGATTACAACGGTATGTGTATTTTTTCTCTAGGCCATTCTGGTTAAGCGGTGGAGCAGCAGAAGTGCGACAAATTTGTTGTCTTCTCAACCATTTCTTAGCTTCAAACTCCCATATCTCGCGAACGGATTGACCTAACCCAAAAATTCGTATTGCATCTGAAAGTAGAAACTCGCCCGATTACAACGATATGTGTATTTTTTCCCTAGGCCATTCTGGTTAAGCGTTTGGAGCAGCAGAATTGCGAAAAATTTTTTGCCTTCTCAACCATTTCTTGGCTTCAAACTCCCATATCTCGCGAACGGATTGACCTAACCCAAAAATTCCAATTGCATCTGAAAGTATTATAGAACCTCGCTCGATTACAGCGGTATGTGTATTTTTTCCCTAGGGCATTCTGGTTAAGCGTTTGGAGAAGCAGAATTGCGAAAAATTTTTTGCCTTCTCAACCATTTCTTGGCTTCAAACTCCCATATCTCGCGAACGGATTGACCTAACCCAAAAATTCCTATTGCATCTGAAAGTAGAAACTCGCCCGATTACAACGGTATGTTTATTTTTTCCCTAGGCCATTCTGGTTAAGCGTTTGGAGCAGCAGAATTGCTTAAAATTTTTTGCCTTCTCAACCATTTCTTGGCTTCAAACTCCCATATCTCGCGAACGGATTGACCTAACCCAAAAATTCCTGTAGCGTCTGGAAGTAGAGACTCGCTCGATTACAACGGTATGTGTATTTTTTCCCTAGGCCATTCTGGTTAAGCGTTTTGAGCAGCAGAATTGCGAAAAATTTTTTGCCTTCTCAACCATTTCTTGGCTTCAAACTCCCATATCTCGCGAACGGATTGACCTAACCCAAAAATTCCTATTGCATCTGAAAGTAGAAACTCGCCCGATTACAACGGTATGTGTATTTTTTCCCTAGCCCATTCTGGTTAAGCGATTGGAGCAGCAGTAGTACGAAAAATTTGTTGTCTTGTCAACCATTTCTTAGCTTCAAAGTCCCATATCTCGCGAACGGATTGACCTAACCCAAAAATTCCTATTGTAACTGAAAGTAGAAACTCGTCCGATTACAACGGTATGGGTATTTTTTCCCTAGGCCATTCTGGTTAAGCGTTTGGAGCAGCAGAAGTGCGAAAAATTTGTTGTCTTCTCAACCATTTCTTAGCTTCAAAGTCCCATATCTCGCGAACGGATTGACCTAACCCAAAAATTCCTGTTGCGTCTGAAATTAGAAGCTCGCCCGATTACAACGGTATGTGTATTTTTTCTCTAAGCCATTCTGGTTAAGCGGTGGAGCAGCAGAAGTGCGACAAATTTGTTGTCTTCTCAACCATTTCTTAGCTTCAAACTCCCATATCTCGCGAACGGATTGACCTAACCCAAAAATTCGTATTGCATCTGAAAGTAGAAACTCGCCCGATTACAACGATATGTGTATTTTTTCCCTAGGCCATTCTGGTTAAGCGTTTGGAGCAGCAGAATTGCGAAAAATTTTTTGCCTTCTCAACCATTTCTTGGCTTCAAACTCCCATATCTCGCGAACGGATTGACCTAACCCAAAAATTCCAATTGCATCTGAAAGTATTATAGAACCTCGCTCGATTACAGCGGTATGTGTATTTTTTCCCTAGGGCATTCTGGTTAAGCGTTTGGAGAAGCAGAATTGCGAAAAATTTTTTGCCTTCTCAACCATTTCTTGGCTTCAAACTCCCATATCTCGGGAACGGATTGACCTAACCCAAAAATTCCTATTGCCTCTGAAAGTAGAAACTCGCCCGATTACAACGGTATGTGTATTTTTTCCCTAGGCCATTCTGGTTAAGCGTTTGGAGCAGCAGAATTGCGAAAAATTTTTTGCCTTCTCAACCATTTCTTGGCTTCAAACTCCCATATCTCGCGAACGGATTGACCTAACCCAAAAATTCCAATTGCATCTGAAAGTAGAACCTCGCCCGATTACAGCGGTATGTGTATTTTTTCCCTAGGCCATTCTGGTTAAGCGTTTGGAGCAGCAGAATTGCGAAAAATTTTTTGCCTTCTCAACCATTTCTTGGCTTCAAACTCCCATATCTCGCGAACGGATTGACCTAACCCAAAAATTCCAATTGCATCTGAAAGTATTATAGAACCTCGCTCGATTACAGCGGTATGTGTATTTTTTCCCTAGGCCATTCTGGTTAAGCGTTTGGAGCAGCAGAATTGCGAAAAATTTTTTGCCTTCTCAACCATTTCTTGGCTTCAAACTCCCATATCTCGGGAACGGATTGACCTAACCCAAAAATTCCTATTGCCTCTGAAAGTAGAAACTCGCCCGATTACAACGGTATATGTATTTTTTCCCTAGGCCATTCTGGTTAAGCGTTTGGAGCAGCAGAATTGCGAAAAATTTTTTGCCTTCTCAACCATTTCTTGGCTTCAAACTCCCATATCTCGCGAACGGATTGACCTAACCCAAAAATTCCAATTGCATCTGAAAGTAGAACCTCGCCCGATTACAGCGGTATGTGTATTTTTTCCCTAGGCCATTCTGGTTAAGCGTTTGGAGCAGCAGAATTGCGAAAAATTTTTTGCCTTCTCAACCATTTCTTGGCTTCAAACTCCCATATCTCGCGAACGGATTGACCTAACCCAAAAATTCCTATTGCATCTGAAAGTAGAAACTCGCCCGATTACAACGGTATGTGTATTTTTTCCCTAGCCCATTCTGGTTAAGCGATTGGAGCAGCAGTAGTACGAAAAATTTGTTGTCTTGTCAACCATTTCTTAGCTTCAAAGTCCCATATCTCGCGAACGGATTGACCTAACCCAAAAATTCCTATTGCCTCTGAAAGTAGAAACTCGCCCGATTACAACGGTATGTGTATTTTTTCCCTAGGCCATTCTGGTTAAGCGTTTGGAGCAGCAGAATTGCGAAAAATTTTTTGCCTTCTCAACCATTTCTTGGCTTCAAACTCCCATATCTCGCGAACGGATTGACCTAACCCAAAAATTCGTATTGCATCTGAAAGTAGAAACTCGCCCGATTACAACGATATGTGTATTTTTTCCCTAGGCCATTCTGGTTAAGCGTTTGGAGCAGCAGAATTGCGAAAAATTTTTTGCCTTCTCAACCATTTCTTGGCTTCAAACTCCCATATCTCGCGAACGGATTGACCTAACCCAAAAATTCCAATTGCATCTGAAAGTATTATAGAACCACGCACGATTACAGCGGTATGTGTATTTTTTCCCTAGGGCATTCTGGTTAAGCGTTTGGAGAAGCAGAATTGCGAAAAATTTTTTGCCTTCTCAACCATTTCTTGGCTTCAAACTCCCATATCTCGGGAACGGATTGACCTAACCCAAAAATTCCTATTGCCTCTGAAAGTAGAAACTCGCCCGATTACAACGGTATGTGTATTTTTTCCCTAGGCCATTCTGGTTAAGCGTTTTGAGCAGCAGAATTGCGAAAAATTTTTTGCCTTCTCAACCATTTCTTGGCTTCAAACTCCCATATCTCGCGAACGGATTGACCTAACCCAAAAATTCCTATTGCATCTGAAAGTAGAAACTCGCCCGATTACAACGGTATGTTTATTTTTTCCCTAGGCCATTCTGGTTAATCGTTTGGAGCAGCAGAATTGCGAAAAATTTTTTGCCTTCTCAACCATTTCTTGGCTTCAAACTCCCATATCTCGCGAACGGATTGACCTAACCCAAAAATTCCTGTAGCGTCTGGAAGTAGAGACTCGCTCGATTACAACGGTATGTGTATTTTTTCCCTAGGCCATTCTGGTTAAGCGTTTTGAGCAGCAGAATTGCGAAAAATTTTTTGCCTTCTCAACCATTTCTTGGCTTCAAACTCCCATATCTCGCGAACGGATTGACCTAACCCAAAAATTCCTATTGCATCTGAAAGTAGAAACTCGCCCGATTACAACGGTATGTGTATTTTTTCCCTAGCCCATTCTGGTTAAGCGATTGGAGCAGCAGTAGTACGAAAAATTTGTTGTCTTGTCAACCATTTCTTAGCTTCAAAGTCCCATATCTCGCGAACGGATTGACCTAACCCAAAAATTCCTATTGTAACTGAAAGTAGAAACTCGTCCGATTACAACGGTATGGGTATTTTGTCCCTAGGCCATTCTGGTTAAGCGTTTGGAGCAGCAGAATTGCGAAAAATTTTTTGCCTTCTCAACCATTTCTTGGCTTCAAACTCCCATATCTCGCGAACGGATTGACCTAACCCAAAAATTCCTATTGCATCTGAAAGTAGAACCTCGCCCGATTACAGCGGTATGTGTATTTTTTCCCTAGGCCATTCTGGTTAAGCGTTTGGAGCAGCAGAATTGCGAAAAATTTTTTGCCTTCTCAACCATTTCTTGGCTTCAAACTCCCATATCTCGCGAACGGATTGACCTAACCCAAAAATTCCTGTAGCGTCTGGAAGTAGAGACTCGCCCGATTACAACGGTATGTGTATTTTTTCCCTAGGCCATTCTGGTTAAGCGTTTGGAGCAGCAGAATTGCGAAAAATTTTTTACCGTCTCAACCATTTCTTGGCTTCAAACGCCCATATCTCGCGAACGGATTGACCTAACCCAAAAATTCCTATTGCATCTGAAAGTAGAAACTCGCCCGATTACAACGGTATGTGTATTTTTTCCCTAGGCCATTCTGGTTAAGCGTTTGGCGCAGCAGAAATGCGAAAAATTTTTTGCCTTCTCAACCATTTCTTGGCTTCAAACTCCCATATCTCGCAAACGGATTGACCTAACCCAAAAATTCCCATTGCATCTGAAAGTAGAAACTCGCCCGATTACAACGGTATGTTTATTTTTTCCCTAGCCCATTCTGGTTAAGCGATTGGAGCAGCAGTAGTACGAAAAATTTGTTGTCTTGTCAACCATTTCTTAGCTTCAAAGTCCCATATCTCGCGAACGGATTGACCTAACCCAAAAATTCCTATTGTAACTGAAAGTAGAAACTCGTCCGATTACAACGGTATGGGTATTTTTTCCCTAGGCCATTCTGGTTAAGCGTTTGGAGCAGCAGAAGTGCGAAAAATTTGTTGTCTTCTCAACCATTTCTTAGCTTCAAAGTCCCATATCTCGCGAACGGATAGACCTAACCCAAAAATTCCTGTTGCGTCTGAAATTAGAAGCTCGCCCGATTACAACGGTATGTGTATTTTTTCTCTAGGCCATTCTGGTTAAGCGGTGGAGCAGCAGAAGTGCGACAAATTTGTTGTCTTCTCAACCATTTCTTAGCTTCAAACTCCCATATCTCGCGAACGGATTGACCTAACCCAAAAATTCGTATTGCATCTGAAAGTAGAAACTCGCCCGATTACAACGATATGTGTATTTTTTCCCTAGGCCATTCTGGTTAAGCGTTTGGAGCAGCAGAATTGCGAAAAATTTTTTGCCTTCTCAACCATTTCTTGGCTTCAAACTCCCATATCTCGCGAACGGATTGACCTAACCCAAAAATTCCAATTGCATCTGAAAGTATTATAGAACCTCGCTCGATTACAGCGGTATGTGTATTTTTTCCCTAGGGCATTCTGGTTAAGCGTTTGGAGAAGCAGAATTGCGAAAAATTTTTTGCCTTCTCAACCATTTCTTGGCTTCAAACTCCCATATCTCGGGAACGGATTGACCTAACCCAAAAATTCCTATTGCCTCTGAAAGTAGAAACTCGCCCGATTACAACGGTATGTGTATTTTTTCCCTAGGCCATTCTGGTTAAGCGTTTGGAGCAGCAGAATTGCGAAAAATTTTTTGCCTTCTCAACCATTTCTTGGCTTCAAACTCCCATATCTCGCGAACGGATTGACCTAACCCAAAAATTCCAATTGCATCTGAAAGTAGAACCTCGCCCGATTACAGCGGTATGTGTATTTTTTCCCTAGGCCATTCTGGTTAAGCGTTTGGAGCAGCAGAATTGCGAAAAATTTTTTGCCTTCTCAACCATTTCTTGGCTCCAAACTCCCATATCTCGCGAACGGATTGACCTAACCCAAAAATTCCAATTGCATCTGAAAGTATTATAGAACCTCGCTCGATTACAGCGGTATGTGTATTTTTTCCCTAGGCCATTCTGGTTAAGCGTTTGGAGCAGCAGAATTGCGAAAAATTTTTTGCCTTCTCAACCATTTCTTGGCTTCAAACTCCCATATCTCGGGAACGGATTGACCTAACCCAAAAATTCCTATTGCCTCTGAAAGTAGAAACTCGCCCGATTACAACGGTATGTGTATTTTTTCCCTAGGCCATTCTGGTTAAGCGTTTGGAGCAGCAGAATTGCGAAAAATTTTTTGCCTTCTCAACCATTTCTTGGCTTCAAACTCCCATATCTCGCGAACGGATTGACCTAACCCAAAAATTCCAATTGCATCTGAAAGTAGAACCTCGCCCGATTACAGCGGTATGTGTATTTTTTCCCTAGGCCATTCTGGTTAAGCGTTTGGAGCAGCAGAATTGCGAAAAATTTTTTGCCTTCTCAACCATTTCTTGGCTTCAAACTCCCATATCTCGCGAACGGATTGACCTAACCCAAAAATTCCTATTGCATCTGGAAGTCGAAACTCGCCCGATTACGACGGTATTTGTATTTTTTCCCTAGGCCATTCTGGTTAAGCGTTTGGAGCAGCAGAAGTGCGAAAGATTTGTTGTCTTCTCAACAATTTCTTAGCTTCAAACTCCCATATCTCGCGAACGGATTGACCTAACCCAAAAATTCCTGTAGCATCTGAAAGTAGAAACTCGCCCGATTACAACGGTATCTGTATTTTTTCCCTAGGCCATTCTGGTTAAGCGTTTGGCGCAGCAGAAATGCGAAAAATTTTTTGCCTTCTCAACCATTTCTTGGCTTCAAACTCCCATATCTCGCAAACGGATTGACCTAACCCAAAAATTCCTATTGCATCTGAAAGTAGAAACTCGCCCGATTACAACGGTATGTTTATTTTTTCCCTAGGCCGTTCTGGTTAAGCGTTTGGAGCAGCAGAATTGCGAAAAATTTTTTGCCTTCTCAACCATTTCTTGGCTTCAAACTCCCATATCTCGGGAACGGATTGACCTAACCCAAAAATTCCTATTGCCTCTGAAAGTAGAAACTCGCCCGATTACAACGGTATGTGTATTTTTTCCCTAGGCCATTCTGGTTAAGCGTTTGGAGCAGCAGAATTGCGAAAAATTTTTTGCCTTCTCAACCATTTCTTGGCTTCAAACTCCCATATCTCGCGAACGGATTGACCTAACCCAAAAATTCCTATTGCATCTGAAAGTAGAACCTCGCCCGATTACAGCGGTATGTGTATTTTTTCCCTAGGCCATTCTGGTTAAGCGTTTGGAGCAGCAGAATTGCGAAAAATTTTTTGCCTTCTCAACCATTTCTTGGCTTCAAACTCCCATATCTCGCGAACGGATTGACCTAACCCAAAAATTCCTGTAGCGTCTGGAAGTAGAGACTCGCCCGATTACAACGGTATGTGTATTTTTTCCCTAGGCCATTCTGGTTAAGCGTTTGGAGCAGCAGAATTGCGAAAAATTTTTTGCCGTCTCAACCATTTCTTGGCTTCAAACGCCCATATCTCGCGAACGGATTGACCTAATCCAAAAATTCCTATTGCATCTGAAAGTAGAAACTCGCCCGATTACAACGGTATGTTTATTTTTTCCCTAGGCCATTCTGGTTAAGCGTTTTGAGCAGCAGAATTGCGAAAAATTTTTTGCCTTCTCAACCATTTCTTGGCTTCAAACTCCCATATCTCGCGAACGGATTGACCTAACCCAAAAATTCCTGTTGCATCTGAAAGTAGAAACTCGCCCGATTACAACGGTATCTGAATTTTTTCCCTAGGCCATTCTGGTTAAGCGATTGGAGCAGCAGTAGTACGAAAAATTTGTTGTCTTGTCAACCATTTCTTAGCTTCAAAGTCCCATATCTCGCGAACGGATTGACCTAACCCAAAAATTCCTATTGTAACTGAAAGTAGAAACTCGTCCGATTACAACGGTATGTGTATTTTTTCCCTAGGCCATTCTGGTTAAGCGTTTTGAGCAGCAGAATTGCGAAAAATTTTTTGCCTTCTCAACCATTTCTTGGCTTCAAACTCCCATATCTCGCAAACGGATTGACCTAACCCAAAAATTCCTATTGCATCTGAAAGTAGAAACTCGCCCGATTACAACGGTATGTTTATTTTTTCCCTAGGCCATTCTGGTTAAGCGTTTGGAGCAGCAGAATTGCGAAAAATTTTTTGCCTTCTCAACCATTTCTTGGCTTCAAACTCCCATATCTCGCGAACGGATTGACCTAACCCAAAAATTCCAATTGCATCTGAAAGTATTATAGAACCTCGCTCGATTACAGCGGTATGTGTATTTTTTCCCTAGGCCATTCTGGTTAAGCGTTTGGAGCAGCAGAATTGCGAAAAATTTGTTGCCTTCTCAACCATTTCTTGGCTTCAAACTCCCATATCTCGCGAACGGATTGACCTAACCCAAAAATTCCAATTGCATCTGAAAGTATTATAGAACCTCGCTCGATTACAGCGGTATGTGCATTTTTTCCCTAGGCCATTCTGGTTAAGCGTTTGGCGCAGCAGAAATGCGAAAAATTTTTTGCCTTCTCAACCATTTCTTGGCTTCAAACTCCCATATCTCGCGAACGGATTGACCTAACCCAAAAATTCCTGTTGCATCTGAAAGTAGAAACTCGCCCGATTACAACGGTATCTGAATTTTTTCCCTAGGCCATTCTGGTTAAGCGATTGGAGCAGCAGTAGTACGAAAAATTTGTTGTCTTGTCAACCATTTCTTACCTTCAAAGTCCCATATCTCGCGAACGGATTGACCTAACCCAAAAATTCCTATTGTAGCTGAAAGTAGAAACTCGTCCGATTACAACGGTATGTGTATTTTTTCCCTAGGCCATTCTGGTTAAGCGTTTTGAGCAGCAGAATTGCGAAAAATTTTTTGCCTTCTCAACCATTTCTTGGCTTCAAACTCCCATATCTCGCGAACGGATTGACCTAACCCAAAAATTCCTATTGCATCTGAAAGTAGAAACTCGCCCGATTACAACGGTATGTTTATTTTTTCCCTAGGCCATTCTGGTTAAGCGTTTGGAGCAGCAGAATTGCGAAAAATTTTTTGCCTTCTCAACCATTTCTTGGCTTCAAACTCCCATATCTCGCGAACGGATTGACCTAACCCAAAAATTCCTGTAGCGTCTGGAAGTAGAGACTCGCTCGATTACAACGGTATGTGTATTTTTTCCCTAGGCCATTCTGGTTAAGCGTTTGGAGCAGCAGAATTGCGAAAAATTTTTTGCCTTCTCAACCATTTCTTGGCTTCAAACTCCCATATCTCGCGAACGGATTGACCTAACCCAAAAATTCCTATTGCATCTGAAAGTAGAAACTCGCCCGATTACAACGGTGTGTGTATTTTTTCCCTAGCCCATTCTGGTTAAGCGATTGGAGCAGCAGTAGTACGAAAAATTTGTTGTCTTGTCAACCATTTCTTAGCTTCAAAGTCCCATATCTCGCGAGCGGATTGACCTAACCCAAAAATTCCTGTTGCGTCTGAAATTAGAAGCTCGCCCGATTACAACGGTATGTGTATTTTTTCTCTAGGCCATTCTGGTTAAGCGGTGGAGCAGCAGAAGTGCGACAAATTTGTTGTCTTCTCAACCATTTCTTAGCTTCAAACTCCCATATCTCGCGAACGGATTGACCTAACCCAAAAATTCGTATTGCATCTGAAAGTAGAAACTCGCCCGATTACAGCGGTATGTGTATTTTTTCCCTAGGCCATTCTGGTTAAGCGTTTGGAGCAGCAGAATTGCGAAAAATTTTTTGCCTTCTCAACCATTTCTTGGCTTCAAACTCCCATATCTCGCGAACGGATTGACCTAACCCAAAAATTCCAATTGCATCTGAAAGTATTATAGAACCTCGCTCGATTACAGCGGTATGTGTATTTTTTCCCTAGGCCATTCTGGTTAAGCGTTTGGAGCAGCAGAATTGCGAAAAATTTTTTGCCTTCTCAACCATTTCTTGGCTTCAAACTCCCATATCTCGGGAACGGATTGACCTAACCCAAAAATTCCTGTTGCCTCTGAAAGTAGAAACTCGCCCGATTACAACGGTATGTGTATTTTTTCCCTAGGCCATTCTGGTTAAGCGTTTGGAGCAGCAGAATTGCGAAAAATTTTTTGCCTTCTCAACCATTTCTTGGCTTCAAACTCCCATATCTCGCGAACGGATTGACCTAACCCAAAAATTCCAATTGCATCTGAAAGTAGAACCTCGCCCGATTACAGCGGTATGTGTATTTCTTCCCTAGGCCATTCTGGTTAAGCGTTTGGAGCAGCAGAATTGCGAAAAATTTGTTGCCTTCTCAACCATTTCTTGGCTTCAAACTCCCATATCTCGCGAACGGATTGACCTAACCCAAAAATTCCTGTTGCATCTGAAAGTAGAAACTCGCCCGATTACAACGGTATCTGAATTTTTTCCCTAGGCCATTCTGGTTAAGCGATTGGAGCAGCAGTAGTACGAAAAATTTGTTGTCTTGTCAACCATTTCTTAGCTTCAAAGTCCCATATCTCGCGAACGGATTGACCTAACCCAAAAATTCCTATTGTAACTGAAAGTAGAAACTCGTCCGATTACAACGGTATGTGTATTTTTTCCCTAGGCCATTCTGGTTAAGCGTTTTGAGCAGCAGAATTGCGAAAAATTTTTTGCCTTCTCAACCATTTCTTGGCTTCAAACTCCCATATCTCGCGAACGGATTGACCTAACCCAAAAATTCCTATTGCATCTGAAAGTAGAAACTCGCCCGATTACAACGGTATGTTTATTTTTTCCCTAGGCCATTCTGGTTAAGCGTTTGGAGCAGCAGAATTGCGAAAAATTTTTTGCCTTCTCAACCATTTCTTGGCTTCAAACTCCCATATCTCGCGAACGGATTGACCTAACCCAAAAATTCCTGTAGCGTCTGGAAGTAGAGACTCGCTCGATTACAACGGTATGTGTATTTTTTCCCTAGGCCATTCTGGTTAAGCGTTTGGAGCAGCAGAATTGCGAAAAATTTTTTGCCTTCTCAACCATTTCTTGGCTTCAAACTCCCATATCTCGCGAACGGATTGACCTAACCCAAAAATTCCTATTGCATCTGAAAGTAGAAACTCGCCCGATTACAACGGTATGTGTATTTTTTCCCTAGCCCATTCTGGTTAAGCGATTGGAGCAGCAGTAGTACGAAAAATTTGTTGTGTTGTCAACCATTTCTTAGCTTCAAAGTCCCATATCTCGCGAGCGGATTGACCTAACCCAAAAATTCCTGTTGCGTCTGAAATTAGAAGCTCGCCCGATTACAACGGTATGTGTATTTCTTCTCTAGGCCATTCTGGTTAAGCGGTGGAGCAGCAGAAGTGCGACAAATTTGTTGTCTTCTCAACCATTTCTTAGCTTCAAACTCCCATATCTCGCGAACGGATTGACCTAACCCAAAAATTCGTATTGCATCTGAAAGTAGAAACTCGCCCGATTACAACGGTATGTGTATTTTTTCCCTAGGCCATTCTGGTTAAGCGTTTGGAGCAGCAGAATTGCGAAAAATTTTTTGCCTTCTCAACCATTTCTTGGCTTCAAACTCCCATATCTCGCGAACGGATTGACCTAACCCAAAAATTCCAATTGCATCTGAAAGTATTATAGAACCTCGCTCGATTACAGCGGTATGTGTATTTTTTCCCTAGGCCATTCTGGTTAAGCGTTTGGAGCAGCAGAATTGCGAAAAATTTTTTGCCTTCTCAACCATTTCTTGGCTTCAAACTCCCATATCTCGGGAACGGATTGACCTAACCCAAAAATTCCTATTGCCTCTGAAAGTAGAAACTCGCCCGATTACAACGGTATGTGTATTTTTTCCCTAGGCCATTCTGGTTAAGCGATTGGAGCAGCAGTAGTACGAAAAATTTGTTGTCTTGTCAACCATTTCTTAGCTTCAAAGTCCCATATCTCGCGAACGGATTGACCTAACCCAAAAATTCCTATTGTAACTGAAAGTAGAAACTCGTCCGATTACAACGGTATGTGTATTTTTTCCCTAGGCCATTCTGGTTAAGCGTTTTGAGCAGCAGAATTGCGAAAAATTTTTTGCCTTCTCAACCATTTCTTGGCTTCAAACTCCCATATCTCGCGAACGGATTGACCTAACCCAAAAATTCCTATTGCATCTGAAAGTAGAAACTCGCCCGATTACAACGGTATGTTTATTTTTTCCCTAGGCCATTCTGGTTAAGCGTTTGGAGCAGCAGAATTGCGAAAAATTTTTTGCCTTCTCAACCATTTCTTGGCTTCAAACTCCCATATCTCGCGAACGGATTGACCTAACCCAAAAATTCCTGTAGCGTCTGGAAGTAGAGACTCGCTCGATTACAACGGTATGTGTATTTTTTCCCTAGGCCATTCTGGTTAAGCGTTTGGAGCAGCAGAATTGCGAAAAATTTTTTGCCTTCTCAACCATTTCTTGGCTTCAAACTCCCATATCTCGCGAACGGATTGACCTAACCCAAAAATTCCTATTGCATCTGAAAGTAGAAACTCGCCCGATTACAACGGTATGTGTATTTTTTCCCTAGCCCATTCTGGTTAAGCGATTGGAGCAGCAGTAGTACGAAAAATTTGTTGTCTTGTCAACCATTTCTTAGCTTCAAAGTCCCATATCTCGCGAGCGGATTGACCTAACCCAAAAATTCCTGTTGCGTCTGAAATTAGAAGCTCGCCCGATTACAACGGTATGTGTATTTTTTCTCTAGGCCATTCTGGTTAAGCGGTGGAGCAGCAGAAGTGCGACAAATTTGTTGTCTTCTCAACCATTTCTTAGCTTCAAACTCCCATATCTCGCGAACGGATTGACCTAACCCAAAAATTCGTATTGCATCTGAAAGTAGAAACTCGCCCGATTACAACGGTATGTGTATTTTTTCCCTAGGCCATTCTGGTTAAGCGTTTGGAGCAGCAGAATTGCGAAAAATTTTTTGCCTTCTCAACCATTTCTTGGCTTCAAACTCCCATATCTCGCGAACGGATTGACCTAACCCAAAAATTCCAATTGCATCTGAAAGTATTATAGAACCTCGCTCGATTACAGCGGTATGTGTATTTTTTCCCTAGGCCATTCTGGTTAAGCGTTTGGAGCAGCAGAATTGCGAAAAATTTTTTGCCTTCTCAACCATTTCTTGGCTTCAAACTCCCATATCTCGGGTACGGATTGACCTAACCCAAAAATTCCTATTGCCTCTGAAAGTAGAAACTCGCCCGATTACAACGGTATGTGTATTTTTTCCCTAGGCCATTCTGGTTAAGCGTTTGGAGCAGCAGAATTGCGAAAAATTTTTTGCCTTCTCAACCATTTCTTGGCTTCAAACTCCCATATCTCGCGAACGGATTGACCTAACCCAAAAATTCCAATTGCATCTGAAAGTAGAACCTCGCCCGATTACAGCGGTATGTGTATTTTTTCCCTAGGCCATTCTGGTTAAGCGTTTGGAGCAGCAGAATTGCGAAAAATTTTTTGCCTTCTCAACCATTTCTTGGCTTCAAACTCCCATATCTCGCGAACGGATTGACCTAACCCAAAAATTCCTATTGCATCTGGAAGTCGAAACTCGCCCGATTACGACGGTATGTGTATTTTTTCCCTAGGCCATTCTGGTTAAGCGTTTGGAGCAGCAGAAGTGCGAAAGATTTGTTGTCTTCTCAACAATTTCTTAGCTTCAAACTCCCATATCTCGCGAACGGATTGACCTAACCCAAAAATTCCTGTAGCATCTGAAAGTAGAAAGTCGCCCGATTACAACGGTATCTGTATTTTTTCCCTAGGCCATTCTGTTTAAGCGTTTGGAGCAGCAGAATTGCGAAAAATTTTTTGCCTTCTCAACCATTTCTTGGCTTCAAACTCCCATATCTCGCGAACGGATTGACCTAACCCAAAAATTCCTATTGCATCTGAAAGTAGAAACTCGCCCGATTACAACGGTATCTGTATTTTTTCCCTAGGCCATTCTGTTTAAGCGTTTGGAGCAGCAGAATTGCGAAAAATTTTTTGCCTTCTCAACCATTTCTTGGCTTCAAACTCCCATATCTCGCGAACGGATTGACCTAACCCAAAAATTCCTATTGCATCTGAAAGTAGAAACTCGCCCGATTACAACGGTATGTGTATTTTTTCCCTAGGCCATTCTGGTTAAGCGTTTGGAGCAGCAGAATTGCGAAAAATTTTTTGCCTTCTCAACCATTTCTTGGCTTCAAACTCCCATATCTCGCGAACGGATTGACCTAACCCAAAAATTCCTATTGCATCTGAAAGTAGAAACTCGCCCGATTACAACGGTATGTGTATTTTTTCCCTAGGCCATTCTGGTTAAGCGTTTGGAGCAGCAGAATTGCGAAAAATTTTTTGCCTTCTCAACCATTTCTTGGCTTCAAACTCCCATATCTCGCGAACGGATTGACCTAACCCAAAAATTCCTATTGCATCTGAAAGTAGAAACTCGCCCGATTACAACGGTATGTGTATTCTTTCCCTAGGCCATTCTGGTTAAGCGTTTGGCGCAGCAGAAATGCGAAAAATTTTTTGCCTTCTCAACCATTTCTTGGCTTCAAACTCCCATATCTCGCGAACGGATTGACCTAACCCAAAAATTCCTGTTGCATCTGAAAGTAGAAACTCGCCCGATTACAACGGTATCTGTATTTTTTCCCTAGGCCATTCTGTTTAAGCGTTTGGAGCAGCAGAATTGCGAAAAATTTTTTGCCTTCTCAACCATTTCTTGGCTTCAAACTCCCATATCTCGCGAACGGATTGACCTAACCCAAAAATTCCTATTGCATCTGAAAGTAGAAACTCGCCCGATTACAACGGTATGTGTATTTTTTCCCTAGGCCATTCTGGTTAAGCGTTTGGAGCAGCAGAATTGCGAAAAATTTTTTGCCTTCTCAACCATTTCTTGGCTTCAAACTCCCATATCTCGCGAACGGATTGACCTAACCCAAAAATTCCTATTGCATCTGAAAGTAGAAACTCGCCCGATTACAACGGTATGTGTATTTTTTCCCTAGGCCATTCTGGTTAAGCGTTTGGCGCAGCAGAAATGCGAAAAATTTTTTGCCTTCTCAACCATTTCTTGGCTTCAAACTCCCATATCTCGCGAACGGATTGACCAAACCCAAAAATTCCTATTGCATCTGAAAGTAGAAACTCGCCCGATTACAACGGTATGTGTATTTTTTCCCTAGCCCATTCTGGTTAAGCGATTGGAGCAGCAGTAGTACGAAAAATTTGTTGTCTTGTCAACCATTTCTTGGCTTCAAACTCCCATATCTCGCGAACGGATTGACCTAACCCAAAAATTCCTATTGCATCTGAAAGTAGAAACTCGCCCGATTACAACGGTATGTGTATTTTTTCCCTAGGCCATTCTGGTTAAGCGTTTGGCGCAGCAGAAATGCGAAAAATTTTTTGCCTTCTCAACCATTTCTTGGCTTCAAACTCCCATATCTCGCGAACGGATTGACCTAACCCAAAAATTCCAATTGCATCTGAAAGTATTATAGAACCTCGCTCGATTACAGCGGTATGTGTATTTTTTCCGTAGGCCATTCTGGTTAAGCGTTTGGAGCAGCAGAATTGCGAAAAATTTTTTGCCTTCTCAACCATTTCTTGGCTTCAAACTCCCATATCTCGCGAACGGATTGACCTAACCCAAAAATTCCAATTGCATCTGAAAGTATTATAGAACCTCGCTCGATTACAGCGGTATGTGTATTTTTTCCCTAGGCCATTCTGGTTAAGCGTTTGGAGCAGCAGAATTGCGAAAAATTTTTTGCCTTCTCAACCATTTCTTGGCTTCAAACTCCCATATCTCGGGAACGGATTGACCTAACGCAAAAATTCCTATTGCCTCTGAAAGTAGAAACTCGCCCGATTACAACGGTATGTGTATTTTTTCCCTAGGCCATTCTGGTTAAGCGTTTGGAGCAGCAGAATTGCGAAAAATTTTTTGCCTTCTCAACCATTTCTTGGCTTCAAACTCCCATATCTCGCGAACGGATTGACCTAATCCAAAAATTCCAATTGCATCTGAAAGTAGAACCTCGCCCGATTACAGCGGTATGTGTATTCTTTCCCTAGGCCATTCTGGTTAAGCGTTTGGAGCAGCAGAATTGCGAAAAATTTTTTGCCTTCTCAACCATTTCTTGGCTTCAAACTCCCATATCTCGCGAACGGATTGACCTAACCCAAAAATTCCTGTAGCGTCTGGAAGTAGAGACTCGCCCGATTACAACGGTATGTGTATTTTTTCCCTAGGCCATTCTGGTTAAGCGTTTGGAGCAGCAGAATTGCGAAAAATTTTTTGCCGTCTCAACCATTTCTTGGCTTCAAACGCCCATATCTCGCGAACGGATTGACCTAACCCAAAAATTCCTATTGCATCTGAAAGTAGAAACTCGCCCGATTACAACGGTATGTGTATTTTTTCCCTAGGCCATTCTGGTTAAGCGTTTGGAGCAGCAGAATTGCGAAAAATTTTTTGCCTTCTCAACCATTTCTTGGCTTCAAACTCCCATATCTCGCGAACGGATTGACCTAACCCAAAAATTCCTATTGCATCTGAAAGTAGAAACTCGCCCGATTACAACGGTATGAGTATTTTTTCCCTAGGCCATTCTGGTTAAGCGTTTGGAGCAGCAGAATTGCGAAAAATTTGTTGCCTTCTCAACCATTTCTTGGCTTCAAACTCCCATATCTCGCGAACGGATTGACCTAACCCAAAAATTCCTATTGCATCTGGAAGTCGAAACTCGCCCGATTACGACGGTATGTGTATTTTTTCCCTAGGCCATTCTGGTTAAGCGTTTGGAGCAGCAGAAGTGCGAAAGATTTGTTGTCTTCTCAACAATTTCTTAGCTTCAAAGTCCCATATCTCGCGAACGGATTGACCTAACCCAAAAATTCCTATTGCATCTGAAAGTAGAAACTCGCCCGATTACAACGGTGTGTGTATTTCTTCCCTAGGCCATTCTGGTTAAGCGCTTGGAGCAGCAGAATTGCGATAAATTTTTTGCCTTCTCAACCATTTCTTGGCTTCAAACTCCCATATCTCGCGAACGGATTGACCTAACCCAAAAATTCCTATTGCATCTGAAAGTAGAAACTCGCCCGATTACAACTGCATGCGTATTTTTTCCCTAGGCCATTCTGGTTTAGCGTTTGGAGCAGCAGAATTGCGAAAAATTTGTTGTCTTTTCAACCATTTCTTAGCTTCAAACTCGCATATCTCGCGAACGGATTGACCTAACCCAAAAATTCCTATTGCATCTGAAAGTAGAAACTAGCCCGATTACAACGGTATGTGTATTTTCTCTCTAGGCCATTCTGGTTAAGCGTTTGGAGCAGCAGAATTGCGAAAAATTTGTTGTCTTCTCAACCATTTCTTAGCTTCAAACTCCCATATCTCGCGAACGGATTGACCTAACCCAAAAATTCCTGTTGCATCTGAAAGTAGAAACTCGCCCGATTACAACGGTATGTGTATTTTTTCCCTAGGCCATTCTTGTTAAGCGTTTGGAGCAGCAGAATTGCGAAAAATTTTTTGCCTTCTCAACCATTTCTTGGCTTCAAACTCCCATATCTCGCGAACGGATTGACATAACCCAAAAATTCCTATTGCATCTGAAAGTAGAAACTCGCCCGATTACAGCGGTATGTGTATTTTTTCCCTAGTCCATTCTGGTTAAGCGTTTGGAGCAGCAGAATTGCGAAAATTTTTTTGCCTTCTCAACCATCTCTTGGCTTCAAACTCACATATCTCGCGAACGGATTGACCTAACCCAAAAATTCCTGTAGCGTCTGGAAGTAGAATCTCGCCCGATTACAACGGTATGTGTATTTTTTCCCTAGCCCATTCTGGTCAAGCGTTTGGAGCAGCAGAATTGCGAAAAATTTGTTGTCTTCTCAACCATTTCTTAGCTTCAAACTCCCATATCTCGCGAACGGATTGACCTAACCCAAAAATTCCTATTGCATCTGAAAGTAGAAACTCGCCCGATTACAACGGTATGTGTATTTTTTCCCCAGCCCATTCTGGTTAAGCGTTTGGAGCAGCAGAAATGCGAAAAATTTTTTGCCTTCTCAACCATTTCTTGGCTTCAAACTCCCATATCTCGCAAACGGATTGACCTAACCCAAAAATTCCTATTGCATCTGAAAGTAGAATCTCGCCCGATTACCGCGGTATGTGTATTTTTTCCCTAGGCCATTCTGGTTAAGCGTTTGGAGCAGCAGAATTGCGAAAAATTTTTTGCCTTCTCAATCATTTCTTAGCTTCAAACTCCCATATCTCGCGAAAGGATTGACCTAACCCAAAAATTCCTATTGCATCTGAAAGTAGAAACCCGCCCGATTGCAACGGTATGTGTATTTTTTCCCTAGGCCATTCTGGTTAAGCGTTTGGAGCAGCAGAATTGCGAAAAATTTTTTGACTTCTCTACCATTTCTTGGCTTCAAACTCCCATATCTCGCGAACGGACTGACCTAACCCAAATATTCCTGTTGCATCTGAAAGTAGAAACTCGCCCGATTACAACGATATGTGTATTTTTTCCCTAGGCCATTCTGGTTAAGCGTTTGGAGCAGCAGAATTGCGAAAAATTTTTTGCCTTCTCATCCATTTCTTGGATTCAAACTCCCATATCTCGCGAACGGATTGACCTAACCCAAAAATTCCTGTTGCGTCTGAAAGTAGAAACTCGCCCGATTACAGCGGTATGTGTATTTTTTCCGTACGCCATTCTGGTTAAGCGTTTGGAGCAGCAGAATTGCGAAAAATTTTTTGCCTTCTCAACTATTTCTTGGCTTCAAAACTCCCATATCTCGCGAACGGATTGACCTAACCAAAAAATTCCTGTAGCGTCTGGAAGTAGAAACTCGCCCGATTACAACGGTATGTGTATTTTTTCTCTAGGCCATTCTGGTTAAGCGGTGGAGCAGCAGAAGTGCGACAAATTTGTTGTCTTCTCAACCATTTCTTAGCTTCAAACTCCCATATCTCGCGAACGGATTGACGTAACCCAAAAATTCCTATGGCATCTGAAAGTAGAAACTCGCCCGATTACAGCGGTATGTGTATTTTTTCCCTAGGCCATTCTGGTTATGCGTTTGGAGCAGCAGAACTGCGAAAAATTTGTTGTCTTCTCAACCATTTCTTAGCTTCAAACTCCCATATCTCGCGAACGGATTGACCTAACCCAAAAATTCCTGTAGCGTCTGGAAGTAGAAACTCGCCCGATTACAACGGTATGTGTATTTTTTACCTAGGCCACTCTGGTTAAGCGTTTGGAGCAGCAGAATTGCGAAATATTTTTTGCCTTCTCAACCATTTCTTGGCTTGAAACTCCCATATCTCGCGAACAGATTGACCTAACCCAAAAATTCCTGTAGCGTCTGGAAGTAGAAACTCGCCCGATTACAACGGTATGTGTATTTTTTCCCTAGCCCATTCTGGTCAAGCTTTTGGAGCAGCAGAATAGCGAAAAATTTGTTGCCTTCTCAACCATTTCTTGGCTTCAAACTCCCATATCTCGCGAACGGATTGACATAACCCAAAAATTCCTGCTGCGTCAGAAAGTAGAAACTCGCCCGATTACAACTGTATGCGTATTTTTTCCCTAGGCCATTCTGTTTAAGCGTTTGGCACAGCAGCATTCCGAAAAATTTGTTGTCTTCACAACCATTTCTTAGCTTCACACTCGCATATCTCGCGAACGGATTGACCTAACCCAAAAATTCCTATTGCCTCTGAAAGTAGAAACTAGCCCGATTACAACGGTATGTGTATTTTCTCCCTAGGCCATTCTGGTTAAGCGTTTGGATTAGCAGAATTGCGAAAAATTTTTTGCCTTCTCAATCATTTCTTAGCTTCAAACTCCCATATCTCGCGAACGGATTGACCTAACCCAAAAATTCCTATTGCATCTGAAAGTAGAAAGTCGCCCGATTACAACGGTATGTGTATTTTTTCCCTAGCCCATTCTGGTCAAGCGTTTGGAGCAGCAGAATTGCGAAAAATTTGTTGTCTTCTCAACCATTTCTTAGCTTCAAACTCCCATATCTCGCGAACGGATTGACCTAACCCAAAAATTCCTATTGCATCTGAAAGTAGAAACTCGCCCGATTACTACGGTATGTGTATTTTTTCCCCAGCCCATTCTGGTTAAGCGTTTGGAGCAGCAGAAATGCGAAAAATTTTTTGCCTTCTCAACCATTTCTTGGCTTCAAACTCCCATATCTCGCAAACGGATTGACCTAACCCAAAAATTCCTATTGCATCTGAAAGTAGAATCTCGCCCGATTACCGCGGTATGTGTATTTTTTCCCTAGGCCATTCTGGTTAAGCGTTTGGAGCAGCAGAATTGCGAAAAATTTTTTGCCTTCTCAATCATTTCTTAGCTTCAAACTCCCATATCTCGCGAAAGGATTGACCTAACCCAAAGATTCCTATTGCATCTGAAAGTAGAAACCCGCCCGATTGCAACGGTATGTGTATTTTTTCCCTAGGCCATTCTGGTTAAGCGTTTGGAGCAGCAGAATTGCGAAAAATTTTTTGACTTCTCTACCATTTCTTGGCTTCAAACTCCCATATCTCGCGAACGGACTGACCTAACCCAAATATTCCTGTTGCATCTGAAAGTAGAAACTCGCCCGATTACAACGATATGTGTATTTTTTCCCTAGGCCATTCTGGTTAAGCGTTTGGAGCAGCAGAATTGCGAAAAATTTTTTGCCTTCTCATCCATTTCTTGGATTCAAACTCCCATATCTCGCGAACGGATTGACCTAACCCAAAAATTCCTGTTGCGTCTGAAAGTAGAAACTCGCCCGATTACAGCGGTATGTGTATTTTTTCCGTACGCCATTCTGGTTAAGCGTTTGGAGCAGCAGAATTGCGAAAAATTTTTTGCCTTCTCAACTATTTCTTGGCTTCAAACTCCCATATCTCGCGAACGGATTGACCTAACCAAAAAATTCCTGCAGCGTCTGGAAGTAGAAACTCGCCCGATTACAACGGTATGTGTATTTTTTCCCTAGCCCATTCTGGTCAAGCTTTTGGAGCAGCAGAATAGCGAAAAATTTGTTGCCTTCTCAACCATTTCTTGGCTTCAAACTCCCATATCTCGCGAACGGATTGACATAACTCAAAAATTCCTGTTGCGTCTGAAAGTAGAAACTCGCCCGATTTCAGCGGTATGTGTATTTTTTCCCTAGCCCATTCTGGTTAAGCGTTTGGAGCAGCAGAATTGCGAAAAATTTTTTGCCTTCTCAACCATTTCTTGGCTTCAAACTCCCATATCTCGCGAACGGATTGACGTAACCCAAAAATTCCTATGGCATCTGAAAGTAGAAACTCGCCCGATTACAGCGGTATGTGTATTTTTTCCCTAGGCCATTCTGGTTATGCGTTTGGAGCAGCAGAACTGCGAAAAATTTGTTGTCTTCTCAACCATTTCTTAGCTTCAAACTCCCATATCTCGCGAACGGATTGACCTAACCCAAAAATTCCTGTAGCGTCTGGAAGTAGAAACTCGCCCGATTACAACGGTATGTGTATTTTTTACCTAGGCCACTCTGGTTAAGCGTTTGGAGCAGCAGAATTGCGAAATATTTTTTGCCTTCTCAACCATTTCTTGGCTTGAAACTCCCATATCTCGCGAACAGATTGACCTAACCCAAAAATTCCTGTAGCGTCTGGAAGTAGAAACTCGCCCGATTACAACGGTATGTGTATTTTTTCCCTAGCCCATTCTGGTCAAGCTTTTGGAGCAGCAGAATAGCGAAAAATTTGTTGCCTTCTCAACCATTTCTTGGCTTCAAACTCCAATATCTCGCGAACGGATTGACATAACCCAAAAATTCCTGTTGCGTCTGAAAGTAGAAACTCGCCCGATTACAGCGGTATGTGTATATTTTCCCCAGCCCATTCTGGTTAAGCGTTTGGATCAGCAGAATTGCGAAAAATTTGTTGTCTTCTCAACCATTTCTTAGTATCAAAGTCCCATATCTCGCGAACGGATTGACCAAACCCAAAAATTCCTGCTGCGTCAGAAAGTAGAAACTCGCCCGATTACAACTGTATGCGTATTTTTTCCCTAGGCCATTCTGTTTAAGCGTTTGGCACAGCAGCATTCCGAAAAATTTGTTGTCTTCACAACCATTTCTTAGCTTCACACTCGCATATCTCGCGAACGGATTGACCTAACCCAAAAATTCCTATTGCCTCTGAAAGTAGAAACTAGCCCGATTACAACGGTATGTGTATTTTCTCCCTAGGCCATTCTGGTTAAGCGTTTGGATTAGCAGAATTGCGAAAAATTTTTTGCCTTCTCAATCATTTCCTAGCTTCAAACTCCCATATCTCGCGAACGGATTGACATAACTCAAAAATTCCTGTTGCGTCTGAAAGTAGAAACTCGCCCGATTTCAGCGGTATGTGTATTTTTTCCCTAGCCCATTCTGGTTAAGCGTTTGGAGCAGCAGAATTGCGAAAAATTTTTTGCCTTCTCAACCATTTCTTGGCTTCAAACTCCCATATCTCGCGAACGGATTGACGTAACCCAAAAATTCCTATGGCATCTGAAAGTAGAAACTCGCCCGATTACAGCGGTATGTGTATTTTTTCCCTAGGCCATTCTGGTTATGCGTTTGGAGCAGCAGAACTGCGAAAAATTTGTTGTCTTCTCAACCATTTCTTAGCTTCAAACTCCCATATCTCGCGAACGGATTGACCTAACCCAAAAATTCCTGTAGCGTCTGGAAGTAGAAACTCGCCCGATTACAACGGTATGTGTATTTTTTACCTAGGCCACTCTGGTTAAGCGTTTGGAGCAGCAGAATTGCGAAATATTTTTTGCCTTCTCAACCATTTCTTAGCTTGAAACTCCCATATCTCGCGAACAGATTGACCTAACCCAAAAATTCCTGTAGCGTCTGGAAGTAGAAACTCGCCCGATTACAACGGTATGTGTATTTTTTCCCTAGCCCATTCTGGTCAAGCTTTTGGAGCAGCAGAATAGCGAAAAATTTGTTGCCTTCTCAACCATTTCTTGGCTTCAAACTCCAATATCTCGCGAACGGATTGACATAACCCAAAAATTCCTGTTGCGTCTGAAAGTAGAAACTCGCCCGATTACAGCGGTATGTGTATATTTTCCCCAGCCCATTCTGGTTAAGCGTTTGGATCAGCAGAATTGCGAAAAATTTGTTGTCTTCTCAACCATTTCTTAGTATCAAAGTCCCATATCTCGCGAACGGATTGACCAAACCCAAAAATTCCTGCTGCGTCAGAAAGTAGAAACTCGCCCGATTACAACTGTATGCGTATTTTTTCCCTAGGCCATTCTGTTTAAGCGTTTGGCACAGCAGCATTCCGAAAAATTTGTTGTCTTCACAACCATTTCTTAGCTTCACACTCGCATATCTCGCGAACGGATTGACCTAACCCAAAAATTCCTATTGCCTCTGAAAGTAGAAACTAGCCCGATTACAACGGTATGTGTATTTTCTCCCTAGGCCATTCTGGTTAAGCGTTTGGATTAGCAGAATTGCGAAAAATTTTTTGCCTTCTCAATCATTTCCTAGCTTCAAACTCCCATATCTCGCGAACGGATTGACCTAACCCAAAAATTCCTATTGCATCTGAAAGTAGAAAGTCGCCCGATTACAACGGTATGTGTATTTTTTCCCTAGGCCATTCTGGTTAAGCGTTTGGAGCAGCAGAATTGCGAAAAATTTTTTGACTTCTCAACCATTTCTTGGCTTCAAACTCCCATATCTCGCGAACGGACTGACCTAACCCAAATATTCCTGTTGCATCTGAAAGTAGAAACTCGCCCGATTACAACGATATGTGTATTTTTTCCCTAGGCCATTCTGGTTAAGCGTTTGGAGCAGCAGAATTGCGAAAAATTTTTTGCCTTCTCAACCATTTCTTGGCTTCAAACTCCCATATCTCGCGAACGGATTGACCTAACCCAAAAATTCCTATTGCATCTGAAAGTAGAAACTCGCCCGATTACAACGGTATGTGTATTTCTTCCCTAGGCCATTCTGGTTATGCGTTTGGAGCAGCAGAAGTGCGAAAAATTTGTTGTCTTCTCAACCATTTCTTAGCTTCAAACTCCCATATCTCGCGAACGGATTGACCTAACCCAAAAATTCCTATTGCATCTGAAAGTAGAAACTCGCCCGATTACAACGGTATGTGTATTTTTTCCCTAGGCCATTCTGGTTAAGCGTTTGGAGCAGCAGAAATGCGAAAAATTTGTTACCTTCCCAACCATTTCTTGGCTTCAAACTCCCATATCTCGCGAACGGATTGACCTAACCCAAAAATTCCTGTAGAGTCTGAAAGTAGATACTCGCCCGATTACAACGGTATGTGTATTTTTTCCCCAGCCCATTCTGGTTAAGCGTTTGGATCAGCAGAATTGCGAAAAATTTGTTGTCTTCTCAACCATTTCTTAGATTCAAAGTCCCATATCTCGCGAACGGATTGACCAAACCCAAAAATTCCTGCTGCGTCAGAAAGTAGAAACTCGCCCGATTACAACTGTATGCGTATTTTTTCCCTAGGCCAGTCTGGTTAAGCGTTTGGAGCAGCAGCATTGCGAAAAATTTGTTGTCTTCTAAACCATTTCTTGGCTTCAAACTCCCATATCTCGCGAACGGATTGACCAAACCCAAAAATTCCTGTTGCGTCTGAAAGTAGAAACACGCCCGGTTACTACAGTATGTGTATTTTTTCCCTAGGCCATTCTGGTTAAGCGTTTGGAGCAGCAGAATTGCGAAAAATTTTTTGCCTTCTCAACCATTTCTTGGCTTCAAACTCCCATATCTCGCGAACGGATTGACCTAACCCAAAAATTCCTGTTGCATCTGAAAGTAGAAGCTCGCCCGATTACAACGGTAAGTGTGTTTCTTCCCTAGGCCATTCTGGTTATGCGTTTGGAGCAGCAGAAGTGCGAAAAATTTGTTGTCTTCTCAACCATTTCTTAGCTTCAAACTCCCATATCTCGCGAACGGATTGACCTAACCCAAAAATTCCTATTGCATCTGAAAGTAGAAACTCGCCCGATTACAACGGTATGTGTATTTTTTCCCTAGGCCATTCTGGTTAAGCGTTTGGAGCAGCAGAAGTGCGAAAAATTTGTTGTCTTCTCAAACATTTCTTAGCTTCAAACTCCCATATCTCGCGGACGGATTGACCTAACCCAAAAATTCCTGTAGCGTCTGAAAGTAGAAACTCGCCCGATTACAACGGTATGTGTATTTTTTCCCCAGCCCATTCTGGTTAAGCGTTTGGATCAGCAGAATTGCGAAAGATTTGTTGTCATCTCAACCATTTCTTAGATTCAAAGTCCCATATCTCGCGAACGGATTGACCTATCCCAAAAATTCCTATCGCATCTGAAAGTAGAAACTCGCCCGATTTCAACGGTATGTGTATTTTTTCCCTAGGCCATTCTGGTTAAGCGTTTGGACCAGCAGAATTGCGAAAAATTTTTTGCCTTCTCAATCATTTCTTAGCTTCAAACTCCAATATCTCGCGAAAGGATTGACCTAACCCAAAAATTCCTATTGCATCTGAAAGTAGAAACCCGCCCGATTGCAACGGTATGTGTATTTTTTCCCTAGGCCATTCTGGTTAAGCGTTTGGAGCAGCAGAATTGCGAAAAATTTTTTGACTTCTCTACCATTTCTTGGCTTCAAACTCCCATATCTCGCGAACGGACTGACCTAACCCAAATATTCCTGTTGCATCTGAAAGTAGAAACTCGCCCGATTACAACGATATGTGTATTTTTTCCCTAGGCCATTCTGGTTAAGCGTTTGGAGCAGCAGAATTGCGAAAAATTTTTTGCCTTCTCATCCATTTCTTGGATTCAAACTCCCATATCTCGCGAACGGATTGACCTAACCCAAAAATTCCTGTTGCGTCTGAAAGTAGAAACTCGCCAGATTACAACGGTATGTGTATTTTTTCCCTAGGCCATTCTGGTTAAGCGTTTGGAGCAGCAGAATTGCGAAAAATTTTTTGCCTTCTCAACCATTTCTTGGCTTCAAACTCCCATATCTCGCGAACGGATTGACCTAACCCAAAAATTCCTATTGCCTCTGAAAGTAGAAACTAGCCCGATTACAACGGTATGTGTATTTTCTCCCTAGGCCATTCTGGTTAAGCGTTTGGATTAGCAGAATTGCGAAAAATTTTTTGCCTTCTCAACCATTTCTTGGCTTCAAACTCCCATATCTCGCGAACGGATTGACCTATCCCAAAAATTCCTATCGCATCTGAAAGCAGAAACTCGCCCGATTTCAACGGTATGTGTATTTTTTCCCGAGGCCATTCTGGTTAAGCGTTTGGAGCAGCAGAATTGCGAAAAATTTTTTGCCTTCTCAACCATTTCTTGGCTTCAAACTCCCATATCTCGCGAACGGATTGACCTAACCCAAAAATTCCTATTGCATCTGAAAGTAGAAACTCGCCCGATTACAACGGTATGTGTATTTCTTCCCTAGGCCATTCTGGTTATGCGTTTGGAGCAGCAGAAGTGCGAAAAATTTGTTGTCTTCTCAACCATTTCTTAGCTTCAAACTCCCATATCTCGCGAACGGATTGACCTAACCCAAAAATTCCTATTGCATCTGAAAGTAGAAACTCGCCCGATTACAACGGTATGTGTATTTTTTCCCTAGGCCATTCTGGTTAAGCGTTTGGAGCAGCAGAAATGCGAAAAATTTTTTACCTTCCCAACCATTTCTTGGCTTCAAACTCCCATATCTCGCGAACGGATTGACCTAACCCAAAAATTCCTGTAGCGTCTGAAAGTAGATACTCGCCCGATTACAACGGTGTGTGTATTTTTTCCCCAGCCCATTCTGGTTAAGCGTTTGGATCAGCAGAATTGCGAAAGATTTGTTGTCTTCTCAACCATTTCTTAGATTCAAAGTCCCATATCTCGCGAACGGATTGACCAAACCCAAAAATTCCTGCTGCGTCAGAAAGTAGAAACTCGCCCGATTACAACTGTATGCGTATTTTTTCCCTAGGCCATTCTGGTTAAGCGTTTGGAGCAGCAGCATTGCGAAAAATTTGTTGTCTTCTCAACCATTTCTTAGCTTCACACTCGCATATCTCGCGAACGGATTGACCTAACCCAAAAATTCCTATTGCCTCTGAAAGTAGAAACTAGCCCGATTACAACGGTATGTGTATTTTCTCCCTAGGCCATTCTGGTTAAGCGTTTGGATTAGCAGAATTGCGAAAAATTTTTTGCCTTCTCAACCATTTCTTGGCTTCAAACTCCCATATCTCGCGAACGGATTGACCTATCCCAAAAATTCCTATCGCATCTGAAAGCAGAAACTCGCCCGATTTCAACGGTATGTGTATTTTTTCCCGAGGCCATTCTGGTTAAGCGTTTGGAGCAGCAGAATTGCGAAAAATTTTTTGCCTTCTCAACCATTTCTTGGCTTCAAACTCCCATATCTCGCGAACGGATTGACCTAACCCAAAAATTCCTATTGCATCTGAAAGTAGAAACTCGCCCGATTACAACGGTATGTGTATTTCTTCCCTAGGCCATTCTGGTTATGCGTTTGGAGCAGCAGAAGTGCGAAAAATTTGTTGTCTTCTCAACCATTTCTTAGCTTCAAACTCCCATATCTCGCGAACGGATTGACCTAACCCAAAAATTCCTATTGCATCTGAAAGTAGAAACTCGCCCGATTACAACGGTATGTGTATTTTTTCCCTAGGCCATTCTGGTTAAGCGTTTGGAGCAGCAGAAATGCGAAAAATTTTTTACCTTCCCAACCATTTCTTGGCTTCAAACTCCCATATCTCGCGAACGGATTGACCTAACCCAAAAATTCCTGTAGCGTCTGAAAGTAGATACTCGCCCGATAACAACGGTATGTGTATTTTTTCCCCAGCCCATTCTGGTTAAGCGTTTGGATCAGCAGAATTGCGAAAGATTTGTTGTCTTCTCAACCATTTCTTAGATTCAAAGTCCCATATCTCGCGAACGGATTGACCAAACCCAAAAATTCCTGCTGCGTCAGAAAGTAGAAACTCGCCCGATTACAACTGTATGCGTATTTTTTCCCTAGGCCATTCTGGTTAAGCGTTTGGAGCAGCAGCATTGCGAAAAATTTGTTGTCTTCTCAACCATTTCTTAGCTTCACACTCGCATATCTCGCGAACGGATTGACCTAACCCAAAAATTCCTATTGCCTCTGAAAGTAGAAACTAGCCCGATTACAACGGTATGTGTATTTTCTCCCTAGGCCATTCTGGTTAAGCGTTTGGATTAGCAGAATTGCGAAAAATTTTTTGCCTTCTCAACCATTTCTTGGCTTCAAACTCCCATATCTCGCGAACGGATTGACCTATCCCAAAAATTCCTATCGCATCTGAAAGTAGAAACTCGCCCGATTTCAACGGTATGTGTATTTTTTCCCTAGGCCATTCTGGTTAAGCGTTTGGACCAGCAGAATTGCGAAAAATTTTTTGCCTTCTCAACCATTTCTTGGCTTCAAACTCCCATATCTCGCGAACGGATTGACCTCACCCAAAAATTCCTGTAGCTTCTGAAAGTAGAAACTCGCCCGATTACAACGGTATGTGTATTTTTTCCCCAGCCCATTCTGGTTAAGCGTTTGGATCAGCAGAATTGCGAAAAATTTGTTGTCTTCTCAACCATTTCTCAGTTTCAAAGTCCCATATCTCGCGAACGGATTGACCAAACCCAAAAATTCCTGCTGCGTCAGAAAGTAGATACTCGCCCGATTACAACTGTGTGCGTATTTTTTCCCTATGCCATTCTTATTAAGCGTTTGGAGCAGCAGCATTGCGAAAAATTTGTTGTCTTCTCAACCATTTCTTAGCTTCACACTCGCATATCTCGCGAACGGATTGACCTAACCCAAAAATTCCTATTGCCTCTGAAAGTAGAAACTAGCCCGATTACAACGGTATGTGTATTTTTTCCCAGCCAATTCTGGTTAAGCGTTTGGAGCAGCAGAAGTGCGAAAAATTTTTTGCCTTCTCAACCATTTCTTGGCTTCAAACTCCCATATCTCGCGAACGGATTGACCAAACCCAAAAATTCCTGTTGCGTCTGAAAGTAGAAACACGCCCGATTACTACAGTATGTGTATTTTTTCCCTAGGCCATTCTGGTTAAGCGTTTGGAGCAGCAGAATTGCGAAAAATTTTTTGCCTTCTCAACCATTTCTTGGCTTCACACTCGCATATCTCGCGAACGGATTGACCTAACCCAAAAATTCCTGTTGCATCTGAAAGTAGAAACTCGCCCGATTACCACGGTAAGTGTATTTCTTCCCTAGGCCATTCTGGTTATGCGTTTGGAGCAGCAGAAGTGCGAAAAATTTGTTGTCTTCTCAACCATTTCTTAGCTTCAAACTCCCATATCTCGCGAACGGATTGACCTAACCCAAAAATTCCTATTGCATCTGAAAGTAGAAACTCGCCCGATTACAACGGTATGTGTATTTTTTCCCCAGCCCATTCTGGTTAAGCGTTTGGATCAGCAGAATTGCGAAAAATTTGTTGTCTTCTCAACCATTTCTTAGTATCAAAGTCCCATATCTCGCGAACGGATTGACCAAACCCAAAAATTCCTGCTGCGTCAGAAAGTAGAAACTCGCCCGATTTCAACGGTATGTGTATTTTCTCCCTAGGCCATTCTGGTTAAGCGTTTGGATTAGCAAAATTGCGAAAAATTTTTTGCCTTCTCAACCATTTCTTGGCTTCAAACTCCCATATCTCGCGAACGGATTGACCTAACCCAAAAATTCCTATTGCATCTGAAAGTAGAAACTCGCCCGATTAC
Organism: Ptiloglossa arizonensis; assembly: GCF_051014685.1. NCBI lineage: Eukaryota > Metazoa > Arthropoda > Insecta > Hymenoptera > Colletidae > Ptiloglossa > Ptiloglossa arizonensis. The sequence goes on along the minus strand of NW_027478700.1, from coordinate 113,707 downwards.
AACGGCATGTGTATTTTTTCCCTAGGCCATTCTGGTTAAGCGTTTGGACCAGCAGAATTGCGAAAAATTTTTTGCCTTCTCAACCATTTCTTGGTTTCAAACTCCCATATCTCGCGAACGGATTGACCTAACCCAAAAATTCCTATTGCATCTGAAAGTAGAAACTCGCCCGATTACAACGGTATGTGTATTTCTTCCCTAGGCCATTCTGGTTATGCGTTTGGAGCAGCAGAAGTGCGAAAAATTTGTTGTCTTCTCAACCATTTCTTAGCTTCAAACTCCCATATCTCGCGAACGGATTGACCTAACCCAAAAATTCCTGTAGCGTCTGAAAGTAGAAACTCGCCCGATTACAACGGTATGTGTATTTTCTCCCTAGGCCATTCTGGTTAAGCGTTTGGATTAGCAGAATTGCGAAAAAATTTTTGCCTTCTCAACCATTTCTTGGCTTCAAACTCCCATATCTCGCGAACGGATTGACCTAACCCAAAAATTCCTATCGCATCTGAAAGTAGAAACTCGCCCGATTACAACGGTATGTGTATTTTTTCCCTAGGCCATTCTGGTTAAGCGTTTGGACCAGCAGAATTGCGAAAAATTTTTTGCCTTCTCAACCATTTCTTGGCTTCAAACTCCCATATCTCGCGAACGGATTGACCTAACCCAAAAATTCCTCTAGCGTCTGAAAGTAGAAACTCGCCCGATTACAACGGTATGTGTATTTTTTCCCCAGCCCATTCTGGTTAAGCGTTTGGATCAGCAGAATTGCGAAAAATTTGTTGTCTTCTCAACCATTTCTTAGATTCAAAGTCCCATATCTCGTGAACGGATTGACCAAACCCAAAAATTCCTGCTGCGTCAGAAAGTAGAAACTCGCCCGATTACAACTGTGTGCGTATTTTTTCCCTAGGCCATTCTGGTTAAGCGTTTGGAGCAGCAGCATTGCGAAAAATTTGTTGTCTTCTCAACCATTTCTTAGCTTCACACTCGCATATCTCGCGAACGGATTGACCTAACCCAAAAATTCCTATTGCCTCTGAAAGTAGAAACTAGCCCGATTACAACGGTATGTGTATTTTTTCCCCGCCCATTCTGGTTAAGCGTTTGGAGCAGCAGAATTGCGAAAAATTTTTTGCCTTCTCAACCATTTCTTGGCTTCAAACTCCCATATCTCGCGAACGGATTGACCAAACCCAAAAATTCCTGCTGCGTCAGAAAGTAGAAACTCGCCCGATTACAACTGTATGCGTATTTTTTCCCTAGGCCATTCTGGTTAAGCGTTTGGGGCAGCAGAATTGCGAAAAATTTGTTGTCTTCTCAACCATTTCTTAGCTTCAAACTCCCATATCTCACGAACGGATTGACCTAACCCAAAAATTCCTGTTGCATCTGAAAGTAGAAACTCGCCCGATTACAACGGTATGTGTATTTCTTCCCTAGGCCATTCTGGTTATGCGTTTGGAGCAGCAGAAGTGCGAAAAATTTGTTGTCTTCTCAACCATTTCTTAGCTTCAAACTCCCATATCTCGCGAACGGATTGACCTAACCCAAAAATTCCTATTGCATCTGAAAGTAGAAACTCGCCCGATTACAACGGTATGTGTATTTTTTCCCTAGGCCATTCTGGTTAAGCGTTTGGAGCAGCAGAATTGCGAAAAATTTTTTGCCTTCTCAATCATTTCTTAGCTTCAAACTCCCATATCTCGCGAAAGGATTGACCTAACCCAAAAATTCCTATTGCATCTGAAAGTAGAAACCCGCCCGATTGCAACGGTATGTGTATTTTTTCCCTAGGCCATTCTGGTTAAGCGTTTGGAGCAGCAGAATTGCGAAAAATTTTTTGACTTCTCTACCATTTCTTGGCTTCAAACTCCCATATCTCGCGAACGGACTGACCTAACCCAAATATTCCTGTTGCATCTGAAAGTAGAAACTCGCCCGATTACAACGATATGTGTATTTTTTCCCTAGGCCATTCTGGTTAAGCGTTTGGAGCAGCAGAATTGCGAAAAATTTTTTGCCTTCTCATCCATTTCTTAGTATCAAAGTCCCATATCTCGCGAACGGATTGACCAAACCCAAAAATTCCTGCTGCGTCAGAAAGTAGAAACTCGCCCGATTACAACTGTTTGCGTATTTTATCCCTAGGCCATTCTGGTTAAGCGTTTGGAGCAGCAGAATTGCCAAAAAATTTTTGCCTTCTCAATCATTTCTTAGCTTCAAACTCCCATATCTCGCGAACGGATTGACCTAACCCAAAAATTCCAGTTGCGTCTGAAAGTATAAACTCGCCCGATTTCAACGGTATGTGTATTTTCTCCCTAGGCCATTCTGGTTAAGCGTTTGGACCAGCAGAATTGCGAAAAATTTTTTGCCTTCTCAACCATTTCTTGGCTTCAAACTCCCATATCTCGCGAACGGATTGACCTAACCCAAAAATTCCTATTGCATCTGAAAGTAGAAACTAGCCCGATTACAACGGTATGTGTATTTTTTCCCCAGCCCATTCTGGTTAAGCGTTTGGAGCAGCAGAATTGCGAAAAATTTTTTGCCTTCTCAAGCATTTCTTGGCTTCAAACTCCCATATCTCGCAAACGGATTGACCTAACCCAAAAATTCCTATTGCATCTGAAAGAAGAATCTCGCCCGATTACAGCGGTATGTGTATTTTTTACCTAGGCCATTCTGGTTAAGCGTTTGGAGCAGCAGAATTGCGAAAAATTTTTTGACTTCTCAACCATTTCTTGGCTTCAAACTCCCATATCTCGCGAACGGACTGACCTAACCCAAATATTCCTGTTGCATCTGAAAGTAGAAACTCGCCCGATTACAACGATATGTGTATTTTTTCCCTAGGCCATTCTGGTTAAACGTTTGGAGCAGCAGAATTGCGAAAAATTTTTTGCCTTCTCATCCATTTCTTGGATTCAAACTCCCATATCTCGCGAACGGATTGACCTAACCCAAAAATTCCTGTTGCGTCTGAAAGTATAAAATCGCCCGATTACAACGGTATGTGTATTTTTTCCCTAGGCCATTCTGGTTAAGCGTTTGGAGCAGCAGAATTGCGAAAAATTTTTTGCCTTCTCAACCATTTCTTGGCTTCAAACTCCCATATCTCGCGAACGGACTGACCTAACCCAAATATTCCTGTTGCATCTGAAAGTAGAATCTCGCCCGATTACAAAGATATGTGTATTTTTTCCCTAGGCCATTCTGGTTAAACGTTTGGAGCAGCAGAATTGCGAAAAATTTTTTGCCTTCTCATCCATTTCTTGGATTCAAACTCCCATATCTCGCGAACGGATTGACATAACCCAAAAATTCCTGTTGCGTCTGAAAGTATAAAATCGCCCGATTACAACGGTATGTGTATTTTTTCCCTAGGCCATTCTGGTTAAGCGTTTGGAGCAGCAGAATTGCGAAAAATTTTTTGCCTTCTCAACCATTTCTTGGCTTCAATCTCCCATATCTCGCGAACGGATTGACCTAACCCAAAAATTCCTGTAGCGTCTGAAAGTAGAAACTCGCCCGATTACAACGGTATGTGTATTTTTTCCCCAGCTCATTCTGGTTAAGCGTTTGAATCAGCAGAATTGCGAAAAATTTGTTGTCTTCTCAACCATTTCTAAGTTTCAAAGTCCCATATCTCGCGAAAGGATTGACCAAACCCAAAAATTCCTGCTGCGTCAGAAAGTAGAAACTCGCCCGACTACTACGGTATGTGTATTTTTTCCCTAGGCCATTCTGGTTATGCGTTTGGAGCAGCAGAAATGCGAAAAATTTGTTGTCTTCTCAAACATTTCTTAGCTTCAAACTCCCATATCTCGCGGACGGATTGACCTAACCCAAAAATTCCTGTAGCGTCTGAAAGTAGAAACTCGCCCGATTACAACGGTATGTGTATTTTTTCCCCAGCCCATTCTGGTTAAGCGTTTGGAGCAGCAGAATTGCGAAAAATTTGTTGTCTTCACAACCATTTCTTAGCTTCACACTCGCATATCTCGCGAACGGATTGACCTAACCCAAAAATTCCTATTGCCTCTGAAAGTAGAAACTAGCCCGATTACAACGGTATGTGTATTTTTTCCCTAGGCCATTCTGGTAAAGCGTTTGGATTAGCAGAATTGCGAAAAATTTTTTGCCTTCTCATCCATTTCTTGGATTCAAATTCCCATATCTCGCGAACGGATTGACCTAACCCAAAAATTCCTGTAGCGTCTGAAAGTAGAAACTCGCCCGATTACAACGGTATGTGTATTTTTTCCCCAGCCCATTCTGGTTAAGCGTTTGGATCAGCAGAATTGCGAAAAATTTGTTGTCTTCTCAACCATTTCTTAGTTTCAAAGTCCCATATCTCGCGAAAGGATTGACCAAACCCAAAAATTCCTGCTGCGTCAGAAAGTAGAAACTCGCCCGATTACAACGGTATGTGTATTTTTTCTCCAGCCCATTCTGGTTAAGCGTTTGGAGCAGCAGAATTGCGAAAAATTTTTTGCCTTCTCAACCATTTCTTGGCTTCAAACTCCCATATCTCGTGAACGGATTGACCTAACCCAAAAATTCCAGTTGCGTCTGAAAGTAGAAACTAGCCCGATTACAACGGTATGTGTATTTTTTCCCCAGCCCATTCTGGTTAAGCGTTTCGAGCAGCAGAATTGCGAAAAATTTTTTGCCTTCTCAACCATTTCTTGGCTTCAAACTCCCATATCTCGCAAACGGATTGACCTAACCCAAAAATTCCTATTGCATCTGAAAGTAGAATCTCGCCCGATTACAGCGGTATGTGTATTTTTTCCCTAGGCCATTCTGGTTAAGCGTTTGGAGCAGCAGAATTGCGAAAAATTTTTTGCCTTCTCAATCATTTCTTGGCTTCAAACTCCCATATCTCGCGAACGGATTGACCTAACCCAAAAATTCCTGTAGCGTCTGAAAGTAGAAACTCGCCCGATTACAACGGTATGTGTATTTTTTCCCCAGCCCATTCTGGTTAAGCGTTTGAATCAGCAGAATTGCGAAAAATTTGTTGTCTTCTCAACCATTTCTTAGTTTCAAAGTCCCATATCTCGCGATAGGATTGACCAAACTCAAAAATTCCTGCTGCGTCAGAAAGTAGAAACTCGCCCGATTACAACTGTATGCGTATTTTTTCCATAGGCCATTCTGGTTAAGCGTTTGGAGCAGCAGAATTGCGAAAAATTTGTTGTCTTCACAACCATTTCTTAGCTTCACACTCGCATATCTCGCGAACGGATTGACCTAACCCAAAAATTCCTATTGCCTCTGAAAGTAGAAACTAGCCCGATTACAACGGTATGTGTATTTTTTCCCTAGGCCATTCTGGTTAAGCGTTTGGATTAGCAGAATTGCGAAAAATTTTTTGCCTTCTCATCCATTTCTTGGATTCAAATTCCCATATCTCGCGAACGGATTGACCTAACCCAAAAATTCCTGTAGCGTCTGAAAGTAGAAACTCGCCCGATTACAACGGTATGTGTATTTTTTCCCCAGCCCATTCTGGTTAAGCGTTTGGATCAGCAGAATTGCGAAAAATTTGTTGTCTTCTCAACCATTTCTTAGTTTCAAAGTCCCATATCTCGCGAAAGGATTGACCAAACCCAAAAATTCCTGCTGCGTCAGAAAGTAGAAACTCGCCCGATTACAACGGTATGTGTATTTTTTCCCCAGCCCATTCTGGTTAAGCGTTTGGAGCAGCAGAATTGCGAAAAATTTTTTGCCTTCTAAACCATTTCTTGGCTTCAAACTCCCATATCTCGTGAACGGATTGACCTAACCCAAAAATTCCAGTTGCGTCTGAAAGTATAAACTCGCCCGATTTCAACGGTATGTGTATTTTCTCCCTAGGCCATTCTGGTTAAGCGTTTGGATTAGCAGAATTGCGAAAAATTTTTTGCCTTCTCAACCATTTCTTGGCTTCAAACTCCCATATCTCGCGAACGGATTGACCAAACCCAAAAATTCCTATTGCATCTGAAAGTAGAAACTCGCCCGATTACAACGGCATGTGTATTTTTTCCCTAGGCCATTCTGGTTAAGCGTTTGGACCAGCAGAATTGCGAAAAATTTTTTGCCTTCTCAACCATTTCTTGGCTTCAAACTCCCATATCTGGCGAACGGACTGACCTAACCCAAATATTCCTGTTGCATCTGAAAGTAGAAACTCGCCCGATTACAACGATATGTGTATTTTTTCCCTAGGCCATTCTGGTTAAACGTTTGGAGCAGCAGAATTGCGAAAAATTTTTTGCCTTCTCATCCATTTCTTGGATTCAAACTCCCATATCTCGCGAACGGATTGACCTAACCCAAAAATTCCTGTTGGGTCTGAAAGTATAAAATCGCCCGATTACAACGGTATGAGTATTTTTTCCCTAGGCCATTCTGGTTAAGCGTTTGGAGCAGCAGAATTGCGAAAAATTTTTTGCCTTCTCAACCATTTCTTGGCTTCAAACTCCAATATCTCGCGAACGGATTGACCTAACCCAAAAATTCCTGTAGCGTCTGAAAGTAGAAACTCGCCCGATTACAACGGTATGTGTATTTTTTCCCCAGCCCATTCTGGTTAAGCGTTTGAATCAGCGGAATTGCGAAAAATTTGTTGTCTTCTCAACCATTTCTTAGTTTCAAAGTCCCATATCTCGCGATAGGATTGACCAAACTCAAAAATTCCTGCTGCGTCAGAAAGTAGAAACTCGCCCGATTACAACTGTATGCGTATTTTTTCCATAGGCCATTCTGGTTAAGCGTTTGGAGCAGCAGAATTGCGAAAAATTTGTTGTCTTCACAACCATTTCTTAGCTTCACACTCGCATATCTCGCGAACGGATTGACCTAACCCAAAAATTCCTATTGCCTCTGAAAGTAGAAACTAGCCCGATTACAACGGTATGTGTATTTTTTCCCTAGGCCATTCTGGTTAAGCGTTTGGATTAGCAGAATTGCGAAAAATTTTTTGCCTTCTCATCCATTTCTTGGATTCAAATTCCCATATCTCGCGAACGGATTGACCTAACCCAAAAATTCCTGTAGCGTCTGAAAGTAGAAACTCGCCCGATTACAACGGTATGTGTATTTTTTCCCCAGCCCATTCTGGTTAAGCGTTTGGATCAGCAGAATTGCGAAAAATTTGTTGTCTTCTCAACCATTTCTTAGTTTCAAAGTCCCATATCTCGCGAAAGGATTGACCAAACCCAAAAATTCCTGCTGCGTCAGAAAGTAGAAACTCGCCCGATTACAACGGTATGTGTATTTTTTCCCCAGCCCATTCTGGTTAAGCGTTTGGAGCAGCAGAATTGCGAAAAATTTTTTGCCTTCTCAACCATTTCTTGGCTTCAAACTCCCATATCTCGTGAACGGATTGACCTAACCCAAAAATTCCAGTTGCGTCTGAAAGTATAAACTCGCCCGATTTCAACGGTGTGTGTATTTTCTCCCTAGGCCATTCTGGTTAAGCGTTTGGATTAGCAGAATTGCGAAAAATTTTTTGCCTTCTCAACCATTTCTTGGCTTCAAACTCCCATATCTCGCGAACGGATTGACCAAACCCAAAAATTCCTATTGCATCTGAAAGTAGAAACTCGCCCGATTACAACGGCATGTGTATTTTTTCCCTAGGCCATTCTGGTTAAGCGTTTGGACCAGCAGAATTGCGAAAAATTTTTTGCCTTCTCAACCATTTCTTGGCTTCAAACTCCCATATCTCGCGAACGGATTGACCTAACCCAAAAATTCCTATTGCATCTGAAAGTAGAAACTAGCCCGATTACAACGGTATGTGTATTTTTTCCCCAGCCCATTCTGGTTAAGCGTTTGAATCAGCAGAATTGCGAAAAATTTGTTGTCTTCTCAACCATTTCTTAGTTTCAAAGTCCCATATCTCGCGATAGGATTGACCAAACCCAAAAACTCCTGCTGCGTCAGAAAGTAGAAACTCGCCCGATTACAACTGTATGCGTATTTTTTCCATAGGCCATTCTGGTTAAGCGTTTGGAGCAGCAGAATTGCGAAAAATTTGTTGTCTTCACAACCATTTCTTAGCTTCACACTCGCATATCTCGCGAACGGATTGACCTAACCCAAAAATTCCTATTGCCTCTGAAAGTAGAAACTAGCCCGATTACAACGGTATGTGTATTTTTTCCCTAGGCCATTCTGGTTAAGCGTTTGGATTAGCAGAATTGCGAAAAATTTTTTGCCTTCTCATCCATTTCTTGGATTCAAATTCCCATATCTCGCGAACGGATTGACCTAACCCAAAAATTCCTGTAGCGTCTGAAAGTAGAAACTCGCCCGATTACAACGGTATGTGTATTTTTTCCCCAGCCCATTCTGGTTAAGCGTTTGGATCAGCAGAATTGCGAAAAATTTGTTGTCTTCTCAACCATTTCTTAGTTTCAAAGTCCCATATCTCGCGAAAGGATAGACCAAACCCAAAAATTCCTGCTGCGTCAGAAAGTAGAAACTCGCCCGATTACAACGGTATGTGTATTTTTTCCCCAGCCCATTCTGGTTAAGCGTTTGGAGCAGCAGAATTGCGAAACATTTTTTGCCTTCTCAACCATTTCTTGGCTTCAAACTCCCATATCTCGTGAACGGATTGACCTAACCCAAAAATTCCAGTTGCCTCTGAAAGTATAAACTCGCCCGATTTCAACGGTATGTGTATTTTCTCCCTAGGCCATTCTGGTTAAGCGTTTGGATTAGCAGAATTGCGAAAAATTTTTTGCCTTCTCATCCATTTCTTGGCTTCAAACTCCCATATCTCGCGAACGGATTGACCTAACCCAAAAATTCCTATTGCATCTGAAAGTAGAAACTCGCCCGATTACAACGGCATGTGTATTTTTTCCCTAGGCCATTCTGGTTAAGCGTTTGGACCAGCAGAATTGCGAAAAATTTTTTGCCTTCTCAACCATTTCTTGGCTTCAAACTCCCATATCTCGCGAACGGATTGACCTAACCCAAAAATTCCTATTGCATCTGAAAGTAGAAACTAGCCCGATTACAACGGTATGTGTATTTTTTCCCCAGCCCATTCTGGTTAAGCGTTTCGAGCAGCAGAATTGCGAAAAATTTTTTGCCTTCTCAACCATTTCTTGGCTTCAAACTCCCATATCTCGCGAACGGATTGACCTAACCCAAAAATTCCTATTGCATCTGAAAGTAGAAACTCGCCCGATTACAACGGTATGTGTATTTCTTCCCTAGGCCATTCTGGTTATGCGTTTGGAGCAGCAGAAGTGCGAAAAATTTGTTGTCTTCTCAACCATTTCTTAGCTTCAAACTCCCATATCTCGCGAACGGATTGACCTAACCCAAAAATTCCTGTAGCGTCTGAAAGTAGAAACTCACCCGATTACAACGGTATGTGTATTTTTTCCCCAGCCCATTCTGGTTAAGCGTTTGGATCAGCAGAATTGCGAAAAATTTGTTGTCTTCTCAACCATTTCTTAGTTTCAAAGTCCCATATCTCGCGAACGGATTGACCAAACCCAAAAATTCCTGTAGCGTCTGAAAGTAGAAACTCGCCCGATTACAACGGTATGTGTATTTTTTCCCCAGCCCATTCTGGTTAAGCGTTTGGATCAGCAGAATTGCGAAAAATTTGTTGTCTTCTCAACCATTTCTTAGTTTCAAAGTCCCATATCTCGCGAAAGGATAGACCAAACCCAAAAATTCCTGCTGCGTCAGAAAGTAGAAACTCGCCCGATTACAACGGTATGTGTATTTTTTCCCCAGCCCATTCTGGTTAAGCGTTTGGAGCAGCAGAATTGCGAAACATTTTTTGCCTTCTCAACCATTTCTTGGCTTCAAACTCCCATATCTCGTGAACGGATTGACCTAACCCAAAAATTCCAGTTGCCTCTGAAAGTATAAACTCGCCCGATTTCAACGGTATGTGTATTTTCTCCCTAGGCCATTCTGGTTAAGCGTTTGGATTAGCAGAATTGCGAAAAATTTTTTGCCTTCTCATCCATTTCTTGGCTTCAAACTCCCATATCTCGCGAACGGATTGACCTAACCCAAAAATTCCTATTGCATCTGAAAGTAGAAACTCGCCCGATTACAACGGCATGTGTATTTTTTCCCTAGGCCATTCTGGTTAAGCGTTTGGACCAGCAGAATTGCGAAAAATTTTTTGCCTTCTCAACCATTTCTTGGCTTCAAACTCCCATATCTCGCGAACGGATTGACCTAACCCAAAAATTCCTATTGCATCTGAAAGTAGAAACTAGCCCGATTACAACGGTATGTGTATTTTTTCCCCAGCCCATTCTGGTTAAGCGTTTCGAGCAGCAGAATTGCGAAAAATTTTTTGCCTTCTCAACCATTTCTTGGCTTCAAACTCCCATATCTCGCGAACGGATTGACCTAACCCAAAAATTCCTATTGCATCTGAAAGTAGAAACTCGCCCGATTACAACGGTATGTGTATTTCTTCCCTAGGCCATTCTGGTTATGCGTTTGGAGCAGCAGAAGTGCGAAAAATTTGTTGTCTTCTCAACCATTTCTTAGCTTCAAACTCCCATATCTCGCGAACGGATTGACCTAACCCAAAAATTCCTGTAGCGTCTGAAAGTAGAAACTCACCCGATTACAACGGTATGTGTATTTTTTCCCCAGCCCATTCTGGTTAAGCGTTTGGATCAGCAGAATTGCGAAAAATTTGTTGTCTTCTCAACCATTTCTTAGTTTCGAAGAACCCATATCTCGCGAACGGATTGACCAAACCCAAAAATTCCTGCTGCGTCAGAAAGTAGAAACTCGCCCGATTACAACTGTATGCGTATTTTTTCCATAGGCCATTCTGGTTAAGCGTTTGGAGCAGCAGAATTGCGAAAAATTTGTTGTTTTCACAACCATTTCTTAGCTTCACACTCGCATATCTCGCGAACGGATTGACCTAACCCAAAAATTCCTATTGCCTCTGAAAGTAGAAACTAGCCCGATTACAACGGTATGTGTATTTTTTCCCTAGGCCATTCTGGTTAAGCGTTTGGATTAGCAGAATTGCGAAAAATTTTTTGCCTTCTCATCCATTTCTTGGATTCAAATTCCCATATCTCGCGAACGGATTGACCTAACCCAAAAATTCCTGTAGCGTCTGAAAGTAGAAACTCGCCCGATTACAACGGTATGTGTATTTTTTCCCCAGCCCATTCTGGTTAAGCGTTTGGATCAGCAGAATTGCGAAAAATTTGTTGTCTTCTCAACCATTTCTTAGTTTCAAAGTCCCATATCTCGCGAAAGGATTGACCAAACCCAAAAATTCCTGCTGCGTCAGAAAGTAGAAACTCGCCCGAATACAACGGTATGTGTATTTTTTCCCCAGCCCATTCTGGTTAAGCGTTTGGAGCAGCAGAATTGCGAAAAATTTTTTGCCTTCTCAACCATTTCTTGGCTTCAAACTCCCATATCTCGTGAACGGATTGACCTAACCCAAAAATTCCAGTTGCGTCTGAAAGTATAAACTCGCCCGATTTCAACGGTATGTGTATTTTCTCCCTAGGCCATTCTTGTTAAGCGTTTGGATTAGCAGAATTGCGAAAAATTTTTTGCCTTCTCAACCATTTCTTGGCTTCAAACTCCCATATCTCGCGAACGGATTGACCTAACCCAAAAATTCCTATTGCATCTGAAAGTAGAAACTCGCCCGATTACAACGGCATGTGTATTTTTTCCCTAGGCCATTCTGGTTAAGCGTTTGGACCAGCAGAATTGCGAAAAATTTTTTGCCTTCTCAACCATTTCTTGGCTTCAAACTCCCATATCTCGCGAACGGATTGACCTAACCCAAAAATTCCTATTGCATCTGAAAGTAGAAACTAGCCCGATTACAACGGTATGTGTATTTTTTCCCCAGGCCATTCTGGTTAAGCGTTTCGAGCAGCAGAATTGCGAAAAATTTTTTGCCTTCTCAACCATTTCTTGGCTTCAAACTCCCATATCTCGCGAACGGATTGACCTAACCCAAAAATTCCTATTGCATCTGAAAGTAGAAACTCGCCCGATTACAACGGTATGTGTATTTCTTCCCTAGGCCATTCTGGTTATGCGTTTGGAGCAGCAGAAGTGCGAAAAATTTGTTGTCTTCTCAACCATTTCTTAGCTTCAAACTCCCATATCTCGCGAACGGATTGACCTAACCCAAAAATTCCTGTAGCGTCTGAAAGTAGAAACTCGCCCGATTACAACGGTATGTGTATTTTTTCCCCAGCCCATTCTGGTTAAGCGTTTGGATCAGCAGAATTGCGAAAAATTTGTTGTCTTCTCAACCATTTCTTAGTTTCAAAGTCCCATATCTCGCGAACGGATTGACCAAACCCAAAAATTCCTGTAGCGTCTGAAAGTAGAAACTCGCCCGATTACAACGGTATGTGTATTTTTTCCCCAGCCCATTCTGGTTAAGCGTTTGAATCAGCAGAATTGCGAAAAATTTGTTGTCTTCTCAACCATTTCTTAGTTTCAAAGTCCCATATCTCGCGAACGGATTGACCAAACCCAAAAATTCCTGCTGCGTCAGATTGTAGAAACTCGCCCGATTACAACTGTGTGCGTATTTTTTCCCTAGGCCATTCTGGTTAAGCGTTTGGAGCAGCAGCATTGCGAAAAATTTGTTGTCTTCTCAACCATTTCTTAGCTTCACACTCGCATATCTCGCGAACGGATTGACCTAACCCAAAAATTCCTATTGCCTCTGAAAGTAGAAACTAGCCCGATTACAACGGTATGTGTATTTTTTCCCAGCCCATTCTGGTTAAGCGTTTGGAGCAGCAGAATTGCGAAAAATTTGTTGCCTTCTCAACCATTTCTTGGCTTCAAACTCCCATATCTCGCGAACGGATTGACCAAACCCGAAAATTCCTGTAGCGTCAGAAAGTAGAAACTCAACCGATTACAACGGTATGTGTATTTTTTCCCCAGCCCATTCTGGTTAAGCGTTTGAATCAGCAGAATTGCGAAAAATTTGTTGTCTTCTCAACCATTTCTTAGTTTCAAAGTCCCATATCTCGCGAAAGGATTGACCAAACCCAAAAATTCCTGCTGCGTCAGATTGTAGAAACTCGCCCGATTACAACTGTGTGCGTATTTTTTCCCTAGGCCATTCTGGTTAAGCGTTTGGAGCAGCAGAATTGCGAAAAGTTTGTTGTCTTCACAACCATTTCTTAGCTTCACACTCGCATATCTCGCGAACGGATTGACCTAACCCAAAAATTCCTATTGCCTCTGAAAGTAGAAACTAGCCCGATTACAACGGTATGTGTATTTTTTCCCTAGGCCATTCTGGTTAAGCGTTTGGATTAGCAGAATTGCGAAAAATTTTTTGCCTTCTCATCCATTTCTTGGATTCAAATTCCCATATCTCGCGAACGGATTGACCTAACCCAAAAATTCCTGTAGCGTCTGAAAGTAGAAACTCGCCCGATTACAACGGTATGTGTATTTTTTCCCCAGCCCATTCTGGTTAAGCGTTTGGATCAGCAGAATTGCGAAAAATTTGTTGTCTTCTCAACCATTTCTTAGTTTCACAGTCCCATATCTCGCGAAAGGATTGACCAAACCCAAAAATTCCTGCTGCGTCAGAAAGTAGAAACTCGCCCGATTACAACGGTATGTGTATTTTTTCCCCAGCCCATTCTGGTTAAGCGTTTGGAGCAGCAGAATTGCGAAAAATTTTTTGCCTTCTCAACCATTTCTTGGCTTCAAACTCCCATATCTCGTGAACGGATTGACCTAACCCAAAAATTCCAGTTGCGTCTGAAAGTATAAACTCGCCCGATTTCAACGGTATGTGTATTTTCTCCCTAGGCCATTCTGGTTAACCGTTTGGATTAGCAGAATTGCGAAAAATTTTTTGCCTTCTCAACCATTTCTTGGCTTCAAACTCCCATATCTCGCGAACGGATTGACCTAACCCAAAAATTCCTATTGCATCTGAAAGTAGAAACTCGCCCGATTACAACGGCATGTGTATTTTTTCCCTAGGCCATTCTGGTTAAGCGTTTGGACCAGCAGAATTGCGAAAAATTTTTTGCCTTCTCAACCATTTCTTGGCTTCAAACTCCCATATCTCGCGAACGGATTGACCTAACCCAAAAATTCCTATTGCATCTGAAAGTAGAAACTAGCCCGATTACAACGGTATGTGTATTTTTTCCCCAGCCCATTCTGGTTAAGCGTTTCGAGCAGCAGAATTGCGAAAAATTTTTTGCCTTCTCAACCATTTCTTGGCTTCAAACTCCCATATCTCGCGAACGGATTGACCTAACCCAAAAATTCCTATTGCATCTGAAAGTAGAAACTCGCCCGATTACAACGGTATGTGTATTTCTTCCCTAGGCCATTCTGGTTATGCGTTTGGAGCAGCAGAAGTGCGAAAAATTTGTTGTCTTCTCAACCATTTCTTAGCTTCAAACTCCCATATCTCGCGAACGGATTGACCTAACCCAAAAATTCCTGTAGCGTCTGAAAGTAGAAACTCGCCCGATTACAACGGTATGTGTATTTTTTCCCCAGCCCATTCTGGTTAAGCGTTTGGATCAGCAGAATTGCGAAAAATTTGTTGTCTTCTCAACCATTTCTTAGTTTCAAAGTCCCATATCTCGCGAACGGATTGACCAAACCCAAAAATTCCTGCTGCGTCAGATTGTAGAAACTCGCCCGATTACAACTGTGTGCGTATTTTTTCCCTAGGCCATTCTGGTTAAGCGTTTGGAGCAGCAGCATTGCGAAAAATTTGTTGTCTTCTCAACCATTTCTTAGCTTCACACTCGCATATCTCGCGAACGGATTGACCTAACCCAAAAATTCCTATTGCCTCTGAAAGTAGAAACTAGCCCGATTACAACGGTATGTGTATTTTTTCCCAGCCCATTCTGGTTAAGCGTTTGGAGCAGCAGAATTGCGAAAAATTTTTTGCCTTCTCAACCATTTCTTGGCTTCAAACTCCCATATCTCGCGAACGGATTGACCAAACCCAAAAATTCCTGTAGCGTCAGAAAGTAGAAACTCAACCGATTACAACGGTATGTGTATTTTTTCCCCAGCCCATTCTGGTTAAGCGTTTGAATCAGCAGAATTGCGAAAAATTTGTTGTCTTCTCAACCATTTCTTAGTTTCAAAGTCCCATATCTCGCGAAAGGATTGACCAAACCCAAAAATTCCTGCTGCGTCAGATTGTAGAAACTCGCCCGATTACAACTGTGTGCGTATTTTTTCCCTAGGCCATTCTGGTTAAGCGTTTGGAGCAGCAGAATTGCGAAAAGTTTGTTGTCTTCACAACCATTTCTTAGCTTCACACTCGCATATCTCGCGAACGGATTGACCTAACCCAAAAATTCCTATTGCCTCTGAAAGTAGAAACTAGCCCGATTACAACGGTATGTGTATTTTTTCCCTAGGCCATTCTGGTTAAGCGTTTGGATTAGCAGAATTGCGAAAAATTTTTTGCCATCTCAACCTTTTTTTGGCTTCAAACTCCCATATCTCGCGACCGGATTGACCAAACCCAAAAATTCCTGCTGCGTCAGAAAGTAGAAACTCGCCCGATTACAACGGTATGTGTATTTTTTCCCCAGCCCATTCTGGTTAAGCGTTTGGAGCAGCAGAATTGCGAAAAATTTTTTGCCTTCTCAACCATTTCTTGGCTTCAAACTCCCATATCTCGTGAACGGATTGACCTAACCCAAAAATTCCAGTTGCGTCTGAAAGTATAAACTCGCCCGATTTCAACGGCATGTGTATTTTTTCCCTAGGCCATTCTGGTTAAGCGTTTGGAGCAGCAGAATTGCGAAAAGTTTGTTGTCTTCACAACCATTTCTTAGCTTCACACTCGCATATCTCGCGAACGGATTGACCTAACCCAAAAATTCCTATTGCCTCTGAAGGTAGAAACTAGCCCGATTACAACGGTATGTGTATTTTCTCCCTAGGCCATTCTGGTTAAGCGTTTGGATTAGCAGAATTGCGAAAAATTTTTTGCCTTCTCAACCATTTCTTGGCTTCAAACTCCCATATCTCGCGAACGGATTGACCTAACCCAAAAATTCCTATTGCATCTGAAAGTAGAAACTCGCCCGATTACAACGGCATGTGTATTTTTTCCCTAGGCCATTCTGGTTAAGCGTTTGGACCAGCAGAATTGCGAAAAATTTTTTGCCTTCTCAACCATTTCTTGGCTTCAAACTCCCATATCTCGCGAACGGATTGACCTAACCCAAAAATTCCTATTGCATCTGAAAGTAGAAACTAGCCCGATTACAACGGTATGTGTATTTTTTCCCCAGCCCATTCTGGTTAAGCGTTTCGAGCAGCAGAATTGCGAAAAATTTTTTGCCTTCTCAACCATTTCTTGGCTTCAAACTCCCATATCTCGCGAACGGATTGACCTAACCCAAAAATTCCTATTGCATCTGAAAGTAGAAACTCGCCCGATTACAACGGTATGTGTATTTCTTCCCTAGGCCATTCTGGTTATGCGTTTGGAGCAGCAGAAGTGCGAAAAATTTGTTGTCTTCTCAACCATTTCTTAGCTTCAAACTCCCATATCTCGCGAACGGATTGACCTAACCCAAAAATTCCTGTAGCGTCTGAAAGTAGAAACTCGCCCGATTACAACGGTATGTGTATTTTTTCCCCAGCCCATTCTGGTTAAGCGTTTGGATCAGCAGAATTGCGAAAAATTTGTTGTCTTCTCAACCATTTCTTAGTTTCAAAGAACCCATATCTCGCGAACGGATTGACCAAACCCAAAAATTCCTGCTGCGTCAGAAAGTAGAAACTCGCCCGATTACAACTGTATGCGTATTTTTTCCATAGGCCATTCTGGTTAAGCGTTTGGAGCAGCAGAATTGCGAATAATTTGTTGTCTTCACAACCATTTCTTAGCTTCACACTCGCATATCTCGCGAACGGATTGACCTAACCCAAAAATTCCTATTGCCTCTGAAAGTAGAAACTAGCCCGATTACAACGGTATGTGTATTTTTTCCCTAGGCCATTCTGGTTAAGCGTTTGGATTAGCAGAATTGCAAAAAATTTTTTGCCTTCTCATCCATTTCTTGGATTCAAATTCCCATATCTCGCGAAAGGATTGACCAAACCCAAAAATTCCTGCTGCGTCAGAAAGTAGAAACTCGCCCGAATACAACGGTATGTGTATTTTTTCCCCAGCCCATTCTGGTTAAGCGTTTGGAGCAGCAGAATTGCGAAAAATTTTTTGCCTTCTCAACCATTTCTTGGCTTCAAACTCCCATATCTCGTGAACGGATTGACCTAACCCAAAAATTCCAGTTGCGTCTGAAAGTATAAACTCGCCCGATTTCAACGGTATGTGTTTTTTCTCCCTTGGCCATTCTTGTTAAGCGTTTGGATTAGCAGAATTGCGAAAAATTTATTGCCTTCTCAACCATTTCTTGGCTTCAAACTCCCATATCTCGCGAACGGATTGACCTAACCCAAAAATTCCTATTGCATCTGAAAGTAGAAACTCGCCCGATTACAACGGCATGTGTATTTTTTCCCTAGGCCATTCTGGTTAAGCGTTTGGACCAGCAGAATTGCGAAAAATTTTTTGCCTTCTCAACCATTTCTTGGCTTCAAACTCCCATATCTCGCGAACGGATTGACCTAACCCAAAAATTCCTATTGCATCTGAAAGTAGAAACTAGCCCGATTACAACGGTATGTGTATTTTTTCCCCAGCCCATTCTGGTTAAGCGTTTCGAGCAGCAGAATTGCGAAAAATTTTTTGCCTTCTCAACCATTTCTTGGCTTCAAACTCCCATATCTCGCGAACGGATTGACCTAACCCAAAAATTCCTATTGCATCTGAAAGTAGAAACTCGCCCGATTACAACGGTATGTGTATTTCTTCCCTAGGCCATTCCGGTTATGCGTTTGGAGCAGCAGAAGTGCGAAAAATTTGTTGTCTTCTCAACCATTTCTTAGCTTCAAACTCCCATATCTCGCGAACGGATTGACCTAACCCAAAAATTCCTGTAGCGTCTGAAAGTAGAAACTCGCCCGATTACAACGGTATGTGTATTTTTTCCCCGGCCCATTCTGGTTAAGCGTTTGGATCAGCAGAATTGCGAAAAATTTGTTGTCTTCTCAACCATTTCTTAGTTTCAAAGTCCCATATCTCGCGAACGGATTGACCAAACCCAAAAATTCCTGTAGCGTCTGAAAGTAGAAACTCGCCCGATTACAACGGTATGTGTATTTTTTCCCCAGCCCATTCTGGTTAAGCGTTTGAATCAGCAGAATTGCGAAAAATTTGTTGTCTTCTCAACCATTTCTTAGTTTCAAAGTCCCATATCTCGCGAACGGATTGACCAAACCCAAAAATTCCTGCTGCGTCAGATTGTAGAAACTCGCCCGATTACAACTGTGTGCGTATTTTTTCCCTAGGCCATTCTGGTTAAGCGTTTGGAGCAGCAGCATTGCGAAAAATTTGTTGTCTTCTCAACCATTTCTTAGCTTCACACTCGCATATCTCGCGAACGGATTGACCTAACCCAAAAATTCCTATTGCCTCTGAAAGTAGAAACTAGCCCGATTACAACGGTATGTGTATTTTTTCCCAGCCCATTCTGGTTAAGCGTTTGGAGCAGCAGAATTGCGAAAAATTTTTTGCCTTCTCAACCATTTCTTGGCTTCAAACTCCCATATCTCGCGAACGGATTGACCAAACCCAAAAATTCCTGTAGCGTCTGAAAGTAGAAACTCGCCCGATTACAACGGTATGTGTATTTTTTCCCCAGCCCATTCTGGTTAAGCGTTTGAATCAGCAGAATTGCGAAAAATTTGTTGTCTTCTCAACCATTTCTTAGTTTCAAAGTCCCATATCTCGCGAAAGGATTGACCAAACCCAAAAATTCCTGCTGCGTCAGATTGTAGAAACTCGCCCGATTACAACTCTGTGCGTATTTTTTCCCTAGGCCATTCTGGTTAAGCGTTTGGAGCAGCAGCATTGCGAAAAATTTGTTGTCTTCTCAACAATTTCTTAGCTTCACACTCGCATATCTCGCGAACGGATTGACCTAACCCAAAAATTCCTATTGCCTCTGAAAGCAGAAACTAGCCCGATTACAACGGTATGTGTATTTTTTCCCTAGGCCATTCTGGTTAAGCGTTTGGATTAGCAGAATTGCGAAAAATTTTTTGCCTTCTCATCCATTTCTTGGATTCAAATTCCCATATCTCGCGAACGGATTGACCTAACCCAAAAATTCCTGTAGCGTCTGAAAGTAGAAACTCGCCCGATTACAACGGTATGTGTATTTTTTCCCCAGCCCATTCTGGTTAAGCGTTTGGATCAGCAGAATTGCGAAAAATTTGTTGTCTTCTCAACCATTTCTTAGTTTCAAAGTCCCATATCTCGCGAAAGGATTGACCAAACCCAAAAATTCCTGCTGCGTCAGAAAGTAGAAACTCGCCCGATTACAACGGTATGTGTATTTTTTCCCCAGCCCATTCTGGTTAAGCGTTTGGATTAGCAGAATTGCGAAAAATTTTTTGCCTTCTCAACCATTTCTTGGCTTCAAACTCCCATATCTCGCGAACGGATTGACCTAACCCAAAAATTCCTATTGCATCTGAAAGTAGAAACTCGCCCGATTACAACGGCATGTGTATTTTTTCCCTAGGCCATTCTGGTTAAGCGTTTGGACCAGCAGAATTGCGAAAAATTTTTTGCCTTCTCAACCATTTCTTGGCTTCAAACTCCCATATCTCGCGAACGGATTGACCTAACCCAAAAATTCCTATTGCATCTGAAAGTAGAAACTAGCCCGATTACAACGGTATGTGTATTTTTTCCCCAGCCCATTCTGGTTAAGCGTTTCGAGCAGCAGAATTGCGAAAAATTTTTTGCCTTCTCAACCATTTCTTGGCTTCAAACTCCCATATCTCGCAAACGGATTGACCTAACCCAAAAATTCCTATTGCATCTGAAAGTAGAATCTCGCCCGATTACAGCGGTATGTGTATTTTTTCCCTAGGCCATTCTGGTTAAGCGTTTGAAGCAGCAGAATTGCGAAAAATTTTTTGCCTTCTCAATCATTTCTTAGCTTCAAACTCCCATATCTCGCGAACGGATTGACCTAACCCAAAAATTCCTATTGCATCTGAAAGTAGAAACTCGCCCGATTACAACGGTATGTGTATTTTTTCCCCAGCCCATTCTGGTTAAGCGTTTGGATCAGCAGAATTGCGAAAAATTTGTTGTCTTCTCAACCATTTCTTAGTTTCAAAGAACCCATATCTCGCGAACGGATTGACCAAACCCAAAAATTCCTGCTGCGTCAGAAAGTAGAAACTCGCCCGATTACAACGGCATGTGTATTTTTTCCCTAGGCCATTCTGGTTAAGCGTTTGGACCAGCAGAATTGCGAAAAATTTTTTGCGTTCTCAACAATTTCTTGGCTTCAAACTCCCATATCTCGCGAACGGATTGACCTAACCCAAAAATTCCTATTGCCTCTGAAAGTAGAAACTAGCCCGATTACAACGGTATGTGTATTTTTTCCCAGCCCATTCTGGTTAAGCGTTTGGAGCAGCAGAATTGCGAAAAATTTTTTGCCTTCTCAACCATTTCTTGGCTTCAAACTCCCATATCTCGCGAACGGATTGACCAAACCCAAAAATTCCTGCTGCGTCAGAAAGTAGAAACTCGCCCGATTACAACTGTATGCGTATTTTTTCCCTAGGCCATTCTGGTTAAGCGTTTGGGGCAGCAGAATTGCGAAAAATTTGTTGTCTTCTCAACCATTTCTTAGCTTCAAACTCCCATATCTCGCGAACGGATTGACCTAACCCAAAAATTCCTGTAGCGTCTGAAAGTAGAAACTCGCCCGATTACAACGGTATGTGTATTTTTTCCCCAGCCCATTCTGGTTAAGCGTTTGGATCAGCAGAATTGCGAAAAATTTGTTGTCTTCTCAATCATTTCTTAGTTTCAAAGTCCCATATCTCGCGAAAGGATTGACCAAACCCAAAAATTCCTGCTGCGTCAGAAAGTAGAAACTCGCCCGATTACAACGGTGTGTGTATTTTTTCCCCAGCCCATTCTGGTTAAGCGTTTGGAGCAGCAGAATTGCGAAAAATTTGTTGTCTTCTCAACCATTTCTTAGTATCAAAGTCCCATATCTCGCGAACGGATTGACCAAACTCAAAAATTCCTGCTTCGTCAGAAAGTAGAAACTCGCCCGATTACAACGGCATGTGTATTTTCTCCCTAGGCCATTCTGGTTAAGCGTTTGGACCAGCAGAATTGCGAAAAATTTTTTGCCTTCTCAATCATTTCTTAGCTTCAAACTCCCATATCTCGCGAACGGATTGACCTAACCCAAAAATTCCTATTGCATCTGAAAGTAGAAACTCGCCCGATTACAACGGTATGTGTATTTTTTCCCCAGCCCATTCTGGTTAAGCGTTTGGAGCAGCAGAATTGCGAAAAATCTTTTGCCTTCTCAACCATTTCTTGGCTTCAAACTCCCATATCTCGCGAACGGATTGACCTAACCCAAAAATTCCTATTGCATCTGAAAGTAGAAACTCGCCCGATTACAACGGCATGTGTATTTTCTCCCTAGGCCATTCTGGTTAAGCGTTTGGATTAGCAGAATTGCGAAAAATTTTTTGCCTTCTCAACCATTTCTTGGCTTCAAACTCCCATATCTCGCGAACGGATTGACCTAACCCAAAAATTCCTATTGCATCTGAAAGTAGAAACTCGCCCGATTACAACGGCATGTGTATTTTTTCCCTAGGCCATTCTGGTTAAGCGTTTGGACCAGCAGAATTGCGAAAAATTTTTTGCCTTCTCAACCATTTCTTGGCTTCAAACTCCCATATCTCGCGAACGGATTGACCTAACCCAAAAATTCCTATTGCATCTGAAAGTAGAAACTCGCCCGATTACAACGGTATGTGTATTTTTTCCCCAGCCCGTTCTTGTTAAGCGTTTGGAGCAGCAGAATTGCGAAAAATTTTTTGCCTTCTCAACCATTTCTTGGCTTCAAACTCCCATATCTCGCGAACGGATTGACCTAACCCAAAAATTCCTATTGCATCTGAAAGTAGAAACTCGCCCGATTACAACGGCATGTGTATTTTCTCCCTAGGCCATTCTGGTTAAGCGTTTGGATTAGCAGAATTGCGAAAAATTTTTTGCCTTCTCAACCATTTCTTGGCTTCAAACTCCCATATCTCGCGAACGGATTGACCTAACCCAAAAATTCCTATTGCATCTGAAAGTAGAAACTCGCCCGATTACAACGGCATGTGTATTTTTTCCCTAGGCCATTCTGGTTAAGCGTTTGGACCAGCAGAATTGCGAAAAATTTTTTGCCTTCTCAACCATTTCTTGGCTTCAAACTCCCATATCTCGCGAACGGATTGACCTAACCCAAAAATTCCTATTGCATCTGAAAGTAGAAACTAGCCCGATTACAACGGTATGTGTATTTTTTCCCCAGCCCATTCTGGTTAAGCGTTTCGAGCAGCAGAATTGCGAAAAATTTTTTGCCTTCTCAACCATTTCTTGGCTTCAAACTCCCATATCTCGCAAACGGATTGACCTAACCCAAAAATTCCTATTGCATCTGAAAGTAGAATCTCGCCCGATTACAGCGGTATGTGTATTTTTTCCCTAGGCCATTCTGGTTAAGCGTTTGGAGCAGCAGAATTGCGAAAAATTTTTTGCCTTCTCAATCATTTCTTAGCTTCAAACTCCCATATCTCGCGAACGGATTGACCTAACCCAAAAATTCCTATTGCATCTGAAAGTAGAAACTCGCCCGATTACAACGGTATGTGTATTTCTTCCCTAGGCCATTCTGGTTATGCGTTTGGAGCAGCAGAAGTGCGAAAAATTTGTTGTCTTCTCAACCATTTCTTAGCTTCAAACTCCCATATCTCGCGAACGGATTGACCTAACCCAAAAATTCCAATTGCATCTGAAAGTAGAAACTCGCCCGATTACAACGGTATGTGTATTTTTTCCCTAGGCCATTCTGGTTAAGCGTTTGGACCAGCAGAATTGCGAAAAATTTTTAACCTTCTCAACCATTTCTTGGCTTCAAACTCCCATATCTCGCGAACGGATTGACCTAACCCAAAAATTCCTATTGCATCTGAAAGTAGAAACTAGCCCGATTACAACGGTATGTGTATTTTCTCCCTAGGCCATTCTGGTGAAGCGTTTGGAGCAGCAGAAGTGCGAAAAAATTGTTGTCTTCTCAACCATTTCTTAGCTTCAAACTCCCATATCTCGCGAACGGATTGACCTAACCCAAAAATTCCTGTTGCATCTGAAAGTAGAAACTCGCCCGATTACAGCGGTATGTGTATTTTTTCCCTAGGCCATTCTGGTTAAGCGTTTGGAGCAGCAGAATTGCGAAAAATTTGTTGTCTTTTCAACCATTTCTTAGCTTCAAACTCGCATATCTCGCGAACGGATTGACCTAACCCAAAAATTCCTATTGCATCTGAAAGTAGAAACTAGCCCGATTACAACGGTATGTGTATTTATTCCCTAGGCCATTCTGGTTAAGTGTTTGGAGCAGCAGAATTGCGAAAAATTTGTTGTCTTTTCAACCATTTCTTAGATTCAAACTCGCATATCTCGCGAACGGATGGACCTAACCCAAAAATTCCTATTGCATCTGAAAGTAGAAACTAGCCCGATTACAACGGTATGTGTATTTTCTCCCTAGGCCATTCTGGTTAATCGTTTGGAGCAGCAGAAGTGCGAAAAATTTGTTGTCTACTCAACCATTTCTTAGCTTCAAACGCCCATATCTCGCGAACGGATTGACCTAACCCAAAAATTCCTGTTGCATCTGAAAGTAGAAACTCGCCCGATTACAGCGGTATGTGTATTTTTTCCCTAGGCCATTCTGGTTAAGCGTTTGGAGCAGCAAAATTGCGAAAAATTTGTTGTCTTTTCAACCATTTCTTAGCTTCAAACTCGCATATCTCGCGAACGGATTGACCTAACCCAAAAATTCCTATTGCATCTGAAAGTAGAAACTAGCCCGATTACAACGGTATGTGTATTTATTCCCTAGGCCATTCTGGTTAAGTGTTTGGAGCAGCAGAATTGCGAAAAATTTGTTGTCTTTTCAACCATTTCTTAGATTCAAACTCGCATATCTCGCGAACGGATTGACCTAACCCAAAAATTCCTATTGCATCTGAAAGTAGAAACTAGCCCGATTACAACGGTATGTGTATTTTCTCCCTAGGCCATTCTGGTTAAGCGTTTGGAGCAGCAGAAGTGCGAAAAATTTGTTGTCTACTCAACCATTTCTTAGCTTCAAACGCCCATATCTCGCGAACGGATTGACCTAACCCAAAAATTCCTGTTGCATCTGAAAGTAGAAACTCGCCCGATTACAGCGGTATGTGTATTTTTTCCCTAGCCCATTCTGGTCAAGCGTTTGGAGCAGCAGAATTGCGAAAAATTTGTTGTCTTCTCAACCATTTCTTAGCTTCAAACTCCCATATCTCGCGAACGGATTGACCTAACCCAAAAATTCCTATTGCATCTGAAAGTAGAAACTCGCCCGATAACAACGGTATGTGTATTTTTTCCCTAGGCCATTCTGGTTAAGCGTTTGGAGCAGCAGAAGTGCGAAAAATTTGTTGTCTTCTCAACCATTTCTTAGCTTCAAACTCCCATATCTCGCGAACGGATTGACCTAACCCAAAAATTCCTGTTGCATCTGAAAGTAGAAACTCGCCCGATTACAACGGTGTGTGTATTTTTTCCCTAGGCCATTCTGGTTAAGCGTTTGGAGCAGCAGAAGTGCGAAAAATTTGTTTTCTTCTCAACCATTTCTTAGCTTCAAACTCCCATATCTCGCGAACGGATTGACCTAACCCAAAAATTCCTGTTGCATCTGAAAGTAGAAACTCGCCCGATTACAACGGTGTGTGTATTTTTTCCCTAGGCCATTCTGGTTAAGCGTTTGGAGCAGCAGAATTGCGAAAAATTTTTTGCCTTTTCAACCATTTCTTGGCTTCAAACTCCCATATCTCGCGAACGGATTGACCCAACCCAAAAATTCCTATTGCATCTGAAAGTAGAAACTAGCCCGATTACAACGGTATGTGTATTTTCTCCCTAGGCCATTCTGGTTAAGCGTTTGGAGCAGCAGAAGTGCGAAAAATTTTTTGCCTTCTCAACCATTTCTTGGCTTCAAACTCCCATATCTCGCGAACGGATTGATCTAACCCAAAAATTCCTGTTGCGTCTGAAAGTAGAAACTCGCCCGATTACAGCGGTATGTGTATTTTTTCCCTAGGCCATTCTGGTTAAGCGTTTGGAGCAGCAGAATTGCGAATAATTTTTTGCCTTCTCAACCATTTCTTGGCTTCAAACTCCCATATCTCGCGAACGGATTGACCTAACCCAAAAATTCCTGTAGCGTCTGGAAGTAGGAACTCGTCCGATTACAGCGGTATGTGTATTTTTTCCCTAGTCCATTCTGGTTAAGCGTATGGAGCAGCAGAATTGCGAAAAAATTTTTGCCTTCTCAACCATTTCTTGGCTTCAAACTCCCATATCTCGCGAACGGATTGACCTAACCCAAAAATTCCTATTGCATCTGAAAGTAGAAGCTCGCCCGATTACAACGGTATTTGTATTTTTTCACTAGGCCATTCTGGTTAAGCGTTTGGAGCAGCAGAATTGCGAAAAATTTTTTGCCTTCTCAACCATTCCTTGGCTTCAAACTCGCATATCTCATGAACGGATTGACCTAACCCAAAAATTCCTATTGCATCTGAAAGTAGAAACTAGCCCGATTACAACGGTATGTGTATTTTCTCCCTAGGCCATTCTGGTTAAGCGTTTGGAGCAGCAGAAGTGCGAAAAATTTTTTGCCTTCTCAACCATTTCTTGGCTTCAAACACCCATATCTCGCGAACGGATTGACCTAACCCAAAAATTCCTGTTGCATCTGAAAGTAGAAACTCGCCCGATTACAGCGGTATGTGTATTTTTTCCCTAGGCCACTCTGGTTAAGCGTTTGGAGCAGCAGAATTGCGAATAATTTTTTGCCTTCTCAACCATTTCTTGGCTTCAAACTCCCATATCTCGCGAACGGAATGACCTAACCCAAAAATTCCTGTAGCGTCTGGAAGTAGGAACTCGTCCGATTACAGCGGTATGTGTATTTTTTCCCTAGTCCATTCTGGTTAAGCGTTTGGAGCAGCAGAATTGCGAAAAATTTTTTGCCTTCTCAACCATTTCTTGGCTTCAAACTCCCATATCTCGCGAACGGATTGACCTAACCCAAATATTACTGTAGCGTCTGGAAGTAGAAACTCGCCCGATTACAACGGTATGTGTATTTTTTCCCTAGCCCATTCTGGTAAAGCGTTTGGAGCAGCAGAATTGCGAAAAATTTGTTGTCTTCTCAACCATTTCTTAGCTTCAAACTCCCACATCTCGCGAACGGATTGACCTAACCCAAAAATTCCTCTTGCATCTGAAAGTAGAAACTCGCCCGATTACAACGGTGTGCGTGTTTTTGCCCTAGGCCATTCTGGTTAAGCGTTTGGAGCAGCAGAAGTGCGAAAATTTTTTGTCTTCTCAACCATTTCTTAGCTTCAAACTCCCATATCTCGCGAACGGATTGACCTAACCCAAAAATTCCTGTAGCGTCTGGAAGTAGAAACTCGCCCGATTACAACGGTATGTGTATTTTTTCCCTAGCCCATTCTGGTCAAGCGTTTGGAGCAGCAGAATTGCGAAAAATTTGTTGTCTTCTCAACCATTTCTTAGCTTCAAACTCCCATATCTCGCGAACGGATTGAGCTAACCCCAAAATTCCTATTGCATCTGAAAGTAGAAACTCGCCCGATAACAACGGTATGTGTATTTTTTCCCTAGGCCATTCTGGTTAAGCGTTTGGAGCAGCAGAATTGCGAAAAATTTGTTGCCTTCTCAACCATTTCTTGGCTTCAAACTCCCATATCTCGCGAACGGATTGACCTAACCCAAAAATTCCTGTTGCGCCTGAAAGTAGAAACTCGCCCGATTACAACGGTATGTGTATTTTTTCCCTAGGCCATTCTGGTTAAGCGTTTGGAGCAGCAGAATTGCGAAAATTTTTTTGCCTTCTCAACCATTTCTTGGCTTCAAACTCCCATATCTCGCGAACGGATTGACCTAACCCAAAAATTCCTATTGGCTCTGAAAGTAGAAACTAGCCCGATTACAACGGTATGTGTATTTTCTCCCTAGGCCATTTTGGTTAAGCGTTTGGATTAGCAGAATTGCGAAAAATTTTTTGCCTTCTCAATCATTTCTTGGCTTCAAACTCCCATATCTCGCGAACGGACTGACCAAACCCAAATATTCCTGTTGCATCTGAAAGTAGAAACTCTCCCGATTACAACGATATGTGTATTTTTTCCATAGGCCACTCCGGTTAAGCGTTTGGAGCAGCAGAATTGCGAAAAATTTTTTGCCTTCTCAACCATTTCTTGGCTTCAAACTCCCATATCTCGCGACCGGATTGACGTAACCCAAAAATTCCTATTGCATCTGAAAGTAGAAACTCGCCCGATTACAACGGTATGTGTATTTCTTCCCTAGGCCATTCTGGTTATGCGTTTGGAGCAGCAGAAGTGCGAAAAATTTGTTGTCTCCTCAACCGTTTCTTAGCTTCAAACTCCCATATCTCGCGAACGGATTGACCTAACCCAAAAATTCCTATTGCATCTGAAAGTAGAAACTCGCCCGATTACAACGGTATGTGTATTTTTTCCCCAGGCCATTCTGGTTAAGCGTTTGGAGCAGCAGAACTGCGAAAAATTTTTTACCTTCTCAACCATTTCTTGGCTTCAAACTCCCATATCTCGCGAACGGATTTACCTAACCCAAAACTTCCTGTAGCGTCTGAAAGTAGAAACTCGCCCGATTACAACGATATGTGTATTTTTTCCCTAGGCCATTCTGGTTAAGCGTTTGGAGCAGCAGAATTGCGAAAAATTTTTTGACTTCTCAACCATTTCTTGGTTTCAAACTCCCATATCTCGCGAACGGACTGACCTAACCCAAATATTCCTGTTGCATCTGAAAGTAGAAACTCGCCCGATTACAACGATATGTGTATTTTTTCCCTAGGCCATTCTGGTTAAGCGTTTGGAGCAGCAGAATTGCGAAAAATTTTTTGCCTTCTCAACCATTTCTTGGCTTCAAACTCCCATATCTCGCGAACGGACTGACCTAACCCAAATATTCCTGTTGCATCTGAAAGTAGAAACTCGCCCGATCACAACGGTATGTGTATTTTCTCCCTAGGCCATTCTGGCCAAGCGTTTGGATTAGCAGAATTGCGAAAAATTTTTTGCCTTCTCAACCATTTCTTGGCTTCAAACTCCCATATCTCGCGAACGGATTGACCTATCCCAAAAATTCCTATTGCATCTGAAAGTAGAAACTCGCCCGATTACAACGGTATGTGTATTTTTTCCCTAGGGCATTCTGGTTAAGCGTTTGGAGCAGCAGAATTGTGAAAAATTGTTTGCCTTCTCAACCATTTCTTAGCTTCACACTCGCATATCTCGCGAACGGATTGACCTAACCCAATGTACCTATTGCCTCTGAAAGTAGAAACTAGCCCGATTACAACGGTATGTGTATTTTCTCCCTAGGCCATTCTGGTTAAGCGTTTGGATTAGCAGAATTGCGAAAAATTTTTTGCCTTCTCAACCATTTCTTGGCTTCAAACTCCCATATCTCGCGAACGGATTGACCTAACCCAAAAATTCCTATTGCATCTGAAAGTAGAAACTCGCCCGATTACAACGGTATGTGTATTTTTTCCCTAGGCGATTTCGGTTAAGCGTTTGGAGCAGCAGAATTGCGAAAAATTGTTTGCCTTCTCAACCATTTCTTGGATTCAAACTCCCATATCTCGCGAACGGATTGACCTAACCCAAAAATTCCTATTGCATCTGAAAGTAGAAACTCGCCCGATTACAACGGTATGTGTATTTTTTCCCTAGGCCATTTCGGTTAAGCGTTTGGAGCAGCAGAATTGCGAAAAATTGTTTGCCTTCTCAACCATTTCTTGGATTCAAACGCCCATATCTCGCGAACGGATTGACCTAACCCATAAATTCCTATTGCATCTGAAAGTAGAAACTCGCCCGATTACAACGGTATGTGTATTTCTTCCCTAGGCCATTCTGGTTATGCGTTTGGAGCAGCAGAATTGCGAAAAATTTTTTGCCTTCTCAACCATTTCTTGGCTTCAAACTCCCATATCTCGCGACCGGATTGACCTAACCCAAAAATTCCTATTGCATCTGAAAGTAGAAACTCGCCCGATTACAACGGTATGTGTATTTCTTCCCTAGGCCATTCTGGTTATGCGTTTGGAGTAGCAGAAGTGCGAAAAATTTGTTGTCTCCTCAACCGTTTCTTAGCTTCAAACTCCCATATCTCGCGAACGGATTGACCTAACCCAAAAATTCCTATTGCATCTGAAAGTAGAAACTCGCCCGATTACAACGGTATGTGTATTTTTTCCCCAGGCCATTCTGGTTAAGCGTTTGGAGCAGCAGAAGTGCGAAAAATTTTTTACCTTCTCAACCATTTCTTGGCTTCAAACTCCCATATCTCGCGAACGGATTTACCTAACCCAAAACTTCCTGTAGCGTCTGAAAGTAGAAACTCGCCCGATTACAACGATATGTGTATTTATTCCCTAGGCCATTCTGGTTAAGCGTTTGGAGCAGCAGAATTGCGAAAAATTTTTTGACTTCTCAACCATTTCTTGGCTTCAAACTCCCATATCTCGCGAACGGACTGATCTAACCCAAATATTCCTGTTGCATCTGAAAGTAGAAACTCGCCCGATTACAACGATATGTGTATTTTTTCCCTAGGCCATTCTGGTTAAGCGTTTGGAGCAGCAGAATTGCGAAAAATTTTTTGCCTTCTCAACCATTTCTTGGCTTCAAACTCCCATATCTCGCGAACGGACTGACCTAACCCAAATATTCCTGTTGCATCTGAAAGTAGAAACTCGCCCGATTACAACGGTATGTGTATTTTCTCCCTAGGCCATTCTGGCTAAGCGTTTGGATTAGCAGAATTGCGAAAAATTTTTTGCCTTCTCAACCATTTCTTGGCTTCAAACTCCCATATCTCGCGAACGGATTGACCTAACCCAAAAATTCCTATTGCATCTGAAAGTAGAAACTCGCCCGATTACAACGGTATGTGTATTTTTTCCCTAGGGCATTCTGGTTAAGCGTTTGGAGCAGCAGAATTGCGAAAAATTGTTTGCCTTCTCAACCATTTCTTAGCTTCACACTCATATATCTCGCGAACGGATTGACCTAACCCAAAGTACCTATTGCCTCTGAAAGTAGAAACTAGCCCGATTACAACGGTATGTGTATTTTTTCCCCAGGCCATTCTGGTTAAGCGTTTGGAGCAGCAGAAGTGCGAAAAATTTTTTACCTTCTCAACCATTTCTTGGCTTCAAACTCCCATATCTCGCGAACGGATTTACCTAACCCAAAACTTCCTGTAGCGACTGAAAGTAGAAACTCGCCCGATTACAACGATATGTGTATTTTTTCCCTAGGCCATTCTGGTTAAGCGTTTGGAGCAGCAGAATTGCGAAAAATTTTTTGACTTCTCAACCATTTCTTGGCTTCAAACTCCCATATCTCGCGAACGGACTGACCTAACCCAAATATTCCTGTTGCATCTGAAAGTAGAAACTCGCCCGATTACAACGATATGTGTATTTTTTCCCTAGGCCATTCTGGTTAAGTGTTTGGAGCAGCAGAATTGCGAAAAATTTTTTGCCTTCTCAACCATTTCTTGGCTTCAAACTCCCATATCCCGCGAACGGACTGACCTAACCCAAATATTCCTGTTGCATCTGAAAGTAGAAACTCGCCCGATTACAACGGTATGTGTATTTTCTCCCTAGGCTATTCTGGCTAAGCGTTTGGATTAGCAGAATTGCGAAAAATTTTTTGCCTTCTCAACCATTTCTTGGCTTCAAACTCTCATATCTCGCGAACGGATTGACCTAACCCAAAAATTCCTATTGCATCTGAAAGTAGAAACTCGCCCGATTACAACGGTATGTGTATTTTTTCCCTAGGGCATTCTGGTTAAGCGTTTGGAGCAGCAGAATTGCGAAAAATTGTTTGCCTTCTCAACCATTTCTTAGCTTCACACTCGCATATCTCGCGAACGGATTGACCTAACCCAAAGTACCTATTGCCTCTGAAAGTAGAAACTAGCCCGATTACAACGGTATGTGTATTTTTTCCCCAGGCCATTCTGGTTAAGCGTTTGGAGCAGCAGAAGTGCGAAAAATTTTTTACCTTCTCAACCATTTCTTGGCTTCAAACTCCCATATCTCGCGAACGGATTTACCTAACCCAAAACTTCCTGTAGCGTCTGAAA
Source organism: Ptiloglossa arizonensis (assembly GCF_051014685.1). NCBI lineage: Eukaryota > Metazoa > Arthropoda > Insecta > Hymenoptera > Colletidae > Ptiloglossa > Ptiloglossa arizonensis. The sequence goes on along the minus strand of NW_027478700.1, from coordinate 82,227 downwards.
GTAGAAACTCGCCCGATTACAACGATATGTGTATTTTTTCCCTAGGCCATTCTGGTTAAGCGTTTGGAGCAGCAGAATTGCGAAAAATTTTTTGACTTCTCAACCATTTCTTGGCTTCAAACTCCCATATCTCGCGAACGGACTGACCTAACCCAAATATTCCTGTTGCATCTTAAAGTAGAAACTCGCCCGATTACAATGATATGTGTATTTTTTCCCTAGGCCATTCTGGTTAAGCGTTTGGAGCAGCAGAATTGCGAAAAATTTTTTGCCTTCTCAACCATTTCTTGGCTTCAAACTCCCATATCCCGCGAACGGACTGACCTAACCCAAATATTCCTGTTGCATCTGAAAGTAGAAACTCGCCCGATTACAACGGTATGTGTATTTTCTCCCTAGGCCATTCTGGCTAAGCGTTTGGATTAGCAGAATTGCGAAAAATTTTTTGCCTGCTCAACCATTTCTTGGCTTCAAACTCCCATATCTCGCGAACAGATTGACCTAACCCAAAAATTCCTATTGCATCTGAAAGTAGAAACTCGCCCGATTACAACGGAATGTGTATTTTTTCCCTAGGGCATTCTGGTTAAGCGTTTGGAGCAGCAGAATTGCGAAAAATTGTTTGCCTTCTCAACCATTTCTTAGCTTCACACTCGCATATCTCATGAACGGATTGACCTAACCCAAAGTACCTATTGCCTCTGAAAGTAGAAACTAGCCCGATTACAACGGTATGTGTATTTTCTCCCTAGGCCATTCTGGTTAAGCGTTTGGATTAGCAGAATTGCGAAAAATTTTTTGCCTTCTCAACCATTTCTTGGCTTCAAACTCCCATATCTCGCGAACGGATTGACCTAACCCAAAAATTCCTATTGCATCTGAAAGTAGAAACTCGCCCGATTACAACGGTATGTGTATTTTTTCCCTAGGCGATTTCGGTTAAGCGTTTGGAGCAGCAGAATTGCGAAAAATTGTTTGCCTTCTCAACCATTTCTTGGATTCAAACTCCCATATCTCGCGAACGGACTGACCTAACCCAAATATTCCTGTTGCATCTGAAAGTAGAAACTCGCCCGATTACAACGATATGTGTATTTTTTCCCTAGGCCATTCTGGTTAAGCGTTTGGAGCAGCAGAATTGCGAAAAATTTTTTGCCTTCTCAACCATTTCTGGGCTTCAAACTCCCATATCTCGCGAACGGACTGACCTAACCCAAATATTCCTGTTGCATCTGAAAGTAGAAACTCGCCCGATTACAACGATATGTGTATTTTTTCCCTAGGCCATTCTGGTTAAGCGTTTGGAGCAGCAGAATTGCGAAAAATTTTTTGCCTTCTCAACCATTTCTGGGCTTCAAACTCCCATATCTCGCGAACGGACTGACCTAACCCAAATATTCCTGTTGCATCTGAAAGTAGAAACTCGCCCGATTACAACGGTATGTGTATTTTCTCCCTAGGCCATTCTGGCTAAGCGTTTGGATTAGCAGAATTGCGAAAAATTTTTTGCCTTCTCAACCATTTCTTGGCTTCAAACTCCCATATCTCGCGAACGGATTGACCTAACCCAAAAATTCCTATTGCATCTGAAAGTAGAAACTCGCCCGATTACAACGGTATGTGTATTTTTTCCCTAGGGCATTCTGGTTAAGCGTTTGGAGCAGCAGAATTGCGAAAAATTGTTTGCCTTCTCAACCATTTCTTAGCTTCACACTCGCATATCTCGCGAACGGATTGACCTAACCCAAAGTACCTATTGCCTCTGAAAGTAGAAACTTGCCCGATTACAACGGTATGTGTATTTTTTCCCCAGGCCATTCTGGTTAAGCGTTTGGAGCAGCAGAAGTGCGAAAAATTTTTTACCTTCTCAACCACTTCTTGGCTTCAAACTCCCATATCTCGCGAACGGATTTACCTAACCCAAAACTTCCTGTAGCGACTGAAAGTAGAAACTCGCCCGATTACAACGATATGTGTATTTTTTCCCTAGGCCATTCTGGTTAAGCGTTTGGAGCAGCAGAATTGCGAAAAATTTTTTGACTTCTCAACCATTTCTTGGCTTCAAACTCCCATATCTCGCGAACGGACTGACCTAACCCAAATATTCCTGTTGCATCTGAAAGTAGAAACTCGCCCGATTACAACGATATGTGTATTTTTTCCCTAGGCCATTCTGGTTAAGTGTTTGGAGCAGCAGAATTGCGAAAAATTTTTTGCCTTCTCAACCATTTCTTGGCTTCAAACTCCCATATCCCGCGAACGGACTGACCTAACCCAAATATTCCTGTTGCATCTGAAAGTAGAAACTCGCCCGATTACAACGGTATGTGTATTTTCTCCCTAGGCCATTCTGGCTAAGCGTTTGGATTAGCAGAATTGCGAAAAATTTTTTGCCTTCTCAACCATTTCTTGGCTTCAAACTCCCATATCTCGCGAACGGATTGACCTAACCCAAAAATTCCTATTGCATCTGAAAGTAGAAACTCGCCCGATTACAACGGTATGTGTATTTTTTCCCTAGGGCATTCTGGTTAAGCGTTTGGAGCAGCAGAATTGCGAAAAATTGTTTGCCTTCTCAACCATTTCTTAGCTTCACACTCGCATATCTCGCGAACGGATTGACCTAACCCAAAGTACCTATTGCCTCTGAAAGTAGAAACTAGCCCGATTACAACGGTATGTGTATTTTTTCCCCAGGCCATTCTGGTTAAGCGTTTGGAGCAGCAGAAGTGCGAAAAATTTTTTACCTTCTCAACCATTTCTTGGCTTCAAACTCCCATATCTCGCGAACGGATTTACCTAACCCAAAACTTCCTGTAGCGTCTGAAAGTAGAAACTCGCCCGATTACAACGATATGTGTATTTTTTCCCTAGGCCATTCTGGTTAAGCGTTTGGAGCAGCAGAATTGCGAAAAATTTTTTGACTTCTCAACCATTTCTTGGCTTCAAACTCCCATATCCCGCGAACGGACTGACCTAACCCAAATATTCCTGTTGCATCTGAAAGTAGAAACTCGCCCGATTACAACGGTATGTGTATTTTCTCCCTAGGCCATTCTGGCTAAGCGTTTGGATTAGCAGAATTGCGAAAAATTTTTTGCCTTCTCAACCATTTCTTGGCTTCAAACTCCCATATCTCGCGAACGGATTGACCTAACCCAAAAATTCCTATTGCATCTGAAAGTAGAAACTCGCCCGATTACAACGGAATGTGTATTTTTTCCCTAGGGCATTCTGGTTAAGCGTTTGGAGCAGCAGAATTGCGAAAAATTGTTTGCCTTCTCAACCATTTCTTAGCTTCACACTCGCATATCTCGCGAACGGATTGACCTAACCCAAAGTACCTATTGCCTCTGAAAGTAGAAACTAGCCCGATTACAACGGTATGTGTATTTTCTCCCTAGGCCATTCTGGTTAAGCGTTTGGATTAGCAGAATTGCGAAAAATTTTTTGCCTTCTCAACCATTTCTTGGCTTCAAACTCCCATATCTCGCGAACGGATTGACCTAACCCAAAAATTCCTATTGCATCTGAAAGTAGAAACTCGCCCGATTACAACGGTATGTGTATTTTTTCCCTAGGCGATTTCGGTTAAGCGTTTGGAGCAGCAGAATTGCGAAAAATTTTTTGCCTTCTCAACCATTTCTTGGCTTCAAACTCCCATATCTCGCGAACGGACTGACCTAACCCAAATATTCCTGTTGCATCTGAAAGTAGAAACTCGCCCGATTACAACGATATGTGTATTTTTTCCCTAGGCCATTCTGGTTAAGCGTTTGGAGCAGCAGAATTGCGAAAAATTTTTTGCCTTCTCAACCATTTCTGGGCTTCAAACTCCCATATCTCGCGAACGGACTGACCTAACCCAAATATTCCTGTTGCATCTGAAAGTAGAAACTCGCCCGATTACAACGGTATGTGTATTTTTTCCCTAGGCGATTTCGGTTAAGCGTTTGGAGCAGCAGAATTGCGAAAAATTTTTTGCCTTCTCAACCATTTCTTGGCTTCAAACTCCCATATCTCGCGAACGGACTGACCTAACCCAAATATTCCTGTTGCATCTGAAAGTAGAAACTCGCCCGATTACAACGATATGTGTATTTTTTCCCTAGGCCATTCTGGTTAAGCGTTTGGAGCAGCAGAATTGCGAAAAATTTTTTGCCTTCTCAACCATTTCTGGGCTTCAAACTCCCATATCTCGCGAACGGATTGACCTAACCCAAAGTACCTATTGCCTCTGAAAGTAGAAACTAGCCCGATTACAACGGTATGTGTATTTTCTCCCTAGGCCATTCTGGTTAAGCGTTTGGATTAGCAGAATTGCGAAAAATTTTTTGCCTTCTCAACCATTTCTTGGCTTCAAACTCCCATATCTCGCGAACGGATTGACCTAACCCAAAAATTCCTATTGCATCTGAAAGTAGAAACTCGCCCGATTACAACGGTATGTGTATTTTTTCCCTAGGCGATTTCGGTTAAGCGTTTGGAGCAGCAGAATTGCGAAAAATTGTTTGTCTTCTCAACCATTTCTTGGATTCAAACTCCCATATCTCGCGAACGGATTGACCTAACCCAAAAATTCCTATTGCATCTGAAAGTAGAAACTCGCCCGATTACAACGGTATGTGTATTTTTTCCCTAGGCGATTTCGGTTAAGCGTTTGGAGCAGCAGAATTGCGAAAAATTGTTTGTCTTCTCAACCATTTCTTGGATTCAAACTCCCATATCTCGCGAACGGATTGACCTAACCCAAAAATTCCTATTGCATCTGAAAGTAGAAACTCGCCCGATTACAACGGTATGTGTATTTCTTCCCTAGGCCATTCTGGTTATGCGTTTGGAGCAGCAGAATTGCGAAAAATTTTTTGCCTTCTCAACCATTTCTGGGCTTCAAACTCCCATATCTCGCGAACGGACTGACCTAACCCAAATATTCCTGTTGCATCTGAAAGTAGAAACTCGCCCGATTACAACGATATGTGTATTTTTTCCCTAGGCCATTCTGGTTAAGCGTTTGGAGCAGCAGAATTGCGAAAAATTTTTTGCCTTCTCAACCATTTCTTGGCTTCAAACTCCCATATCTCGCGACCGGATTGACCTAACCCAAAAATTCCTATTGCATCTGAAAGTAGAAACTCGCCCGATTACAACGGTATGTGTATTTCTTCCCTAGGCCATTCTGGTTATGCGTTTGGAGCAGCAGAAGTGCGAAAAATTTGTTGTCTCCGCAACCGTTTCTTAGCTTCAAACTCCCATATCTCGCGAACGGATTGACCTAACCCAAAAATTCCTATTGCATCTGAAAGTAGAAACTCGCCCGATTACAACGGTATGTGTATTTTTTCCCCAGGCCATTCTGGTTAAGCGTTTGGAGCAGCAGAAGTGCGAAAAATTTTTTACCTTCTCAACCATTTCTTGGCTTCAAACTCCCATATCTCGCGAACGGACTGACCTAACCCAAATATTCCTGTTGCATCTGAAAGTAGAAACTCGCCCGATTACAACGATATGTGTATTTTTTCCCTAGGCCATTCTGGTTAAGCGTTTGGAGCAGCAGAATTGCGAAAAATTTTTTGCCTTCTCAACCATTTCTTGGCTTCAAACTCCCATATCTCGCGAACGGACTGACCTAACCCAAATATTCCTGTTGCATCTGAAAGTAGAAACTCGCCCGATTACAACGGTATGTGTATTTTCTCCCTAGGCCATTCTGGCTAAGCGTTTGGATTAGCAGAATTGCGAAAAATTTTTTGCCTTCTCAACCATTTCTTGGCTTCAAACTCCCATATCTCGCGAACGGATTGACCTAACCCAAATATTCCTGTTCCATCTGAAAGTAGAAACTCGCCCGATTACAAAGATATGTGTATTTTTTCCCTAGGCCATTCTGGTTAAGCGTTTGGAGCAGCAGAATTGCGAAAAATTTTTTGCCTTCTCAACCATTTCTTGGCTTCAAACTCCCATATCCCGCGAACGGACTGACCTAACCCAAATATTCCTGTTGCATCTGAAAGTAGAAACTCGCCCGATTACAACGGTATGTGTATTTTCTCCCTAGGCCATTCTGGCTAAGCGTTTGGATTAGCAGAATTGCGAAAAATTTTTTATCTTCTCAACCATTTCTTGGCTTCAAACTCCCATATCTCGCGAACGGATTGACCTAACCCAAAAATTCCTATTGCATCTGAAAGTAGAAACTCGCCCGATTACAACGGAATGTGTATTTTTTCCCTAGGGCATTCTGGTTAAGCGTTTGGAGCAGCAGAATTGCGAAAAATTGTTTGCCTTCTCAACCATTTCTTAGCTTCACACTCGCATATCTCGCGAACGGATTGACCTAACCCAAAGTACCTATTGCCTCTGAAAGTAGAAACTAGCCCGATTACAACGGTATGTGTATTTTCTCCCTAGGCCATTCTGGTTAAGCGTTTGGATTAGCAGAATTGCGAAAAATTTTTTGCCTTCTCAACCATTTCTTGGCTTCAAACTCCCATATCTCGCGAACGGATTGACCTAACCCAAAAATTCCTATTGCATCTGAAAGTAGAAACTCGCCCGATTACAACGGTATGTGTATTTTTTCCCTAGGCGATTTCGGTTAAGCGTTTGGATTAGCAGAATTGCGAAAAATTTTTTGCCTTCTCAACCATTTCTTGGCTTCAAACTCCCATATCTCGCGAACGGATTGACCTAACCCAAAAATTCCTATTGCATCTGAAAGTAGAAACTCGCCCGATTACAACGGTATGTGTATTTTTTCCCTAGGCGATTTCGGTTAAGCGTTTGGAGCAGCAGAATTGCGAAAAATTTTTTGCCTTCTCAACCATTTCTTGGCTTCAAACTCCCATATCTCGCGAACGGACTGACCTAACCCAAATATTCCTGTTGCATCTGAAAGTAGAAACTCGCCCGATTACAACGATATGTGTATTTTTTCCCTAGGCCATTCTGGTTAAGCGTTTGGAGCAGCAGAATTGCGAAAAATTTTTTGCCTTCTCAACCATTTCTGGGCTTCAAACTCCCATATCTCGCGAACGGACTGACCTAACCCAAATATTCCTGTTGCATCTGAAAGTAGAAACTCGCCCGATTACAACGGTATGTGTATTTTTTCCCTAGGCGATTTCGGTTAAGCGTTTGGAGCAGCAGAATTGCGAAAAATTTTTTGCCTTCTCAACCATTTCTTGGCTTCAAACTCCCATATCTCGCGAACGGACTGACCTAACCCAAATATTCCTGTTGCATCTGAAAGTAGAAACTCGCCCGATTACAACGATATGTGTATTTTTTCCCTAGGCCATTCTGGTTAAGCGTTTGGAGCAGCAGAATTGCGAAAAATTTTTTGCCTTCTCAACCATTTCTGGGCTTCAAACTCCCATATCTCGCGAACGGATTGACCTAACCCAAAGTACCTATTGCCTCTGAAAGTAGAAACTAGCCCGATTACAACGGTATGTGTATTTTCTCCCTAGGCCATTCTGGTTAAGCGTTTGGATTAGCAGAATTGCGAAAAATTTTTTGCCTTCTCAACCATTTCTTGGCTTCAAACTCCCATATCTCGCGAACGGATTGACCTAACCCAAAAATTCCTATTGCATCTGAAAGTAGAAACTCGCCCGATTACAACGGTATGTGTATTTTTTCCCTAGGCGATTTCGGTTAAGCGTTTGGAGCAGCAGAATTGCGAAAAATTGTTTGTCTTCTCAACCATTTCTTGGATTCAAACTCCCATATCTCGCGAACGGATTGACCTAACCCAAAAATTCCTATTGCATCTGAAAGTAGAAACTCGCCCGATTACAACGGTATGTGTATTTTTTCCCTAGGCGATTTCGGTTAAGCGTTTGGAGCAGCAGAATTGCGAAAAATTGTTTGTCTTCTCAACCATTTCTTGGATTCAAACTCCCATATCTCGCGAACGGATTGACCTAACCCAAAAATTCCTATTGCATCTGAAAGTAGAAACTCGCCCGATTACAACGGTATGTGTATTTCTTCCCTAGGCCATTCTGGTTATGCGTTTGGAGCAGCAGAATTGCGAAAAATTTTTTGCCTTCTCAACCATTTCTGGGCTTCAAACTCCCATATCTCGCGAACGGACTGACCTAACCCAAATATTCCTGTTGCATCTGAAAGTAGAAACTCGCCCGATTACAACGATATGTGTATTTTTTCCCTAGGCCATTCTGGTTAAGCGTTTGGAGCAGCAGAATTGCGAAAAATTTTTTGCCTTCTCAACCATTTCTTGGCTTCAAACTCCCATATCTCGCGACCGGATTGACCTAACCCAAAAATTCCTATTGCATCTGAAAGTAGAAACTCGCCCGATTACAACGGTATGTGTATTTCTTCCCTAGGCCATTCTGGTTATGCGTTTGGAGCAGCAGAAGTGCGAAAAATTTGTTGTCTCCGCAACCGTTTCTTAGCTTCAAACTCCCATATCTCGCGAACGGATTGACCTAACCCAAAAATTCCTATTGCATCTGAAAGTAGAAACTCGCCCGATTACAACGGTATGTGTATTTTTTCCCCAGGCCATTCTGGTTAAGCGTTTGGAGCAGCAGAAGTGCGAAAAATTTTTTACCTTCTCAACCATTTCTTGGCTTCAAACTCCCATATCTCGCGAACGGACTGACCTAACCCAAATATTCCTGTTGCATCTGAAAGTAGAAACTCGCCCGATTACAACGATATGTGTATTTTTTCCCTAGGCCATTCTGGTTAAGCGTTTGGAGCAGCAGAATTGCGAAAAATTTTTTGCCTTCTCAACCATTTCTTGGCTTCAAACTCCCATATCTCGCGAACGGACTGACCTAACCCAAATATTCCTGTTGCATCTGAAAGTAGAAACTCGCCCGATTACAACGGTATGTGTATTTTCTCCCTAGGCCATTCTGGCTAAGCGTTTGGATTAGCAGAATTGCGAAAAATTTTTTGCCTTCTCAACCATTTCTTGGCTTCAAACTCCCATATCTCGCGAACGGATTGACCTAACCCAAATATTCCTGTTCCATCTGAAAGTAGAAACTCGCCCGATTACAAAGATATGTGTATTTTTTCCCTAGGCCATTCTGGTTAAGCGTTTGGAGCAGCAGAATTGCGAAAAATTTTTTGCCTTCTCAACCATTTCTTGGCTTCAAACTCCCATATCCCGCGAACGGACTGACCTAACCCAAATATTCCTGTTGCATCTGAAAGTAGAAACTCGCCCGATTACAACGGTATGTGTATTTTCTCCCTAGGCCATTCTGGCTAAGCGTTTGGATTAGCAGAATTGCGAAAAATTTTTTATCTTCTCAACCATTTCTTGGCTTCAAACTCCCATATCTCGCGAACGGATTGACCTAACCCAAAAATTCCTATTGCATCTGAAAGTAGAAACTCGCCCGATTACAACGGAATGTGTATTTTTTCCCTAGGGCATTCTGGTTAAGCGTTTGGAGCAGCAGAATTGCGAAAAATTGTTTGCCTTCTCAACCATTTCTTAGCTTCACACTCGCATATCTCGCGAACGGATTGACCTAACCCAAAGTACCTATTGCCTCTGAAAGTAGAAACTAGCCCGATTACAACGGTATGTGTATTTTCTCCCTAGGCCATTCTGGTTAAGCGTTTGGATTAGCAGAATTGCGAAAAATTTTTTGCCTTCTCAACCATTTCTTGGCTTCAAACTCCCATATCTCGCGAACGGATTGACCTAACCCAAAAATTCCTATTGCATCTGAAAGTAGAAACTCGCCCGATTACAACGGTATGTGTATTTTTTCCCTAGGCGATTTCGGTTAAGCGTTTGGATTAGCAGAATTGCGAAAAATTTTTTGCCTTCTCAACCATTTCTTGGCTTCAAACTCCCATATCTCGCGAACGGATTGACCTAACCCAAAAATTCCTATTGCATCTGAAAGTAGAAACTCGCCCGATTACAACGGTATGTGTATTTTTTCCCTAGGCCATTTCGGTTAAGCGTTTGGAGCAGCAGAATTGCGAAAAATTGTTTGCCTTCTCAACCATTTCTTGGATTCAAACTCCCATATCTCGCGAACGGATTGACCTAACCCAAAAATTCCTATTGCATCTGAAAGTAGAAACTCGCCCGATTACAACGGTATGTGTATTTCTTCCCTAGGCCATTCTGGTTATGCGTTTGGAGCAGCAGAATTGCGAAAAATTTTTTGCCTTCTCAACCATTTCTTGGCTTCAATCTCCCATATCTCGCGAACGGATTGACCTAACCCAAAAATTCCTGTAGCGTCTGGAAGTAGAAACTCGCCCGATTACAACGGTATTTGTATTTTTTCTCTAGCCCATTCTGGTCAAGCGTTTGGAGCAGCAGAATTGCGAAAAATTTGTTGTCCTCTCAACCATTTCTTAGCTTCAAACTCCCATATCTCGCGAACGGATTGACCTAACCCAAAAATTCCTCTTGCATCTGAAAGTAGAAACTCGCCCGATTACAACGGTATGTGTATTTTTTCCCCAGGCCGTTCTGGTTAAGCGTTTGGAGCAGCAGAAGTGCGAAAAATTTTTTACCTTCTCAACCATTTCTTGGCTTCAAACTCCCATATCTCGCGAACGGATTTACCTAACCCAAAACTTCCTGTAGCGTCTGAAAGTAGAAACTCGCCCGATTACAACGATATGTGTATTTTTTCCCTAGGCCATTCTGGTTAAGCGTTTGGAGCAGCAGAATTGCGAACAATTTTTTGACTTCTCAACCATTTCTTGGCTTCAAACTCCCATATCTCGCGAACGGACTGACCTAACCCAAATATTCCTGTTGCATCTGAAAGTAGAAACTCGCCCGATTACAACGATATGTGTATTTTTTCCCTAGGCCATTCTGGTTAAGCGTTTGGAGCAGCAGAATTGCGAAAAATTTTTTGCCTTCTCAACCATTTCTTGGCTTCAAACTCCCATATCTCGCGAACGGACTGACCTAACCCAAATATTCCTGTTGCATCTGAAAGTAGAAACTCGCCCGATTACAACGGTATGTGTATTTTCTCCCTAGGCCATTCTGGCTAAGCGTTTGGATTAGCAGAATTGCGAAAAATTTTTTGCCTTCTCAACCATTTCTTGGCTTCAAACTCCCATATCTCGCGAACGGATTGACCTAACCCAAAAATTCCTATTGCATCTGAAAGTAGAAACTCGCCCGATTACAACGGTATCTGTATTTTTTCCCTAGGGCATTCTGGTTAAGCGTTTGGAGCAGCAGAATTGCGAAAAATTGTTTGCCTTCTCAACCATTTCTTAGCTTCACACTCGCATATCTCGCGAACGGATTGACCTAACCCAAAGTTCCTATTTCCTCTGAAAGTAGAAACTAGCCCGATTACAACGGTATGTCTATTTTCTCCCTAGGCCATTCTGGTTAAGCGTTTGGATTAGCAGAATTGCGAAAAATTTTTTGCCTTCTCAACCATTTCTTGGCTTCAAACTCCCATATCTCGCGAACGGATTGACCTAACCCAAAAATTCCTATTGCATCTGAAAGTAGAAACTCGCCCGATTACAACGGTATGTGTATTTTTTCCCTAGGCCATTTCGGTTAAGCGTTTGGAGCAGCAGAATTGCGAAAAATTGTTTGCCTTCTCAACCATTTCTTGGATTCAAACTCCCATATCTCGCGAACGGATTGACCTAACCCAAAAATTCCTATTGCATCTGAAAGTAGAAACTCGCCCGATTACAACGGTATGTGTATTTTTTCCCTAGGCCATTTCGGTTAAGCGTTTGGAGCAGCAGAATTGCGAAAAATTGTTTGCCTTCTCAACCATTTCTTGGATTCAAACTCCCATATCTCGCGAACGGATTGACCTAACCCAAAAATTCCTATTGCATCTGAAAGTAGAAACTCGCCCGATTACAACGGTATGTGTATTTCTTCCCTAGGCCATTCTGGTTATGCGTTTGGAGCAGCAGAATTGCGAAAAAATTTTTGCCTTCTCAACCATTTCTTGGCTTCAAACTCCCATATCTCGCGAACGGATTGACCTAACCCAAAAATTCCTGTAGCGTCTGGAAGTAGAAACTCGCCCGATTACAACGGTATGTGTATTTTTTCCCTAGCCCATTCTGGTCAAGCGTTTGGAGCAGCAGAATTGCGAAAAATTTGTTGTCCTCTCAACCATTTCTTAGCTTCAAACTCCCATATCTCGCGAACGGATTGACCTAACCCAAAAATTCCTCTTGCATCTGAAAGTAGAAACTCGCCCTATTACAACGATATGTGTATTTTTTCCCTAGGCCATTCTGGTTAAGCGTTTGGAGCAGCAGAATTGCGAAAAATTTTTTGACTTCTCAACCATTTCTTGGCTTCAAACTCCCATATCTCGCGAACGGACTGACCTAACCCAAATATTCCTGTTGCATCTGAAAGTAGAAACTCGCCCGATTACAACGATATGTGTATTTTTTCCCTAGGCCATTCTGGTTAAGCGTTTGGAGCAGCAGAATTGCGAAAAATTTTTTGCCTTCTCAACCATTTCTGGGCTTCAAACTCCCATATCTCGCGAACGGACTGACCTAACCCAAATATTCCTGTTGCATCTGAAAGTAGAAACTCGCCCGATTACAACGATATGTGTATTTTTTCCCTAGGCCATTCTGGTTAAGCGTTTGGAGCAGCAGAATTGCGAAAAATTTTTTGCCTTCTCAACCATTTCTTGGCTTCAAACTCCCATATCTCGCGACCGGATTGACCTAACCCAAAAATTCCTATTGCATCTGAAAGTAGAAACTCGCCCGATTACAACGGTATGTGTATTTCTTCCCTAGGCCATTCTGGTTATGCGTTTGGAGCAGCAGAAGTGCGAAAAATTTGTTGTCTCCTCAACCGTTTCTTAGCTTCAAACTCCCATATCTCGCGAACGGATTGACCTAACCCAAAAATTCCTATTGCATCTGAAAGTAGAAACTCGCCCGATTACAACGGTATGTGTATTTTTTCCCCAGGCCATTCTGGTTAAGCGTTTGGAGCAGCAGAAGTGCGAAAAATTTTTTACCTTCTCAACCATTTCTTGGCTTCAAACTTCCATATCTCGCGAACGGATTTACCTAACCCAAAACTTCCTGTAGCGTCTGAAAGTAGAAACTCGCCCGATTACAACGATATGTGTATTTTTTCCCTAGGCCATTCTGGTTAAGCGTTTGGAGCAGCAGAATTGCGAAAAATTTTTTGACTTCTCAACCATTTCTTGGCTTCAAACTCTCATATCTCGCGAACGGACTGACCTAACCCAAATATTCCTGTTGCATCTGAAAGTAGAAACTCGCCCGATTACAACGATATGTGTATTTTTTCCCTAGGCCATTCTGGTTAAGCGTTTGGAGCAGCAGAATTGCGAAAAATTTTTTGCTTTCTCAACCATTTCTTGGCTTCAAACTCCCATATCTCGCGAACGGACTGACCTAACCCAAATATTCCTGTTGCATCTGAAAGTAGAAACTCGCCCGATTACAACGGTATGTGTATTTTCTCCCTAGGCCATTCTGGCTAAGCGTTTGGATTAGCAGAATTGCGAAAAATTTTTTGCCTTCTCAACCATTTCTTGGCTTCAAACTCCCATATCTCGCGAACGGATTGACCTAACCCAAAAATTCCTATTGCATCTGAAAGTAGAAACTCGCCCGATTACAACGGTATCTGTATTTTTTCCCTAGGGCATTCTGGTTAAGCGTTTGGAGCAGCAGAATTGCGAAAAATTGTTTGCCTTCTCAACCATTTCTTAGCTTCACACTCGCATATCTCGCGAACGGATTGACCTAACCCAAAGTTCCTATTGCCTCTGAAAGTAGAAACTATCCCGATTACAACGGTATGTGTATTTTCTCCCTAGGCCATTCTGGTTAAGCGTTTGGATTAGCAGAATTGCGAAAAATTTTTTGCCTTCTCAACCATTTCTTGGCTTCAAACTCCCATATCTCGCGAACGGATTGACCTAACCCAAAAATTCCTATTGCATCTGAAAGTAGAAACTCGCCCGATTACAACGGTATGTGTATTTTTTCCCTAGGCCATTTCGGTTAAGCGTTTGGAGTAGCAGAATTGCGAAAAATTGTTTGCCTTCTCAACCATTTCTTGGATTCAAACTCCCATATCTCGCGAACGGATTGACCTAACCCAAAAATTCCTGTAGCGTCTGAAATTAGAAACTCGCCCGATTACAACGGTATGTGTATTTTTTCCCTAGGCCATTCTGGTTAAGCGTTTGGAGCAGCAGAATTGCGAAAAATTTTTTGCCTTCTCAACCATTTCTTGGCTTCAAACTCCCATATCTCGCGAACGGATTGACTTAACCCAAAAATTCCTATTGCCTCTGAAAGTAGAAACTAGCCCGATTACAACGATATGTGTATTTTCTCCCTAGGCCATTTTGGTTAAGCGTTTGGATTAGCAGAATTGCGAAAAATTTGTTGCCTTCTCAATCATTTCTTGGCTTCAAACTCCCATATCTCGCGAACGGATTGACCTAACCCAAAAATTCCTATTGCATCTGAAAGTAGAAACTCGCCCGATTACAACGGTATGTGTATTTTTTCCCTAGGCCATTCTGGATAAGCGTTTGGAGCAGCAGAATTGTGAAAAATTTTTTGACTTCTCAACCATTTCTTGGCTTCAAACTCCCATATCTCGCGAACGGACTGACCTAACCCAAATATTCCTGTTGCATCTGAAAGTAGAAACTCGCCCGATTACAACGATATGTGTATTTTTCCCCTAGGCCATTCTGGTTAAGCGTTTGGAGCAGCAGAATTGCGAAAAATTTTTTGACTTCTCAACCATTTCTTGGCTTCAAACTCCCATATCTTGCGAACGGACTGACCTAACCCAAATATTCGTGTTGCATCTGAAAGTAGAAACTCGCCCGATTACAACGATATGTGTATTTTTTCCCTAGGCCATTCTGGTTAAGCGTTTGGAGCAGCAGAATTGCGAAAAATTTTTTGCCTTCTCAACCATTTCTTGGGTTCAAACTCCCATATCTCGCGACCGGATTGACCTAACCCAAAAATTCCTATTGCATCTGAAAGTAGAAACTCGCCCGATTACAACGGTATGTGTATTTCTTCCCTAGGCCATTCTGGTTATGCGTTTGGAGCAGCAGAAGTGCGAAAAATTTGTTGTCTCCTCAACCATTTCCTAGCTTCAAACTCCCATATCTCGCGAACGGATTGAACTAACCCAAAAATTCCTATTGCATCTGAAAGTGGAAACTCGCCCGATTACAACGGTATGTGTATTTTTTCCCTAGGACATTCTGGTTAAGCGTTTGGAGCAGCAGAATTGCGAAAAATTTTTTGACTTCTCAACCATTTCTTGGCTTCAAACTCCCATATCTCGCGAACGGATTTACCTAACCCAAAACTTCCTGTAGCGTCTGAAAGTAGAAACTCGCCCGATTACAACGGTATGTGTATTTTTTCCCTAGGCCATTCTGGTTAAGCGTTTGGAGCAGCAGAAGTGCGAAATATTTGTTGTCTTCTCAACCATTTCTTAGCTTCAAACTCCCATATCTCGCGAACGGATTGACATAACCCAAAAATTCCTGTAGCGTCTGAAATTAGAAACTCGCCCGATTACAACGGTATGTGTATTTCTTCCCTAGGCCATTCTGGTTATGCGTTTGGAGCAGCAGAAGTGCGAAAAATTTGTTGTCTCCTCAACCATTTCCTAGCTTCAAACTCCCATATCTCGCGAACGGATTGAACTAACCCAAAAATTCCTATTGCATCTGAAAGTAGAAACTCGCCCGATTACAACGGTATGTGCATTTTTTCCCTAGGCCATTCTGGTTAAGCGTTTGGAGCAGCAGAAATGCGAAAAATTTTTTACCTTCTCAACCATTTCTTGGCTTCAAACTCCCATATCTCGCGAACGGATTTACCTAACCCAAAACTTCCTGTAGCGTCTGAAAGTAGAAACTCGCCCGATTACAACGATATGTGTATTTTTTCCCTAGGCCATTCTGGTTAAGCGTTTGGAGCAGCAGAATTGCGAAAAATTTTTTGACTTCTCAACCATTTCTTGGCTTCAAACTCCCATATCTCGCGAACGGACTGACCTAACCCAAATATTCCTGTTGCATCTGAAAGTAGAAACTCGCCCGATTACAACGATATGTGTATTTTTTCCCTAGGCCATTCTGGTTAAGCGTTTGGAGCAGCAGAATTGCGAAAAATTTTTTGACTTCTCAACCATTTCTTGGCTTCAAACTCCCATATCTCGCGAACGGACTGACCCTACCCAAATATTCCTGTTGCATCTGAAAGTAGAAACTCGCCCGATTACAACGATATGTGTATTTTTTCCCTAGGCCACTCTGGTTAAGCGTTTGGAGCAGCAGAATTACGAAAAATTTTTTGCCCTCTCAACCATTTCTTGGCTTCAAACTCCCATATCTCGCGACCGGATTGACCTAACCCAAAAATTCCTATTGCATCTGAAAGTAGAAACTCGCCCGATTACAACGGTATGTGTATTTTTTCCCTAGGCCATTCTGGATAAGCGTTTGGAGCAGCAGAATTGTGAAAAATTTTTTGACTTCTCAACCATTTCTTGGCTTCAAACTCCCATATCTCGCGAACGGACTGACCTAACCCAAATATTCCTGTTGCATCTGAAAGTAGAAACTCGCCCGATTACAACGGTATGTGTATTTCTTCCCTAGGCCATTCTGGTTATGCGTTTGGAGCAGCAGAAGTGCGAAAAATTTGTTGTCTCCTCAACCATTTCCTAGCTTCAAACTCCCATATCTCGCGAACGGATTGAACTAACCCAAAAATTCCTATTGCATCTGAAAGTAGAAACTCGCCCGATTACAACGGTATGTGTATTTTTTCCCTAGGCCATTCTGGTTAAGCGTTTGGAGCAGCAGAAGTGCGAAAAATTTGTTGTCTTCTCAACCATTTCTTAGCTTCAAACTCCCATATCTCGCGAACGGATTGACATAACCCAAAAATTCCTGTAGCGTCTGAAATTAGAAACTCGCCCGATTACAACGGTATGTGTATTTTTTCCCTAGGCCATTCTGGTTAAGCGTTTGGAGCAGCAGAATTGCGAAAAATTTTTTGCCTTCTCAACCACTTCTTGGATTCAAACTCCCATATCTCGCGAACGGATTGACCTAACCCAAAAATTCCTATTGCCTCTGAAAGTAGAAACTAGCCCGATTACAACGGTATGTGTATTTTCTCCCTAGGCCATTTTGGTTAAGCGTTTGGATTAGCAGAATTGCGAAAAATTTTTTGCCTTCTCAATCATTTCTTGGCTTCAAACTCCCATATCTCGCGAACGGATTGACCTAACCCAAAAATTCCTATTGCATCTGAAAGTAGAAACTCGCCCGATTACAACGGTATGTGTATTTTTTCCCTAGGCCATTCTGGATAAGCGTTTGGAGCAGCAGAATTGTGAAAAATTTTTTGACTTCTCAACCATTTCTTGGCTTCAAACTCCCATATCTCGCGAACGGACTGACCTAACCCAAATATTCCTGTTGCATCTGAAAGTAGAAACTCGCCCGATTACAACGGTATGTGTATTTCTTCCCTAGGCCATTCTGGTTATGCGTTTGGAGCAGCAGAAGTGCGAAAAATTTGTTGTCTCCTCAACCATTTCCTAGCTTCAAACTCCCATATCTCGCGAACGGATTGAACTAACCCAAAAATTCCTATTGCATCTGAAAGTAGAAACTCGCCCGATTACAACGGTATGTGCATTTTTTCCCTAGGCCATTCTGGTTAAGCGTTTGGAGCAGCAGAAATGCGAAAAATTTTTTACCTTCTCAACCATTTCTTGGCTTCAAACTCCCATATCTCGCGAACGGATTTACCTAACCCAAAACTTCCTGTAGCGTCTGAAAGTAGAAACTCGCCCGATTACAACGATATGTGTATTTTTTCCCTAGGCCATTCTGGTTAAGCGTTTGGAGCAGCAGAATTGCGAAAAATTTTTTGACTTCTCAACCATTTCTTGGCTTCAAACTCCCATATCTCGCGAACGGACTGACCTAACCCAAATATTCCTGTTGCATCTGAAAGTAGAAACTCGCCCGATTACAACGATATGTGTATTTTTTCCCTAGGCCATTCTGGTTAAGCGTTTGGAGCAGCAGAATTGCGAAAAATTTTTTGACTTCTCAACCATTTCTTGGCTTCAAACTCCCATATCTCGCGAACGGACTGACCCTACCCAAATATTCCTGTTGCATCTGAAAGTAGAAACTCGCCCGATTACAACGGTATGTGTATTTCTTCCCTAGGCCATTCTGGTTATGCGTTTGGAGCAGCAGAAGTGCGAAAAATTTGTTGTCTCCTCAACCATTTCCTAGCTTCAAACTCCCATATCTCGCGAACGGATTGAACTAACCCAAAAATTCCTATTGCATCTGAAAGTAGAAACTCGCCCGATTACAACGGTATGTGTATTTTTTCCCTAGGCCATTCTGGTTAAGCGTTTGGAGCAGCAGAAATGCGAAAAATTTTTTACCTTCTCAACCATTTCTTGGCTTCAAACTCCCATATCTCGCGAACGGATTTACCTAACCCAAAACTTCCTGTAGCGTCTGAAAGTAGAAACTCGCCCGATTACAACGATATGTGTATTTTTTCCCTAGGCCATTCTGGTTAAGCGTTTGGAGCAGCAGAATTGCGAAAAATTTTTTGACTTCTCAACCATTTCTTGGCTTCAAACTCCCATATCTCGCGAACGGACTGACCTAACCCAAATATTCCTGTTGCATCTGAAAGTAGAAACTCGCCCGATTACAACGATATGTGTATTTTTTCCCTAGGCCATTCTGGTTAAGCGTTTGGAGCAGCAGAATTGCGAAAAATTTTTTGACTTCTCAACCATTTCTTGGCTTCAAACTCCCATATCTCGCGAACGGACTGACCTAACCCAAATATTCCTGTTGCATCTGAAAGTAGAAACTCGCCCGATTACAACGATATGTGTATTTTTTCCCTAGGCCACTCTGGTTAAGCGTTTGGAGCAGCAGAATTACGAAAAATTTTTTGCCCTCTCAACCATTTCTTGGCTTCAAACTCCCATATCTCGCGACCGGATTGACCTAACCCAAAAATTCCTATTGCATCTGAAAGTAGAAACTCGCCCGATTACAACGGTATGTGTATTTCTTCCCTAGGCCATTCTGGTTATGCGTTTGGAGCAGCAGAAGTGCGAAAAATTTGTTGTCTCCTCAACCATTTCTTAGCTTCAAACTCCCATATCTCGCGAACGGATTGACCTAACCCAAAAATTCCTATTGCATCTGAAAGTAGAAACTCGCCCGATTACAACGGTATGTGTATTTTTTCCCCAGGCCATTCTGGTTAAGCGTTTGGAGCAGCAGAAGTGCGAAAAATTTTTTACCTTCTCAACCATTTCTTGGCTTCAAACTCCCATATCTCGCGAACGGATTTACCTAACCCAAAACTTTCTGTAGCGTCTGAAAGTAGAAACTCGCCCGATTACAACGATATGTGTATTTTTTCCCTAGGCCATTCTGGTTAAGCGTTTGGAGCAGCAGAATTGCGAAAAATTTTTTGACTTCTCAACCATTTCTTGGCTTCAAACTCCCATATCTCGCGAACGGACTGACCTAACCCAAATATTCCTGTTGCATCTGAAAGTAGAAACTCGCCCGATTACAACGATATGTGTATTTTTTCCCTAGGCCACTCTGGTTAAGCGTTTGGAGCAGCAGAATTACGAAAAATTTTTTGCCCTCTCAACCATTTCTTGGCTTCAAACTCCCATATCTCGCGACCGGATTGACCTAACCCAAAAATTCCTATTGCATCTGAAAGTAGAAACTCGCCCGATTACAACGGTATGTGTATTTCTTCCCTAGGCCATTCTGGTTATGCGTTTGGAGCAGCAGAAGTGCGAAAAATTTGTTGTCTCCTCAACCATTTCTTAGCTTCAAACTCCCATATCTCGCGAACGGATTGACCTAACCCAAAAATTCCTATTGCATCTGAAAGTAGAAACTCGCCCGATTACAACGGTATGTGTATTTTTTCCCCAGGCCATTCTGGTTAAGCGTTTGGAGCAGCAGAAGTGCGAAAAATTTTTTACCTTCTCAACCATTTCTTGGCTTCAAACTCCCATATCTCGCGAACGGATTTACCTAACCCAAAACTTTCTGTAGCGTCTGAAAGTAGAAACTCGCCCGATTACAACGATATGTGTATTTTTTCCCTAGGCCATTCTGGTTAAGCGTTTGGAGCAGCAGAATTGCGAAAAATTTTTTGACTTCTCAACCATTTCTTGGCTTCAAACTCCCATATCTCGCGAACGGACTGACCTAACCCAAATATTCCTGTTGCATCTGAAAGTAGAAACTCGCCCGATTACAACGATATGTGTATTTTTTCCCTAGGCCATTCTGGTTAAGCGTTTGGAGCAGCAGAATTGCGAAAAATTTGTTGCCTTCTCAACCATTTCTTGGCTTCAAACTCCCATTACTCGCGAACGGACTGACCTAACCCAAATATTCCTGTTGCATCTGAAAGTAGAAACTCGTCCGATTACAACGGTATGTGTATTTTCTCCCTAGGCCATTCTGGCTAAGCGTTTGGATTAGCAGAATTGCGATAAATTTTTTGCCTTCTCAACCATTTCTTGGCTTCAAACTCCCATATCTCGCGAACGGATTGACCTAACCCAAAAATTCCTATTGCATCTGAAAGTAGAAACTCGCCCGATTACAACGGTATGTGTATTTTTTCCCTAGGGCATTCTGGTTAAGCGTTTGGAGCAGCTGAATTGCGAAAAATTGTTTGCCTTCTCAACCATTTCTTAGCTTCACACTCGCATATCTCGCGAACGGATTGACCTAACCCAAAGTTCCTATTGCCTCTGAAAGTAGAAACTAGCCCGATTACAACGGAATGTGTATTTTCTACCTAGGCCATTCTGGTTAAGCGTTTGGATTAGCAGAATTGCGAAAAATTTTTTGCCTTCTCAACCATTTCTTGGTTTCAAACTCCCATATCTCGCGAACGGATTGACCTAACCCAAAAATTCCTATTGCATCTGAAAGTAGAAACTCGCCCGATTACAACGGTATGTGTATTTTTTCCCTAGGCCACTTCGGTTAAGCGTTTGGAGCAGCAGAATTGCGAAAAATTGTTTGCCTTCTCAACCATTTCTTGGATTCAAACTCCCATATCTCGCGAACGGATTGACCTAACCCAAAAATTCCTATTGCATCTGAAAGTAGAAACTCGCCCGATTACAACGGTATGTGTATTTTTTCCCTAGGCCATTCTGGTTAAGCGTTTGGAGCAGCAGAAGTGCGAAGAATTTGTTGTCTTCTCAACCATTTCTTAGCTTCAAACTCCCATATCTCGCGAACGGATTGACCTAACCCAAAAATTCCTGTAGCGTCTGAAATTAGAAACTCGCCCGATTACAACGGTATGTGTATTTTCTCCCTAGGCCATTCTGGTTAAGCGTTTGGAGCAGCAGAATTGCGAAAAATTTTTTGCCTTCTCAACCATTTCTTGGCTTCAAACTCCCATATCTCGCGAACGGATTGACCTAACCCAAAAATTCCTATTGCCTCTGAAAGTAGAAACTAGCCCGATTACAACGGTATGTGTATTTTCTCCCTAGGCCATTTTGGTTAAGCGTTTGGATTAGCAGAATTGCGAAAAATTTTTTGCCTTCTCAATCATTTCTTGGCTTCAAACTCCCATATCTCGCGAACGGATTGACCTAACCCAAAAATTCCTATTGCATCTGAAAGTAGAAACTCGCCCGATTACAACGGTATGTGTATTTTTTCCCTAGGCCATTCTGGATAAGCGTTTGGAGCAGCAGAATTGTGGAAAATTTTTTGACTTCTCAACCATTTCTTGGATTCAAACTCCCATATCTCGCGAACGGACTGACCTAACCCAAATATTCCTGTTGCATCTGAAAGTAGAAACTCGCCCGATTACAACGATATGTGTATTTTTTCCCTAGGCCATTCTGGTTAAGCGTTTGGAGCAGCAGAATTGCGAAAAATTTTTTGCCTTCTCAACCATTTCTTGGCTTCAAACTCCCATATCTCGCGACCGGATTGACCTAACCCAAAAATTCCTATTGCATCTGAAAGTAGAAACTCGCCCGATTACAACGGTATGTGTATTTCTTCCCTAGGCCATTCTGGTTGTGCGTTTGGAGCAGCAGAAGTGCAAAAAATTTGTTGTCTCCTCAAACATTTCCTAGCTTCAAACTCCCATATCTCGCGAACGGATTGAACTAACCCAAAAATTCCTATTGCATCTGAAAGTAGAAACTCGCCCGATTACAACGGTATGTGTATTTTTTCCCTAGGCCATTCTGGTTAAGCGTTTGGAGCAGCAGAAATGCGAAAAATTTTTTGACTTCTCAACCATTTCTTGGCTTCAAACTCCCATATCTCGCGAACGGACTGACCTAACCCAAATATTCCTGTTGCATCTGAAAGTAGAAACTCGCCCGATTACAACGATATGTGTATTTTTTCCCTAGGCCACTCTGGTTAAGCGTTTGGAGCAGCAGAATTACGAAAAATTTTTTGCCTTCTCAACCATTTCTTGGCTTCAAACTCCCATATCTCGCGACCGGATTGACCTAACCCAAAAATTCCTATTGCACCTGAAAGTAGAAACTCGCCCGATTACAACGGTATGTGTATTTCTTCCCTAGGCCATTCTGGTTATGCGTTTGGAGCAGCAGAAGTGCGAAAAATTTGTTGTCTCCTCAACCATTTCTTAGCTTCAAACTCCCATATCTCGCGAACGGATTGACCTAACCCAAAAATTCCTATTGCATCTGAAAGTAGAAACTCGCCCGATTACAACGGTATGTGTATTTTTTCCCTAGGCCATTCTGGTTAAGCGTTTGGAGCAGCAGAAGTGCAAAAAATTTTTTACTTTCTCAACCATTTCTTGGCTTCAAACTCCCATATCTCGCGAACGGATTTACCTAACCCAAAACTTCCTGTAGCGTCTGAAAGTAGAAACTCGCCCGATTAAAACGGTATGTGTATTTTCTCCCTAGGCCATTCTGGCTAAGCGTTTGGATTAGCAGAATTGCGAAAAATTTTTTGCCTTCTCAACCATTTCTTGGCTTCAAACTCCCATATCTCGCGAACGGATTGACCTAACCCAAAAATTCCTATTGCATCTGAAAGTAGAAACTCGCCCGATTACAACGATATGTGTATTTTTTCCCTAGGCCATTCTGGTTAAGCGTTTGGAGCAGCAGAATTGCGAAAAATTTTTTGCCTTCTCAACCATTTCTTGGCTTCAAACTCCCATATCTCGCGACCGGATTGACCTAACCCAAAAATTCCTATTGCATCTGAAAGTAGAAACTCGCCCGATTACAACGGTATGTGTATTTCTTCCCTAGGCCATTCTGGTTATGCGTTTGGAGCAGCAGAAGTGCGAAGAATTTGTTGTCTCCTCAACCATTTCCTAGCTTCAAACTCCCATATCTCGCGAACGGATTGAACTAACCCAAAAATTCCTATTGCATCTGAAAGTAGAAACTCGCCCGATTACAACGGTATGTGTATTTTTTCCCTAGGCCATTCTGGTTAAGCGTTTGGAGCAGCAGAAATGCGAAAAATTTTTTACCTTCTCAACCATTTCTTGGCTTCAAACTCCCATATCTCGCGAACGGATTTACCTAACCCAAAACTTCCTGTAGCGTCTGAAAGTAGAAACTCGCCCGATTACAATGATATGTGTATTTTTTCCCTAGGCCATTCTGGTTAAGCGTTTGGAGCAGCAGAATTGCGAAAAATTTTTTGACTTCTCAACCATTTCTTGGCTTCAAACTCCCATATCTCGCGAACGGACTGACCTAACCCAAATATTCCTGTTGCATCTGAAAGTAGAAACTCGCCCGATTACAACGATATGTGTATTTTTTCCCTAGGCCACTCTGGTTAAGCGTTTGGAGCAGCAGAATTACGAAAAATTTTTTGCCTTCTCAACCATTTCTTGGCTTCAAACTCCCATATCTCGCGACCAGATTGACCTAACCCAAAAATTCCTATTGCATCTGAAAGTAGAAACTCGCCCGATTACAAGGGTATGTGTACTTCTTCCCTAGGCCATTCTGGTTATGCGTTTGGATCAGCAGAAGTGCGAAAAATTTGTTGTCTCCTCAACCATTTCTTGGCTTCAAACTCCCATATCTCGCGAACGGATTGACCTAACCCAAAAATTCCTATTGCATCTGAAAGTAGAAGCTCGCCCGATTACAACGGTATGTGTATTTTTTCCCTAGGCCATTCTGGTTAAGCGTTTGGAGCAGCAGAATTGCGAAAAATTGTTTGCCTTCTCAACCATTTCTTGTATTCAAACTCCCATATCTCGCGAACGGATTGACCTAACCCAAAAATTCCTGTAGCGTCTGAAAGTAGAAACTCGCCCGATTACATCGGTATGTGTATTTTTTCCCTAGGCCATTCTGGTTAAGCGTTTGGAGCAGCAGAATTGCGAAAAATTTTTTGCCTTCTCAACCATTTCTTGGCTTCAAACTCCCATATCTCGCGAACGGATTGACCTAACCCAAAAATTCCTCTTGCATCTGAAAGTAGAAACTCGCCCGATTACAACGGTATGTGTATTTTTTCCCTAGGCCATTCTGGTTAAGCGTTTGGAGCAGCAGAAGTGCGAAAAATTTGTTGTCTTCTCAACCATTTCTTAGCTTCAAACTCCCATATCTCGCGAACGGATTGACCTAACCCAAAAATTCCTGTAGCGTCTGAAATTAGAAACTCGCCCGATTACAACGGTATGTGTATTTTTTCCCTAGGCCATTCTGGTTAAGCGTTTGGAGCAGCAGAATTGCGAAAAATTTTTTGCCTTCTCAACCATTTCTTGGCTTCAAGCTCCCATATCTCGCGAACGGATTGACCTAACCCAAAAATTCCTATTGCCTCTGAAAGTAGAAACTAGCCCGATTACAACGGTATGTGTATTTTCTCCCTAGGCCATTTTGGTTAAGCGTTTGGATTAGCAGAATTGCGAAAAATTTTTTGCCTTCTCAATCATTTCTTGGCTTCAAACTCCCATATCTCGCGAACGGATTGACCTAACCCAAAAATTCCTCTTGCATCTGAAAGTAGAAACTCGCCCGATTATAATGGTATGTGTATTTTTTCCCTAGGCCATTCTGGTTAAGCGTTTGGAGCAGCAGAAGTGCGAAAAATTTGTTGTCTTCTCAACCATTTCTTAGCTTCAAACTCCCATATCTCGCGAACGGATTGACCTAACCCAAAAATTCCTGTAGCGTCTGAAATTAGAAACTCGCCCGATTACAACGGTATGTGTATTTTTTCCCTAGGCCATTCTGGATAAGCGTTTGGAGCAGCAGAATTGCGAAAAATTTTTTGACTTCTCAACCATTTCTTGGCTTCAAACTCCCATATCTCGCGAACGGACTGACCTAACCCAAATATTCCTGTTGCATCTGAAAGTAGAAACTCGCCCGATTACAACGGTATGTGTATTTTCTCCCTAGGCCATTCTGGTTAAGCGTTTGGAGCAGCAGAATTGCGAAAAATTTTTTGACTTCTCAACCATTTCTTGGCTTCAAACTCCCATATCTCGCGAACGGACTGACCTAACCCAAATATTCCTGTTGCATCTGAAAGTAGAAACTCGCCCGATTACAACGATATGTGTATTTTTTCCCTAGGCCACTCTGGTTAAGCGTTTGGAGCAGCAGAATTACGAAAAATTTTTTGCCTTCTCAACCATTTCTTGGCTTCAAACTCCCATATCTCGCGACCAGATTGACCTAACCCAAAAATTCCTATTGCATCTGAAAGTAGAAACTCGCCCGATTACAAGGGTATGTGTATTTCTTCCCTAGGCCATTCTGGTTATGCGTTTGGATCAGCAGAAGTGCGAAAAATTTGTTGTCTCCTCAACCATTTCTTAGCTTCAAACTCCCATATCTCGCGAACGGATTGACCTAACCCAAAAATTCCTATTGCATCTGAAAGTAGAAACTCGCCCGATTACAACGGTATGTGTATTTTTTCCCTAGGCCATTCTGGTTAAGCGTTTGGAGCAGCAGAAATGCGAAAAATTTTTTACCTTCTCAACCATTGCTTGGCTTCAAACTCCCATATCTCGCGAACGGATTTACCTAACCCAAAACTTCCTGTAGCGTCTGAAAGTAGAAACTCGCCCGATTACAACGGTATGTGTATTTTCTCCCTAGGCCATTCTGGCTAAGCGTTTGGATTAGCAGAATTGCGAAAAATTTTTTGCCTTCTCAACCATTTCTTGGCTTCAAACTCCCATATCTCGCGAATGGATTGACCTAACCCAAAAATTCCTATTGCATCTGAAAGTAGAAACTCGCCCGATTACAACGGTATGTGTATTTTTTCCCTAGGGCATTCTGGTTAAGCGTTTGGATTAGCAGAATTGCGAAAAATTTTTTGCCTTCTCAACCATTTCTTGGCTTCAAACTCCCATATCTCGCGAACGGATTGACCTAACCCAAAAATTCCTATTGCATCTGAAAGTAGAAGCTCGCCCGATTACAACGGTATGTGTATTTTTTCCCTAGGCCATTCTGGTTAAGCGTTTGGAGCAGCAGAATTGCGAAAAATTGTTTGCCTTCTCAACCATTTCTTGTATTCAAACTCCCATATCTCGCGAACGGATTGACCTAACCCAAAAATTCCTGTAGCGTCTGAAAGTAGAAACTCGCCCGATTACATCGGTATGTGTATTTTTTCCCTAGGCCATTCTGGTTAAGCGTTTGGAGCAGCAGAATTGCGAAAAATTTTTTGCCTTCTCAACCATTTCTTGGCTTCAAACTCCCATATCTCGCGAACGGATTGACCTAACCCAAAAATTCCTCTTGCATCTGAAAGTAGAAACTCGCCCGATTACAACGGTATGTGTATTTTTTCCCTAGGCCATTCTGGTTAAGCGTTTGGAGCAGCAGAAGTGCGAAAAATTTGTTGTCTTCTCAACCATTTCTTAGCTTCAAACTCCCATATCTCGCGAACGGATTGACCTAACCCAAAAATTCCTGTAGCGTCTGAAATTAGAAACTCGCCCGATTACAACGGTATGTGTATTTTTTCCCTAGGCCATTCTGGTTAAGCGTTTGGAGCAGCAGAATTGCGAAAAATTTTTTGCCTTCTCAACCATTTCTTGGCTTCAAGCTCCCATATCTCGCGAACGGATTGACCTAACCCAAAAATTCCTATTGCCTCTGAAAGTAGAAACTAGCCCGATTACAACGGTATGGGTATTTTCTCCCTAGGCCATTTTGGTTAAGCGTTTGGATTAGCAGAAGTGCGAAAAATTTTTTGCCTTCTCAATCATTTCTTGGCTTCAAACTCCCATATCTCGCGAACGGATTGACCTAACCCAAAAATTCCTCTTGCATCTGAAAGTAGAAACTCGCCCGATTGCAATGGTATGTGTATTTTTTCCCTAGGCCATTCTGGTTAAGCGTTTGGAGCAGCAGAAGTGCGAAAAATTTGTTGTCTTCTCAACCATTTCTTAGCTTCAAACTCCCATATCTCGCGAACGGATTGACCTAACCCAAAAATTCCTGTAGCGTCTGAAATTAGAAACTCGCCCGATTACAACGGTATGTGTATTTTTTCCCTAGGCCATTCTGGATAAGCGTTTGGAGCAGCAGAATTGCGAAAAATTTTTTGACTTCTCAACCATTTCTTGGCTTCAAACTCCCATATCTCGCGAACGGACTGACCTAACCCAAATATTCCTGTTGCATCTGAAAGTAGAAACTCGCCCGATTACAACGATATGTGTATTTTTTCCCTAGGCCATTCTGGTTAAGCGTTTGGAGCAGCAGAATTGCGAAAAATTTTTTGACTTCTCAACCATTTCTTGGCTTCAAACTCCCATATCTCGCGAACGGACTGACCTAACCCAAATATTCCTGTTGCATCTGAAAGTAGAAACTCGCCCGATTTCAACGATATGGGTATTTTTTCCCTAGGCCATTCTGGTTAAGCGTTTGGAGCAGCAGAATTGCGAAAAATTTTTTGCCTTCTCAACCATTTCTTGGCTTCAAACTCCCATATCTCGCGAACGGACTGACTTAACCCAAATATTCCTGTTGCATCTGAAAGTAGAAACTCGCCCGATTACAACGATATGTGTATTTTTTCCCTAGGCCATTCTGGTTAAGCGTTTGGAGCAGCAGAATTGCGAAAAATTTTTTACTTTCTCAACCATTTCTTGGCTTCAAACTCCCATATCTCGCGAACGGATTTACCTAACCCAAAACTTCCTGTAGCGTCTGAAAGTAGAAACTCGCCCGATTAAAACGGTATGTGTATTTTCTCCCTAGGCCATTCTGGCTAAGCGTTTGGATTAGCAGAATTGCGAAAAATTTTTTGCCTTCTCAACCATTTCTTGGCTTCAAACTCCCATATCTCGCGAACGGATTGACCTAACCCAAAAATTCCTATTGCATCTGAAAGTAGAAACTCGCCCGATTACAACGATATGTTTATTTTTTCCCTAGGCCATTCTGGTTAAGCGTTTGGAGCAGCAGAATTGTGAAAAATTTTTTGCCTTCTCAACCATTTCTTGGCTTCAAACTCCCATATCTCGCGACCGGATTGACCTAACCCAAAAATTCCTATTGCATCTGAAAGTAGAAACTCGCCCGATTACAACGGTATGTGTATTTCTTCCCTAGGCCATTCTGGTTATGCGTTTGGAGCAGCAGAAGTGCGAAGAATTTGTTGTCTCCTCAACCATTTCCTAGCTTCAAACTCCCATATCTCGCGAACGGATTGAACTAACCCAAAAATTCCTATTGCATCTGAAAGTAGAAACTCGCCCGATTACAACGGTATGTGTATTTTTTCCCTAGGCCATTCTGGTTAAGCGTTTGGAGCAGCAGAAATGCGAAAAATTTTTTACATTCTCAACCATTTCTTGGCTTCAAACTCCCATATCTCGCGAACGGATTTACCTAACCCAAAACTTCCTGTAGCGTCTGAAAGTAGAAACTCGCCCGATTACAATGATATGTGTATTTTTTCCCTAGGCCATTCTGGTTAAGCGTTTGGAGCAGCAGAATTGCGAAAAATTTTTTGACTTCTCAACCATTTCTTGGCTTCAAACTCCCATATCTCGCGAACGGACTGACCTAACCCAAATATTCCTGTTGCATCTGAAAGTAGAAACTCGCCCGATTACAACGATATGTGTATTTTTTCCCTAGGCCACTCTGGTTAAGCGTTTGGAGCAGCAGAATTACGAAAAATTTTTTGCCTTCTCAACCATTTCTTGGCTTCAAACTCCCATATCTCGCGACCAGATTGACCTAACCCAAAAATTCCTATTGCATCTGAAAGTAGAAACTCGCCCGATTACAAGGGTATGTGTACTTCTTCCCTAGGCCATTCTGGTTATGCGTTTGGATCAGCAGAAGTGCGAAAAATTTGTTGTCTCCTCAACCATTTCTTGGCTTCAAACTCCCATATCTCGCGAACGGATTGACCTAACCCAAAAATTCCTATTGCATCTGAAAGTAGAAGCTCGCCCGATTACAACGGTATGTGTATTTTTTCCCTAGGCCATTCTGGTTAAGCGTTTGGAGCAGCAGAATTGCGAAAAATTGTTTGCCTTCTCAACCATTTCTTGTATTCAAACTCCCATATCTCGCGAACGGATTGACCTAACCCAAAAATTCCTGTAGCGTCTGAAAGTAGAAACTCGCCCGATTACATCGGTATGTGTATTTTTTCCCTAGGCCATTCTGGTTAAGCGTTTGGAGCAGCAGAATTGCGAAAAATTTTTTGCCTTCTCAACCATTTCTTGGCTTCAAACTCCCATATCTCGCGAACGGATTGACCTAACCCAAAAATTCCTCTTGCATCTGAAAGTAGAAACTCGCCCGATTACAACGGTATGTGTATTTTTTCCCTAGGCCATTCTGGTTAAGCGTTTGGAGCAGCAGAAGTGCGAAAAATTTGTTGTCTTCTCAACCATTTCTTAGCTTCAAACTCCCATATCTCGCGAACGGATTGACCTAACCCAAAAATTCCTGTAGCGTCTGAAATTAGAAACTCGCCCGATTACAACGGTATGTGTATTTTTTCCCTAGGCCATTCTGGTTAAGCGTTTGGAGCAGCAGAATTGCGAAAAATTTTTTGCCTTCTCAACCATTTCTTGGCTTCAAGCTCCCAAATCTCGCGAACGGATTGACCTAACCCAAAAATTCCTGTAGCGTCTGAAATTAGAAACTCGCCCGATTACAACGGTATGTGTATTTTTTCCCTAGGCCATTCTGGATAAGCGTTTGGAGCAGCAGAATTGCGAAAAATTTTTTGACTTCTCAACCATTTCTTGGCTTCAAACTCCCATATCTCGCGAACGGACTGACCTAACCCAAATATTCCTGTTGCATCTGAAAGTAGAAACTCGCCCGATTACAACGGTATGTGTATTTTCTCCCTAGGCCATTCTGGTTAAGCGTTTGGAGCAGCAGAATTGCGAAAAATTTTTTGACTTCTCAACCATTTCTTGGCTTCAAACTCCCATATCTCGCGAACGGACTGACCTAACCCAAATATTCCTGTTGCATCTGAAAGTAGAAACTCGCCCGATTACAACGATATGTGTATTTTTTCCCTAGGCCACTCTGGTTAAGCGTTTGGAGCAGCAGAATTACGAAAAATTTTTTGCCTTCTCAACCATTTCTTGGCTTCAAACTCCCATATCTCGCGACCAGATTGACCTAACCCAAAAATTCCTATTGCATCTGAAAGTAGAAACTCGCCCGATTACAAGGGTATGTGTATTTCTTCCCTAGGCCATTCTGGTTATGCGTTTGGATCAGCAGAAGTGCGAAAAATTTGTTGTCTCCTCAACCATTTCTTAGCTTCAAACTCCCATATCTCGCGAACGGATTGACCTAACCCAAAAATTCCTATTGCATCTGAAAGTAGAAACTCGCCCGATTACAACGGTATGTGTATTTTTTCCCTAGGCCATTCTGGTTAAGCGTTTGGAGCAGCAGAAATGCGAAAAATTTTTTACCTTCTCAACCATTTCTTGGCTTCAAACTCCCATATCTCGCGAACGGATTTACCTAACCCAAAACTTCCTGTAGCGTCTGAAAGTAGAAACTCGCCCGATTACAACGGTATGTGTATTTTCTCCCTAGGCCATTCTGGCTAAGCGTTTGGATTAGCAGAATTGCGAAAAATTTTTTGCCTTCTCAACCATTTCTTGGCTTCAAACTCCCATATCTCGCGAATGGATTGACCTAACCCAAAAATTCCTATTGCATCTGAAAGTAGAAACTCGCCCGATTACAACGGTATGTGTATTTTTTCCCTAGGGCATTCTGGTTAAGCGTTTGGATTAGCAGAATTGCGAAAAATTTTTTGCCTTCTCAACCATTTCTTGGCTTCAAACTCCCATATCTCGCGAACGGATTGACCTAACCCAAAAATTCCTATTGCATCTGAAAGTAGAAACTCGCCCGATTACATCGGTATGTGTATTTTTTCCCTAGGCCATTCTGGTTAAGCGTTTGGAGCAGCAGAATTGCGAAAAATTTTTTGCCTTCTCAACCATTTCTTGGCTTCAAACTCCCATATCTCGCGAACGGATTGACCTAACCCAAAAATTCCTCTTGCATCTGAAAGTAGAAACTCGCCCGATTACAACGGTATGTGTATTTTTTCCCTAGGCCATTCTGGTTAAGCGTTTGGAGCAGCAGAAGTGCGAAAAATTTGTTGTCTTCTCAACCATTTCTTAGCTTCAAACTCCCATATCTCGCGAACGGATTGACCTAACCCAAAAATTCCTGTAGCGTCTGAAATTAGAAACTCGCCCGATTACAACGGTATGTGTATTTTTTCCCTAGGCCATTCTGGTTAAGCGTTTGGAGCAGCAGAATTGCGAAAAATTTTTTGCCTTCTCAACCATTTCTTGGCTTCAAGCTCCCATATCTCGCGAACGGATTGACCTAACCCAAAAATTCCTATTGCCTCTGAAAATAGAAACTAGCCCGATTACAACGGTATGGGTATTTTCTCCCTAGGCCATTTTGGTTAAGCGTTTGGATTAGCAGAATTGCGAAAAATTTTTTGCCTTCTCAATCATTTCTTGGCTTCAAACTCCCATATCTCGCGAACGGATTGACCTAACCCAAAAATTCCTCTTGCATCTGAAAGTAGAAACTCGCCCGATTACAATGGTATGTGTATTTTTTCCCTAGGCCATTCTGGTTAAGCGTTTGGAGCAGCAGAAGTGCGAAAAATTTGTTGTCTTCTCAACCATTTCTTAGCTTCAAACTCCCATATCTCGCGAACGGATTGACCTAACCCAAAAATTCCTGTAGCGTCTGAAATTAGAAACTCGCCCGATTACAACGGTATGTGTATTTTTTCCCTAGGCCATTCTGGATAAGCGTTTGGAGCAGCAGAATTGCGAAAAAATTTTTGACTTCTCAACCATTTCTTGGCTTCAAACTCCCATATCTCGCGAACGGACTGACCTAACCCAAATATTCCTGTTGCATCTGAAAGTAGAAACTCGCCCGATTACAACGATATGTGTATTTTTTCCCTAGGCCATTCTGGTTAAGCGTTTGGAGCAGCAGAATTGCGAAAAATTTTTTGACTTCTCAACCATTTCTTGGCTTCAAACTCCCATATCTCGCGAACGGACTGACCTAACCCAAATATTCCTGTTGCATCTGAAAGTAGAAACTCGCCCGATTTCAACGATATGGGTATTTTTTCCCTAGGCCATTCTGGTTAAGCGTTTGGAGCAGCAGAATTGCGAAAAATTTTTTGCCTTCTCAACCATTTCTTGGCTTCAAACTCCCATATCTCGCGAACGGACTGACCTAACCCAAATATTCCTGTTGCATCTGAAAGTAGAAACTCGCCCGATTACAACGATATGTGTATTTTTTCCCTAGGCCATTCTGGTTAAGCGTTTGGAGCAGCAGAATTGCGAAAAATTTTTTGCCTTCTCAACCATTTCTTGGCTTCAAACTCCCATATCTCGCGAACGGATTGACCTAACCCAAAAATTCCTATTGCATCTGAAAGTAGAAGCTCGCCCGATTACAACGGTATGTGTATTTTTTCCCTAGGCCATTCTGGTTAAGCGTTTGGAGCAGCAGAATTGCGAAAAATTGTTTGCCTTCTCAACCATTTCTTGTATTCAAACTCCCATATCTCGCGAACGGATTGACCTAACCCAAAAATTCCTGTAGCGTCTGAAAGTAGAAACTCGCCCGATTACAACGGTATGTGTATTTTTTCCCTAGGCCATTCTGGTTAAGCGTTTGGAGCAGCAGAATTGCGAAAAATTTTTTGCCTTCTCAACCATTTCTTGGCTTCAAACTCCCATATCTCGCGAACGGATTGACCTAACCCAAAAATTCCTCTTGCATCTGAAAGTAGAAACTCGCCCGATTACAACGGTATGTGTATTTTTTCCCTGGGCCATTCTGGTTAAGCGTTTGGAGCAGCAGAAGTGCGAAAAATTTGTTGTCTTCTCAACCATTTCTTAGCTTCAAACTCCCATATCTCGCGAACGGATTGACCTAACCCAAAAATTCCTGTAGCGTCTGAAATTAGAAACTCGCCCGATTACAACGGTATGTGTATTTTTTCCCTAGGCCATTCTGGTTAAGCGTTTGGAGCAGCAGAATTGCGAAAAATTTTTTGCCTTCTCAACCATTTCTTGGCTTCAAGCTCCCATATCTCGCGAACGGATTGACCTAACCCAAAAATTCCTATTGCCTCTGAAAGTAGAAACTAGCCCGATTACAACGGTATGTGTATTTTCTCCCTAGGCCATTTTGGTTAAGCGTTTGGATTAGCAGAATTGCGAAAAATTTTTTGCCTTCTCAATCATTTCTTGGCTTCAAACTCCCATATCTCGCGAACGGATTGACCTAACCCAAAAATTTCCTCTTGCATCTGAAAGTAGAAACTCGCCCGATTACAACGGTATGTGTATTTTTTCCCTAGGCCATTCTGGTTAAGCGTTTGGAGCAGCAGAAGTGCGAAAAATTTGTTGTCTTCTCAACCATTTCTTAGCTTCAAACTCCCATATCTCGCGAACGGATTGACCTAACCCAAAAATTCCTGTAGCGTCTGAAATTAGAAACTCGCCCGATTACAACGGTATGTGTATTTTTTCCCTAGGCCATTCTGGATAAGCGTTTGGAGCAGCAGAATTGCGAAAAATTTTTTGACTTCTCAACCATTTCTTGGCTTCAAACTCCCATATCTCGCGAACGGACTGACCTAACCCAAATATTCCTGTTGCATCTGAAAGTAGAAACTCGCCCGATTACAACGATATGTGTATTTTTTCCCTAGGCCATTCTGGTTAAGCGTTTGGAGCAGCAGAATTGCGAAAAATTTTTTGACTTCTCAACCATTTCTTGGCTTCAAACTCCCATATCTCGCGAACGGACTGACCTAACCCAAATATTCCTGTTGCATCTGAAAGTAGAAACTCGCCCGATTACAACGATATGGGTATTTTTTCCCTAGGCCATTCTGGTTAAGCGTTTGGAGCAGCAGAATTGCGAAAAATTTTTTGCCTTCTCAACCATTTCTTGGCTTCAAACTCCCATATCTCGCGAACGGACTGACCTAACCCAAATATTCCTGTTGCATCTGAAAGTAGAAACTCGCCCGATTACAACGATATGTGTATTTTTTCCCTAGGCCATTCTGGTTAAGCGTTTGGAGCAGCAGAATTGCGAAAAATTTTTTGCCTTCTCAACCATTTCTTGGCTTCAAACTCCCATATCTCGCGACCGGATTGACCTAACCCAAAAATTCCTATTGCATCTGAAAGTAGAAACTCGCCCGATTACAACGGTATGTGTATTTCTTCCTTAGGACATTCTGGTTATGCGTTTGGAGCAGCAGAAGTGCGAAAAATTTGTTGTCTCCTCAACCATTTCCTAGCTTCAAACTCCCATATCTCGCGAACGGATTGACCTAACCCAAAAATTCCTGTAGCGTCTGAAATTAGAAACTCGCCCGATTACAACGGTATGTGTATTTTTTCCCTAGGCCATTCTGGTTAAGCGTTTGGAGCAGCAGAAGTGCGAAAAATTTGTTGTCTTCTCAACCATTTCTTAGCTTCAAACTCCCATATCTCGCGAACGGATTGACCTAACCCAAAAATTCCTGTAGCGTCTGAAATTAGAAACTCGCCCGATTACAAGGGTATGTGTATTTTTTCCCTAGGCCATTCTGGTTAAGCGTTTGGAGCAGCAGAATTGCGAAAAATTTTTTGCCTTCTCAACCATTTCTTGGCTTCAAGCTCCCATATCTCGCGAACGGATTGACCTAACCCAAAAATTCCTATTGCCTCTGAAAGTAGAAACTAGCCCGATTACAACGGTATGTGTATTTTCTCCCTAGGCCATTTTGGTTAAGCGTTTGGATTAGCAGAATTGCGAAAAATTTTTCGCCTTCTCAATCATTTCTTGGCTTCAAACTCCCATATCTCGCGAACGGATTGACCTAACCCAAAAATTCCTCTTGCATCTGAAAGTAGAAACTCCCCCGATTACAACGGTATGTGTATTTTTTCCCTAGGCCATTCTGGTTAAGCGTTTGGAGCAGCAGAAGTGCGAAAAATTTGTTGTCTTCTCAACCATTTCTTAGCTTCAAACTCCCATATCTCGCGAACGGATTGACCTAACCCAAAAATTCCTGTAGCGTCTGAAATTAGAAACTCGCCCGATTACAACGGTATGTGTATTTTTTCCCTAGGCCATTCTGGTTAAGCGTTTGGAGCAGCAGAATTGCGAAAAATTTGTTGCCTTCTCAACCATTTCTTGGCTTCAAACTCCCATATCTCGCGAACGGATTGACCTAACCCAAAAATTCCTATTGCCTCTGAAAGTAGAAACTAGCCCGATTACAACGGCATGTGTATTTTCTCCCTAGGCCGTTTTGGTTAAGCGTTTGGATTAGCAGAATTGCGAAAAATTTTTTGCCTTCTCAATCATTTCTTGGCTTCAAACTCCCATATCTCGCGAACGGATTGACCTAACCCAAAAATTCCTATTGCATCTGAAAGTAGAAACTCGCCCGATTACAACGGTATGGGTATTTTTTCCCTAGGCCATTCTGGATAAGCGTTTGGAGCAGCAGAATTGCGAAAAATTTTTTGACTTCTCAACCATTTCTTGGCTTCAAACTCCCATATCTCGCGAACGGACTGACCTAACCCAAATATTCCTGTTGCATCTGAAAGTAGAAACTCGCCCGATTACAACGATATGTGTATTTTTTCCCTAGGCCGTTCTGGTTAAGCGTTTGGAGCAGCAGATTTGCGAAAAATTTTTTGACTTCTCACCCATTTCTTGGCTTCAAACTCTCATATCTCGCGTACGGACTGACCTAACCCAAATATTCCTGTTGCATCTGAAAGTAGAAACTCGCCCGATTACAACGATATGTGTATTTTTTCCCTAGGCCATTCTGGTTAAGCGTTTGGAGCAGCAGAATTGCGAAAAATTTTTTGCCTTCTCAACCATTTCTTGGCTTCAAACTCCCATATCTCGCGAACGGACTGACCTAACCCAAATATTCCTGTTGCATCTGAAAGTAGAAACTCGCCCGATTACAGCGATATGTGTATTTTTTCCCTAGGCCATTCTGGTTAAGCGTTTGGATTAGCAGAATTGCGAAAAATTTTTTGCCTTCTCAACCATTTCTTGGCTTCAAACTCCCATATCTCGCGAATGGATTGACCTAACCCAAAAATTCCTATTGCATCTGAAAGTAGAAACTCGCCCGATTACAACGGTATGTGTATTTTTTCCCTAGGGCATTCTGGTTAAGCGTTTGGAGCAGCAGAATTGCGAAAAATTTTTTGCCTTCTCAACCATTTCTTGGCTTCAAGCTCCCATATCTCGCGAACGGATTGACCTAAGCCAAATATTCCTGTTGCCTCTGAAAGTAGAAACTAGCCCGATTACAACGGTATGTGTATTTTCTCCCTAGGCCATTTTGGTTAAGCGTTTGGATTAGCAGAATTGCGAAAAATTTTTTGCCTTCTCAATCATTTCTTGGCTTCAAACTCCCATATCTCGCGACCGGATTGACCTAACCCAAAAATTCCTATTGCATCTGAAAGTAGAAACTCGCCCGATTACAACGGTATGTGTATTTCTTCACTAGGCCATTCTGGTTAAGCGTTTGGAGCAGCAGAAATGCGAAAAATTTTTTACCTTCTCAACCATTTCTTGGCTTCAAACTCCCATATCTCGCGAACGGATTTACCTAACCCAAAACTTCCTGTAGCGTCTGAAAGTAGAAACTCGCCCGATTACAACGATATGTGTATTTTTTCCCTAGGCCATTCTGGTTAAGCGTTTGGAGCAGCAGAATTGCGAAAAATTTTTTGTCTTCTCAACCAATTCTTGGCTTCAAACTCCCATATCTCGCGAACGGACTGACCTAACCCAAATATTCCTGTTGCATCTGAAAGTAGAAACTCGCCCGATTACAACGATATGTGTATTTTCTCCCTAGGCCATTTTGGTTAAGCGTTTGGATTAGCAGAATTGCGAAAAATTTTTTGCCTTCTCAATCATTTCTTGGCTTCAAACTCCCATATCTCGCGAACAGATTGACCTAACCCAAAAATTCCTATTGCATCTGAAAGTAGAAACTCGCCCGATTACAACGGTATGTGTATTTTTTCCCTAGGCCATTCTGGATAAGCGTTTGGAGCAGCAGAATTGCGAAAAATTTTTTGACTTCTCAACCATTTCTTGGCTTCAAACTCCCATATCTCGCGAACGGACTGACCTAACCCAAATATTCCTGTTGCATCTGAAAGTAGAAACTCGCCCGATTACAACGATATGTGTATTTTTTCCCTAGGCCATTCTGGTTAAGCGTTTGGAGCAGCAGAATTGCGACAAATTTTTTGCCTTCTCAACCATTTCTTGGTTTCAAACTCCCATATCTCGCGACCGGATTGACCTAACCCAAAAATTCCTATTGCATCTGAAAGTAGAAACTCGCCCGATTACAACGGTATGTGTATTTTTTCCCTAGGGCATTCTGGTTAAGCGTTTGGAGCAGCAGAATTGCGAAAAATTTTTTGCCTTCTCAACCATTTCTTGGCTTCAAGCTCCCATATCTCGCGAACGGATTGACCTAACCCAAAAATTCCTATTGCCTCTGAAAGTAGAAACTAGCTCGATTACAACGGTATGTGTATTTTCTCCCTAGGCCATTCTGGATAAGCGTTTGGAGCAGCAGAATTGCGAAAAATTTTTTGACTTCTTAACCATTTCTTGGCTTCAAACTCCCATATCTCGCGAACGGACTGACCTAACCCAAATATTCCTGTTGCATCTGAAAGTAGAAACTCGCCCGATTACAACGATATGTGTATTTTTTCCCTAGGCCATTCTGGTTAAGCGTTTGGAGCAGCAGAATTGCGAAAAATTTTTTGCCTTCTCAAC
Source organism: Ptiloglossa arizonensis (assembly GCF_051014685.1). NCBI lineage: Eukaryota > Metazoa > Arthropoda > Insecta > Hymenoptera > Colletidae > Ptiloglossa > Ptiloglossa arizonensis. The sequence continues at coordinate 43,724 of NW_027478700.1, read as the reverse complement.
CATTTCTTGGCTTCAAACTCCCATATCTCGCGAACGGACTGACCTAACCCAAATATTCCTGTTGCATCTGAAAGTAGAAACTCGCCCGATTACAACGATATGTGTATTTTTTCCCTAGGCCATTCTGGATAAGCGTTTGGAGCAGCAGAATTGCGAAAAATTTTTTGACTTCTCAACCATTTCTTGGCTTCAAACTCCCATATCTCGCGAACGGACTGACCTAACCCAAATATTCCTGTTGCATCTGAAAGTAGAAACTCGCCCGATTACAACGATATGTGTATTTTTTCCCTAGGCCATTCTGGTTAAGCGTTTGGAGCAGCAGAATTGCGAAAAATTTTTTGCCTTCTCAACCATTTCTTGGCTTCAAACTCCCATATCTCGCGAACGGACTGACCTAACCCAAATATTCCTGTTGCATCTGAAAGTAGAAACTCGCCCGATTACAACGATATGTGTATTTTTTCCCTAGGCCATTCTGGTTAAGCGTTTGGAGCAGCAGAATTGCGAAAAATTTTTTGCCTTCTCAACCATTTCTTGGCTTCAAACTCCCATATCTCGCGACCGGATTGACCTAACCCAAAAATTCCTATTGCATCTGAAAGTAGAAACTCGCCCGATTACAACGGTATGTGTATTTCTTCCCTAGGCCATTCTGGTTAAGCGTTTGGAGCAGCAGAAATGCGAAAAATTTTTTACCTTCTCAACCATTTCTTGGCTTCAAACTCCCATATCTCGCGAACGGATTTACCTAACCCAAAACTTCCTGTAGCGTCTGAAAGTAGAAACTCGCCCGATTACAACGATATGTGTATTTTTTCCCTAGGCCATTCTGGTTAAGCGTTTGGAGCAGCAGAATTGCGAAAAATTTTTTGTCTTCTCAACCAATTCTTGGCTTCAAACTCCCATATCTCGCGAACGGACTGACCTAACCCAAATATTCCTGTTGCATCTGAAAGTAGAAACTCGCCCGATTACAACGATATGTGTATTTTTTCCCTAGGCCACTCTGGTTAAGCGTTTGGAGCAGCAGAATTATGAAAAATTTTTTGCCATCTCAACCTTTTTTTGGCTTCAAACTCCCATATCTCGCGACCGGATTGACCTAACCCAAAAATTCCTATTGCATCTGAAAGTAGAAACTCGCCCGATTACAACGGTATGTGTATTTCTTCCCTAGGCCATTCTGGTTATGCGTTTGGAGCAGCAGAAGTGCGAAAAACTTGTTGTCTCCTGAACCATTTCTTAGCTTCAAACTCCCATATCTCGCGAACGGATTGACCTAACCCAAAAATTCCTATTGCATCTGAAAGTAGAAACTCGCCCGATTACCACGGTATGTGTATTTTTTCCCTAGGCCATTCTGGTTAAGCGTTTGGAGCAGCAGAAATGCGAAAAATTTTTTGCCTTCTCAACCATTTCTTGGTTTCAAACTACCATATCTCGCGACCGGATTGACCTAACCCAAAAATTCCTATTGCATCTGAAAGTAGAAACTCGCCCGATTACAACGGTATGTGTATTTCTTCCCTAGGCCATTCTGGTTAAGCGTTTGGAGCAGCAGAAATGCGAAAAATTTTTTACCTTCTCAAACATTTCTTGGCTTCAAACTCCCATATCTCGCGACCGGATTGACCTAACCCAAAAATTCCTATTGCATCTGAAAGTAGAAACTCGCCCGATTACAACGGTATGTGTATTTCTTCCCTAGGCCATTCTGGTTATGCGTTTGGAGCAGCAGAACTGCGAAAAATTTTTTGACTTCTCAACCATTTCTTGGCTTCAAACTCCCATATCTCGCGAACGGACTGACCTAACCCAAATATTCCTGTTGCATCTGAAAGTAGAAACTCGCCCGATTACAACGATATGTGTATTTTTTCCCTAGGCCGTTCTGGTTAAGCGTTTGGAGCAGCAGATTTGCGAAAAATTTTTTGACTTCTCACCCATTTCTTGGCTTCAAACTCTCATATCTCGCGAACGGACTGACCTAACCCAAATATTCCTGTTGCATCTGAAAGTAGAAACTCGCCCGATTACAACGATATGTGTATTTTTTCCCTAGGCCATTCTGGTTAAGCGTTTGGAGCAGCAGAATTGCGAAAAATTTTTTGCCTTCTCAACCATTTCTTGGCTTCAAACTCCCATATCTCGCGAACGGACTGACCTAACCCAAATATTCCTGTTGCATCTGAAAGTAGAAACTCGCCCGATTACAACGATATGTGTATTTTTTCCCTAGGCCATTCTGGTTAAGCGTTTGGAGCAGCAGAATTGCGACAAATTTTTTGCCTTCTCAACCATTTCTTGGCTTCAAACTCCCATATCTCGCGACCGGATTGACCTAACCCAAAAATTCCTATTGCATCTGAAAGTAGAAACTCGCCCGATTACAACGGTATGTGTATTTCTTCCCTAGGCCATTCTGGTTATGCGTTTGGAGCAGCAGAAGTGCGAAAAATTTGTTGTCTCCATAACCATTTCTTAGCTTCAAACTCCCATATCTCGCGAACGGATTGACCTAACCCAAAACTTCCTGTAGCGTCTGAAAGTAGAAACTCGCCCGATTACAACGGTATGTGTATTTTCTCCCTAGGCCATTCTGGCTAAGCGTTTGGATTAGCAGAATTGCGAAAAATTTTTTGCCTTCTCAACCATTTCTTGGCTTCAAACTCCCATATCTCGCGAATGGATTGACCTAACCCAAAAATTCCTATTGCATCTGAAAGTAGAAACTCGCCCGATTACAACGGTATGTGTATTTTTTCCCTAGGGCATTCTGGTTAAGCGTTTGGAGCAGCAGAATTGCGAAAAATTTTTTGCCTTCTCAACCATTTCTTGGCTTCAAGCTCCCATATCTCGCGAACGGATTGACCTAACCCAAAAATTCCTATTGCCTCTGAAAGTAGAAACTAGCCCGATTACAACGGTATGTGTATTTTCTCCCTAGGCCATTTTGGTTAAGCGTTTGGATTAGCAGAATTGCGAAAAATTTTTTGCCTTCTCAATCATTTCTTGGCTTCAAACTCCCATATCTCGCGAACGGATTGAACTAACCCAAAAATTTCATTGCATCTGAAAGTAGAAACTCGCCCGATTACAACGGTATGTGTATTTTTTCCCTAGGCCATTCTGCATAAGCGTTTGGAGCAGCAGAATTGCGAAAAATTTTTTGACTTCTCAACCATTTCTTGGCTTCAAACTCCCATATCTCGCGAACGGACTGACCTAACCCAAATATTCCTGTTGCATCTGAAAGTAGAAACTCGCCCGATTACAACGATATGTGTATTTTTTCCCTAGGCCATTCTGGTTAAGCGTTTGGAGCAGCAGAATTGCGAAAAATTTTTTGCCTTCTCAACCATTTCTTGGCTTCAAACTCCCATATCTCGCGAACGGACTGACCTAACCCAAATATTCCTGTTGCATCTGAAAGTAGAAACTCGCCCGATTACAACGATATGTGTATTTTTTCCCTAGGCCATTCTGGTTAAGCGTTTGGAGCAGCAGAATTGCGAAAAATTTTTTGCCTTCTCAACCATTTCTTGGCTTCAAACTCCCATATCTCGCGACCGGATTGACCTAACCCAAAAATTCCTATTGCATCTGAAAGTAGAAACTCGCCCGATTACAACGGTATGTGTATTTCTTCCCTAGGCCATTCTGGTTAAGCGTTTGGAGCAGCAGAAATGCGAAAAATTTTTTACCTTCTCAACCATTTCTTGGCTTCAAACTCCCATATCTCGCGAACGGATTTACCTAACCCAAAACTTCCTGTAGCGTCTGAAAGTAGAAACTCGCCCGATTACAACGATATGTGTATTTTTTCCCTAGGCCATTCTGGTTAAGCGTTTGTAGCAGCAGAATTGCGAAAAATTTTTTGTCTTCTCAACCAATTCTTGGCTTCAAACTCCCATATCTCGCGAACGGACTGACCTAACCCAAATATTCCTGTTGTATCTGAGAGTAGAAACTCGCCCGATTACAACGATATGTGTATTTTTTCCCTAGGCCATTCTGGTTAAGCGTTTGGAGCAGCAGAATTACGAAAAATTTTTTGCCATCTCAACCTTTTTTTGGCTTCAAACTCCCATATCTCGCGACCGGATTGACCTAACCCAAAAATTCCTGTAGCGTCTGAAATTAGAAACTCGCCCGATTACAACGGTATGTGTATTTTTTCCCTAGGCCATTCTGGTTAAGCGTTTGGAGCAGCAGAATTGCGAAAAATTTTTTGCCTTCTCAACCATTTCTTGGCTTCAAGCTCCCATATCTCGCGAACGGATTGACCTAACCCAAAAATTCCTATTGCCTCTGAAAGAAGAAACTAGCCCGATTACAACGGTATGTGTATTTTCTCCCTAGGCCATTTTGGTTAAGCGTTTGGATTAACAGGATTGCGAAAAATTGTTTGCCTTCTCAATCATTTCTTGGCTTCAAACTCCCATATCTCGCGAACGGATTGACCTAACCCAAAAATTCCTATTGCATCTGAAAGTAGAAACGCGCCCGATTACAACGGTATGTGTATTTTTTCCCTAGGCCATTCTGGATAAGCGTTTGGAGCAGCAGAATTGCGAAAAATTTTTTGACTTCTCACCCATTTCTTGGCTTCAAACTCTCATATCTCGCGAACGGACTGACCTAACCCAAATATTCCTGTTGCATCTGAAAGTAGAAACTCGCCCGATTACAACGATATGTGTATTTTTTCCCTAGGCCATTCTGGTTAAGCGTTTGGAGCAGCAGAATTGCGAAAAATTTTTTGCCTTCTCAACCATTTCTTGGCTTCAAACTCCCATATCTCGCGAACGGACTGACCTAACCCAAATATTCCTGTTGCATCTGAAAGTAGAAACTCGCCCGATTACAACGATATGTGTATTTTTTCCCTAGGCCATTCTGGTTAAGCGTTTGGAGCAGCAGAATTGCGAAAAATTTTTTGCCTTCTCAACCATTTCTTGGCTTCAAACTCCCATATCTCGCGACCGGATTGACCTAACCCAAAAATTCCTATTGCATCTGAAAGTAGAAACTCGCCCGATTACAACGGTATGTGTATTTCTTCCCTAGGCCATTCTGGTTAAGCGTTTGGAGCAGCAGAAATGCGAAAAATTTTTTACCTTCTCAACCATTTCTTGGCTTCAAACTCCCATATCTCGCGAACGGATTTACCTAACCCAAAACTTCCTGTAGCGTCTGAAAGTAGAAACTCGCCCGATTACAACGATATGTGTATTTTTTCCCTAGGCCATTCTGGTTAAGCGTTTGTAGCAGCAGAATTGCGAAAAATTTTTTGTCTTCTCAACCAATTCTTGGCTTCAAACTCCCATATCTCGCGAACGGACTGACCTAACCCAAATATTCCTGTTGTATCTGAGAGTAGAAACTCGCCCGATTACAACGATATGTGTATTTTTTCCCTAGGCCATTCTGGTTAAGCGTTTGGAGCAGCAGAATTACGAAAAATTTTTTGCCATCTCAACCTTTTTTTGGCTTCAAACTCCCATATCTCGCGACCGGATTGACCTAACCCAAAAATTCCTGTAGCGTCTGAAATTAGAAACTCGCCCGATTACAACGGTATGTGTATTTTTTCCCTAGGCCATTCTGGTTAAGCGTTTGGAGCAGCAGAATTGCGAAAAATTTTTTGCCTTCTCAACCATTTCTTGGCTTCAAGCTCCCATATCTCGCGAACGGATTGACCTAACCCAAAAATTCCTATTGCCTCTGAAAGAAGAAACTAGCCCGATTACAACGGTATGTGTATTTTCTCCCTAGGCCATTTTGGTTAAGCGTTTGGATTAACAGGATTGCGAAAAATTGTTTGCCTTCTCAATCATTTCTTGGCTTCAAACTCCCATATCTCGCGAACGGATTGACCTAACCCAAAAATTCCTATTGCATCTGAAAGTAGAAACGCGCCCGATTACAACGGTATGTGTATTTTTTCCCTAGGCCATTCTGGATAAGCGTTTGGAGCAGCAGAATTGCGAAAAATTTTTTGACTTCTCACCCATTTCTTGGCTTCAAACTCTCATATCTCGCGAACGGACTGACCTAACCCAAATATTCCTGTTGCATCTGAAAGTAGAAACTCGCCCGATTACAACGATATGTGTATTTTTTCCCTAGGCCATTCTGGTTAAGCGTTTGGAGCAGCAGAATTGCGAAAAATTTTTTGCCTTCTCAACCATTTCTTGGCTTCAAACTCCCATATCTCGCGAACGGACTGACCTAACCCAAATATTCCTGTTGCATCTGAAAGTAGAAACTCGCCCGATTACAACGATATGTGTATTTTTTCCCTAGGCCATTCTGGTTAAGCGTTTGGAGCAGCAGAATTGCGACAAATTTTTTGCCTTCTCAACCATTTCTTGGCTTCAAACTCCCATATCTCGCGACCGGATTGACCTAACCCAAAAATTCCTATTGCATCTGAAAGTAGAAACTCGCCCGATTACAACGGTATGTGTATTTCTTCCCTAGGCCATTCTGGTTATGCGTTTGGAGCAGCAGAAGTGCGAAAAATTTGTTGTCTCCATAACCATTTCTTAGCTTCAAACTCCCATATCTCGCGAACGGATTGACCTAACCCAAAACTTCCTGTAGCGTCTGAAAGTAGAAACTCGCCCGATTACAACGGTATGTGTATTTTCTCCCTAGGCCATTCTGGCTAAGCGTTTGGATTAGCAGAATTGCGAAAAATTTTTTGCCTTCTCAACCATTTCTTGGCTTCAAACTCCCATATCTCGCGAATGGATTGACCTAACCCAAAAATTCCTATTGCATCTGAAAGTAGAAACTCGCCCGATTACAACGGTATGTGTATTTTTTCCCTAGGGCATTCTGGTTAAGCGTTTGGAGCAGCAGAATTGCGAAAAATTTTTTGCCTTCTCAACCATTTCTTGGCTTCAAGCTCCCATATCTCGCGAACGGATTGACCTAACCCAAAAATTCCTATTGCCTCTGAAAGTAGAAACTAGCCCGATTACAACGGTATGTGTATTTTCTCCCTAGGCCATTTTGGTTAAGCGTTTGGATTAGCAGAATTGCGAAAAATTTTTTGCCTTCTCAATCATTTCTTGGCTTGAAACTCCCATATCTCGCGAACGGACTGACCTAACCCAAATATTCCTGTTGCATCTGAAAGTAGAAACTCGCCCGATTACAACGATATGTGTATTTTTTCCCTAGGCCATTCTGGTTAAGCGTTTGGAGCAGCAGAATTGCGAAACATTTTTTGCCTTCTCAACCATTTCTTGGCTTCAAACTCCCATATCTCGCGACCGGATTGACCTAACCCAAAAATTCCTATTGCATCTGAAAGTAGAAACTCGCCCGATTACAACGATATGTGTATTTTTTCCCTAGGCCACTCTGGTTAAGCGTTTGGAGCAGCAGAATTACGAAAAATTTTTTGCCATCTCAACCTTTTTTTGGCTTCAAACTCCCATATCTCGCGACCGGATTGACCTAACCCAAAAATTCCTATTGCATCTGAAAGTAGAAACTCGCCCGATTACAACGGTATGTGTATTTCTTCCCTAGGCCATTCTGGTTATGCGTTTGGAGCAGCAGAAGTGCGAAAAATTTGTTGTCTCCTGAACCATTTCTTAGCTTCAAACTCCCATATCTCGCGAACGGATTGACCTAACCCAAAAATTCCTATTGCATCTGAAAGTAGAAACTCGCCCGATTACCACGGTATGTGTATTTTTTCCCTAGGCCATTCTGGTTAAGCGTTTGGAGCAGCAGAAATGCGAAAAATTTTTTGCCTTCTCAACCATTTCTTGGTTTCAAACTACCATATCTCGCGACCGGATTGACCTAACCCAAAAATTCCTATTGCATCTGAAAGTAGAAACTCGCCCGATTACAACGGTATGTGTATTTCTTCCCTAGGCCGTTCTGGTTAAGCGTTTGGAGCAGCAGAAGTGCGAAAAATTTTTTACCTTCTCAAACATTTCTTGGCTTCAAACTCCCATATCTCGCGACCGGATTTACCTAACCCAAAAATTCCTATTGCATCTGAAAGTAGAAACTAGCCCGATTACAACGGTATGTGTATTTTCTCCCTAGGCCATTTTGGTTAAGCGTTTGGATTAGCAGAATTGCGAAAAATTTTTTGCCTTCTCAATCATTTCTTGGCTTCAAACTCCCATATCTCGCGAACGGACTGACCTAACCCAAAAATTCCTGTGGCCTCTGAAAGTAGAAACTAGCCCGATTACAACGGTATGTGTATTTTCTCCCTAGGCCATTTTGGTTAAGCGTTTGGATTAGCAGAATTGCGAAAAATTTTTTGCCTTCTCAATCATTTCTTGGCTTCAAACTCCCATATCTCGCGAACGGATTGACCTAACCCAAAAATTCCTATTGCATCTGAAAGTAGAAACTCGCCCGATTACAACGGTATGTGTATTTTTTCCCTAGGCCATTCTGGATAAGCGTTTGGAGCAGCAGAATTGCGAAAAATTTTTTGACTTCTCAACCATTTCTTGGCTTCAAACTCCCATATCTCGCGAACGGACTGACCTAACCCAAATATTCCTGTTGCATCTGAAAGTAGAAACTCGCCCGATTACAACGATATGTGTATTTTTTCCCTAGGCCGTTCTGGTTAAGCGTTTGGAGCAGCAGATTTGCGAAAAATTTTTTGACTTCTCACCCATTTCTTGGCTTCAAACTCTCATATCTCGCGAACGGACTGACCTAACCCAAATATTCCTGTTGCATCTGAAAGTAGAAACTCGCCCGATTACAACGATATGTGTATTTTTTCCCTAGGCCATTCTGGTTAAGCGTTTGGAGCAGCAGAATTGCGAAAAATTTTTTGCCTTCTCAACCATTTCTTGGCTTCAAACTCCCATATCTCGCGAACGGACTGACCTAACCCAAATATTCCTGTTGCATCTGAAAGTAGAAACTCGCCCGATTACAACGATATGTGTATTTTTTCCCTAGGCCATTCTGGTTAAGCGTTTGGAGCAGCAGAATTGCGACAAATTTTTTGCCTTCTCAACCATTTCTTGGCTTCAAACTCCCATATCTCGCGACCGGATTGACCTAACCCAAAAATTCCTATTGCATCTGAAAGTAGAAACTCGCCCGATTACAACGGTATGTGTATTTCTTCCCTAGGCCATTCTGGTTATGCGTTTGGAGCAGCAGAAGTACGAAAAATTTGTTGTCTCCATAACCATTTCTTAGCTTCAAACTCCCATATCTCGCGAACGGATTGACCTAACCCAAAACTTCCTGTAGCGTCTGAAAGTAGAAACTCGCCCGATTACAACGGTATGTGTATTTTCTCCCTAGGCCATTCTGGCTAAGCATTTGGATTAGCAGAATTGCGAAAAATTTTTTGCCTTCTCAATCATTTCTTGGCTTCAAACTCCCATATCTCGCGAACGGATTGAACTAACCCAAAAATTTCATTGCATCTGAAAGTAGAAACTCGCCCGATTACAACGGTATGTGTATTTTTTCCCTAGGCCATTCTGCATAAGCGTTTGGAGCAGCAGAATTGCGAAAAATTTTTTGACTTCTCAACCATTTCTTGCCTTCAAACTCCCATATCTCGCGAACGGACTGACCTAACCCAAATATTCCTGTTGCATCTGAAAGTAGAAACTCGCCCGATTACAACGATATGTGTATTTTTTCCCTAGGCCATTCTGGTTAAGCGTTTGGAGCAGCAGAATTGCGAAAAATTTTTTGCCTTCTCAACCATTTCTTGGCTTCAAACTCCCATATCTCGCGAACGGACTGACCTAACCCAAATATTCCTGTTGCATCTGAAAGTAGAGACTCGCCCGATTACAACGATATGTGTATTTTTTCCCTAGGCCATTCTGGTTAAGCGTTTGGAGCAGCAGAATTGCGAAAAATTTTTTGCCTTCTCAACCATTTCTTGGCTTCAAACTCCCATATCTCGCGACCGGATTGACCTAACCCAAAAATTCCTATTGCATCTGAAAGTAGAAACTCGCCCGATTACAACGGTATGTGTATTTCTTCCCTAGGCCATTCTGGTTAAGCGTTTGGAGCAGCAGAAATGCGAAAAATTTTTTACCTTCTCAACCATTTCTTGGCTTCAAACTCCCATATCTCGCGAACGGATTTACCTAACCCAAAACTTCCTGTAGCGTCTGAAAGTAGAAACTCGCCCGATTACAACGATATGTGTATTTTTTCCCTAGGCCATTCTGGTTAAGCGTTTGTAGCAGCAGAATTGCGAAAAATTTTTTGTCTTCTCAACCAATTCTTGGCTTCAAACTCCCATATCTCGCGAACGGACTGACCTAACCCAAATATTCCTGTTGTATCTGAGAGTAGAAACTCGCCCGATTACAACGATATGTGTATTTTTTCCCTAGGCCATTCTGGTTAAGCGTTTGGAGCAGCAGAATTACGAAAAATTTTTTGCCATCTCAACCTTTTTTTGGCTTCAAACTCCCATATCTCGCGACCGGATTGACCTAACCCAAAAATTCCTGTAGCGTCTGAAATTAGAAACTCGCCCGATTACAACGGTATGTGTATTTTTTCCCTAGGCCATTCTGGTTAAGCGTTTGGAGCAGCAGAATTGCGAAAAATTTTTTGCCTTCTCAACCATTTCTTGGCTTCAAGCTCCCATATCTCGCGAACGGATTGACCTAACCCAAAAATTCCTATTGCCTCTGAAAGAAGAAACTAGCCCGATTACAACGGTATGTGTATTTTCTCCCTAGGCCATTTTGGTTAAGCGTTTGGATTAACAGGATTGCGAAAAATTGTTTGCCTTCTCAATCATTTCTTGGCTTCAAACTCCCATATCTCGCGAACGGATTGACCTAACCCAAAAATTCCTATTGCATCTGAAAGTAGAAACTCGCCCGATTACAACGGTATGTGTATTTTTTCCCTAGGCCATTCTGGATAAGCGTTTGGAGCAGCAGAATTGCGAAAAATTTTTTGACTTCTCACCCATTTCTTGGCTTCAAACTCTCATATCTCGCGAACGGACTGACCTAACCCAAATATTCCTGTTGCATCTGAAAGTAGAAACTCGCCCGATTACAACGATATGTGTATTTTTTCCCTAGGCCATTCTGGTTAAGCGTTTGGAGCAGCAGAATTGCGAAAAATTTTTTGCCTTCTCAACCATTTCTTGGCTTCAAACTCCCATATCTCGCGAACGGACTGACCTAACCCAAATATTCCTGTTGCATCTGAAAGTAGAAACTCGCCCGATTACAACGATATGTGTATTTTTTCCCTAGGCCATTCTGGTTAAGCGTTTGGAGCAGCAGAATTGCGACAAATTTTTTGCCTTCTCAACCATTTCTTGGCTTCAAACTCCCATATCTCGCGACCGGATTGACCTAACCCAAAAATTCCTATTGCATCTGAAAGTAGAAACTCGCCCGATTACAACGGTATGTGTATTTCTTCCCTAGGCCATTCTGGTTATGCGTTTGGAGCAGCAGAAGTGCGAAAAATTTGTTGTCTCCATAACCATTTCTTAGCTTCAAACTCCCATATCTCGCGAACGGATTGACCTAACCCAAAACTTCCTGTAGCGTCTGAAAGTAGAAACTCGCCCGATTACAACGGTATGTGTATTTTCTCCCTAGGCCATTCTGGCTAAGCATTTGGATTAGCAGAATTGCGAAAAATTTTTTGCCTTCTCAACCATTTCTTGGCTTCAAACTCCCATATCTCGCGAATGGATTGACCTAACCCAAAAATTCCTATTGCATCTGAAAGTAGAAACTCGCCCGATTACAACGGTATGTGTATTTTTTCCCTAGGGCATTCTGGTTAAGCGTTTGGAGCAGCAGAATTGCGAAAAATTTTTTGCCTTCTCAACCATTTCTTGGCTTCAAGCTCCCATATCTCGCGAACGGATTGACCTAACCCAAAAATTCCTATTGCCTCTGAAAGTAGAAACTAGCCCGATTACAACGGTATGTGTATTTTCTCCCTAGGCCATTTTGGTTAAGCGTTTGGATTAGCAGAATTGCGAAAAATTTTTTGCCTTCTCAATCATTTCTTGGCTTGAAACTCCCATATCTCGCGAACGGACTGACCTAACCCAAATATTCCTGTTGCATCTGAAAGTAGAAACTCGCCCGATTACAACGATATGTGTATTTTTTCCCTAGGCCATTCTGGTTAAGCGTTTGGAGCAGCAGAATTGCGAAACATTTTTTGCCTTCTCAACCATTTCTTGGCTTCAAACTCCCATATCTCGCGAACGGACTGACCTAACCCAAATATTCCTGTTGCATCTGAAAGTAGAAACTCGCCCGATTACAACGATATGTGTATTTTTTCCCTAGGCCATTCTGGTTAAGCGTTTGGAGCAGCAGAATTGCGAAAAATTTTTTGCCTTCTCAACCATTTCTTGGCTTCAAACTCCCATATCTCGCGACCGGATTGACCTAACCCAAAAATTCCTATTGCATCTGAAAGTAGAAACTCGCCCGATTACAACGGTATGTGTATTTCTTCCCTAGGCCATTCTGGTTAAGCGTTTGGAGCAGCAGAAATGCGAAAAATTTTTTACCTTCTCAACCATTTCTTGGCTTCAAACTCCCATATCTCGCGAACGGATTTACCTAACCCAAAACTTCCTGTAGCGTCTGAAAGTAGAAACTCGCCCGATTACAACGATATGTGTATTTTTTCCCTAGGCCATTCTGGTTAAGCGTTTGTAGCAGCAGAATTGCGAAAAATTTTTTGTCTTCTCAACCAATTCTTGGCTTCAAACTCCCATATCTCGCGAACGGACTGACCTAACCCAAATATTCCTGTTGTATCTGAGAGTAGAAACTCGCCCGATTTCAACGATATGTGTATTTTTTCCCTAGGCCATTCTGGTTAAGCGTTTGGAGCAGCAGAATTACGAAAAATTTTTTGCCATCTCAACCTTTTTTTGGCTTCAAACTCCCATATCTCGCGACCGGATTGACCTAACCCAAAAATTCCTGTAGCGTCTGAAATTAGAAACTCGCCCGATTACAACGGTATGTGTATTTTTTCCCTAGGCCATTCTGGTTAAGCGTTTGGAGCAGCAGAATTGCGAAAAATTTTTTGCCTTCTCAACCATTTCTTGGCTTCAAGCTCCCATATCTCGCGAACGGATTGACCTAACCCAAAAATTCCTATTGCCTCTGAAAGAAGAAACTAGCCCGATTACAACGGTATGTGTATTTTCTCCCTAGGCCATTTTGGTTAAGCGTTTGGATTAACAGGATTGCGAAAAATTGTTTGCCTTCTCAATCATTTCTTGGCTTCAAACTCCCATATCTCGCGAACGGATTGACCTAACCCAAAAATTCCTATTGCATCTGAAAGTAGAAACGCGCCCGATTACAACGGTATGTGTATTTTTTCCCTAGGCCATTCTGGATAAGCGTTTGGAGCAGCAGAATTGCGAAAAATTTTTTGACTTCTCACCCATTTCTTGGCTTCAAACTCTCATATCTCGCGAACGGACTGACCTAACCCAAATATTCCTGTTGCATCTGAAAGTAGAAACTCGCCCGATTACAACGATATGTGTATTTTTTCCCTAGGCCATTCTGGTTAAGCGTTTGGAGCAGCAGAATTGCGAAAAATTTTTTGCCTTCTCAACCATTTCTTGGCTTCAAACTCCCATATCTCGCGAACGGACTGACCTAACCCAAATATTCCTGTTGCATCTGAAAGTAGAAACTCGCCCGATTACAACGATATGTGTATTTTTTCCCTAGGCCATTCTGGTTAAGCGTTTGGAGCAGCAGAATTGCGACAAATTTTTTGCCTTCTCAACCATTTCTTGGCTTCAAACTCCCATATCTCGCGACCGGATTGACCTAACCCAAAAATTCCTATTGCATCTGAAAGTAGAAACTCGCCCGATTACAACGGTATGTGTATTTCTTCCCTAGGCCATTCTGGTTATGCGTTTGGAGCAGCAGAAGTGCGAAAAATTTGTTGTCTCCATAACCATTTCTTAGCTTCAAACTCCCATATCTCGCGAACGGATTGACCTAACCCAAAACTTCCTGTAGCGTCTGAAAGTAGAAACTCGCCCGATTACAACGGTATGTGTATTTTCTCCCTAGGCCATTCTGGCTAAGCGTTTGGATTAGCAGAATTGCGAAAAATTTTTTGCCTTCTCAACCATTTCTTGGCTTCAAACTCCCATATCTCGCGAATGGATTGACCTAACCCAAAAATTCCTATTGCATCTGAAAGTAGAAACTCGCCCGATTACAACGGTATGTGTATTTTTTCCCTAGGGCATTCTGGTTAAGCGTTTGGAGCAGCAGAATTGCGAAAAATTTTTTGCCTTCTCAACCATTTCTTGGCTTCAAGCTCCCATATCTCGCGAACGGATTGACCTAACCCAAAAATTCCTATTGCCTCTGAAAGTAGAAACTAGCCCGATTACAACGGTATGTGTATTTTCTCCCTAGGCCATTTTGGTTAAGCGTTTGGATTAGCAGAATTGCGAAAAATTTTTTGCCTTCTCAATCATTTCTTGGCTTGAAACTCCCATATCTCGCGAACGGACTGACCTAACCCAAATATTCCTGTTGCATCTGAAAGTAGAAACTCGCCCGATTACAACGATATGTGTATTTTTTCCCTAGGCCATTCTGGTTAAGCGTTTGGAGCAGCAGAATTGCGAAACATTTTTTGCCTTCTCAACCATTTCTTGGCTTCAAACTCCCATATCTCGCGACCGGATTGACCTAACCCAAAAATTCCTATTGCATCTGAAAGTAGAAACTCGCCCGATTACAACGATATGTGTATTTTTTCCCTAGGCCACTCTGGTTAAGCGTTTGGAGCAGCAGAATTACGAAAAATTTTTTGCCATCTCAACCTTTTTTTGGCTTCAAACTCCCATATCTCGCGACCGGATTGACCTAACCCAAAAATTCCTATTGCATCTGAAAGTAGAAACTCGCCCGATTACAACGGTATGTGTATTTCTTCCCTAGGCCATTCTGGTTATGCGTTTGGAGCAGCAGAAGTGCGAAAAATTTGTTGTCTCCTGAACCATTTCTTAGCTTCAAACTCCCATATCTCGCGAACGGATTGACCTAACCCAAAAATTCCTATTGCATCTGAAAGTAGAAACTCGCCCGATTACCACGGTATGTGTATTTTTTCCCTAGGCCATTCTGGTTAAGCGTTTGGAGCAGCAGAAATGCGAAAAATTTTTTGCCTTCTCAACCATTTCTTGGTTTCAAACTACCATATCTCGCGACCGGATTGACCTAACCCAAAAATTCCTATTGCATCTGAAAGTAGAAACTCGCCCGATTACAACGGTATGTGTATTTCTTCCCTAGGCCGTTCTGGTTAAGCGTTTGGAGCAGCAGAAGTGCGAAAAATTTTTTACCTTCTCAAACATTTCTTGGCTTCAAACTCCCATATCTCGCGACCGGATTTACCTAACCCAAAAATTCCTATTGCATCTGAAAGTAGAAACTAGCCCGATTACAACGGTATGTGTATTTTCTCCCTAGGCCATTTTGGTTAAGCGTTTGGATTAGCAGAATTGCGAAAAATTTTTTGCCTTCTCAATCATTTCTTGGCTTCAAACTCCCATATCTCGCGAACGGACTGACCTAACCCAAAAATTCCTGTGGCCTCTGAAAGTAGAAACTAGCCCGATTACAACGGTATGTGTATTTTCTCCCTAGGCCATTTTGGTTAAGCGTTTGGATTAGCAGAATTGCGAAAAATTTTTTGCCTTCTCAATCATTTCTTGGCTTCAAACTCCCATATCTCGCGAACGGATTGACCTAACCCAAAAATTCCTATTGCATCTGAAAGTAGAAACTCGCCCGATTACAACGGTATGTGTATTTTTTCCCTAGGCCATTCTGGATAAGCGTTTGGAGCAGCAGAATTGCGAAAAATTTTTTGACTTCTCAACCATTTCTTGGCTTCAAACTCCCATATCTCGCGAACGGACTGACCTAACCCAAATATTCCTGTTGCATCTGAAAGTAGAAACTCGCCCGATTACAACGATATGTGTATTTTTTCCCTAGGCCGTTCTGGTTAAGCGTTTGGAGCAGCAGATTTGCGAAAAATTTTTTGACTTCTCACCCATTTCTTGGCTTCAAACTCTCATATCTCGCGAACGGACTGACCTAACCCAAATATTCCTGTTGCATCTGAAAGTAGAAACTCGCCCGATTACAACGATATGTGTATTTTTTCCCTAGGCCATTCTGGTTAAGCGTTTGGAGCAGCAGAATTGCGAAAAATTTTTTGCCTTCTCAACCATTTCTTGGCTTCAAACTCCCATATCTCGCGAACGGACTGACCTAACCCAAATATTCCTGTTGCATCTGAAAGTAGAAACTCGCCCGATTACAACGATATGTGTATTTTTTCCCTAGGCCATTCTGGTTAAGCGTTTGGAGCAGCAGAATTGCGACAAATTTTTTGCCTTCTCAACCATTTCTTGGCTTCAAACTCCCATATCTCGCGACCGGATT
The DNA here is from genome assembly GCF_051014685.1 of Ptiloglossa arizonensis. Taxonomy (NCBI): domain Eukaryota; kingdom Metazoa; phylum Arthropoda; class Insecta; order Hymenoptera; family Colletidae; genus Ptiloglossa; species Ptiloglossa arizonensis. The sequence goes on along the minus strand of NW_027478700.1, from coordinate 27,225 downwards.
GACCTAACCCAAAAATTCCTATTGCATCTGAAAGTAGAAACTCGCCCGATTACAACGGTATGTGTATTTCTTCCCTAGGCCATTCTGGTTATGCGTTTGGAGCAGCAGAAGTACGAAAAATTTGTTGTCTCCATAACCATTTCTTAGCTTCAAACTCCCATATCTCGCGAACGGATTGACCTAACCCAAAACTTCCTGTAGCGTCTGAAAGTAGAAACTCGCCCGATTACAACGGTATGTGTATTTTCTCCCTAGGCCATTCTGGCTAAGCATTTGGATTAGCAGAATTGCGAAAAATTTTTTGCCTTCTCAATCATTTCTTGGCTTCAAACTCCCATATCTCGCGAACGGATTGAACTAACCCAAAAATTTCATTGCATCTGAAAGTAGAAACTCGCCCGATTACAACGGTATGTGTATTTTTTCCCTAGGCCATTCTGCATAAGCGTTTGGAGCAGCAGAATTGCGAAAAATTTTTTGACTTCTCAACCATTTCTTGCCTTCAAACTCCCATATCTCGCGAACGGACTGACCTAACCCAAATATTCCTGTTGCATCTGAAAGTAGAAACTCGCCCGATTACAACGATATGTGTATTTTTTCCCTAGGCCATTCTGGTTAAGCGTTTGGAGCAGCAGAATTGCGAAAAATTTTTTGCCTTCTCAACCATTTCTTGGCTTCAAACTCCCATATCTCGCGAACGGACTGACCTAACCCAAATATTCCTGTTGCATCTGAAAGTAGAGACTCGCCCGATTACAACGATATGTGTATTTTTTCCCTAGGCCATTCTGGTTAAGCGTTTGGAGCAGCAGAATTGCGAAAAATTTTTTGCCTTCTCAACCATTTCTTGGCTTCAAACTCCCATATCTCGCGACCGGATTGACCTAACCCAAAAATTCCTATTGCATCTGAAAGTAGAAACTCGCCCGATTACAACGGTATGTGTATTTCTTCCCTAGGCCATTCTGGTTAAGCGTTTGGAGCAGCAGAAATGCGAAAAATTTTTTACCTTCTCAACCATTTCTTGGCTTCAAACTCCCATATCTCGCGAACGGATTTACCTAACCCAAAACTTCCTGTAGCGTCTGAAAGTAGAAACTCGCCCGATTACAACGATATGTGTATTTTTTCCCTAGGCCATTCTGGTTAAGCGTTTGTAGCAGCAGAATTGCGAAAAATTTTTTGTCTTCTCAACCAATTCTTGGCTTCAAACTCCCATATCTCGCGAACGGACTGACCTAACCCAAATATTCCTGTTGTATCTGAGAGTAGAAACTCGCCCGATTACAACGATATGTGTATTTTTTCCCTAGGCCATTCTGGTTAAGCGTTTGGAGCAGCAGAATTACGAAAAATTTTTTGCCATCTCAACCTTTTTTTGGCTTCAAACTCCCATATCTCGCGACCGGATTGACCTAACCCAAAAATTCCTGTAGCGTCTGAAATTAGAAACTCGCCCGATTACAACGGTATGTGTATTTTTTCCCTAGGCCATTCTGGTTAAGCGTTTGGAGCAGCAGAATTGCGAAAAATTTTTTGCCTTCTCAACCATTTCTTGGCTTCAAGCTCCCATATCTCGCGAACGGATTGACCTAACCCAAAAATTCCTATTGCCTCTGAAAGAAGAAACTAGCCCGATTACAACGGTATGTGTATTTTCTCCCTAGGCCATTTTGGTTAAGCGTTTGGATTAACAGGATTGCGAAAAATTGTTTGCCTTCTCAATCATTTCTTGGCTTCAAACTCCCATATCTCGCGAACGGATTGACCTAACCCAAAAATTCCTATTGCATCTGAAAGTAGAAACTCGCCCGATTACAACGGTATGTGTATTTTTTCCCTAGGCCATTCTGGATAAGCGTTTGGAGCAGCAGAATTGCGAAAAATTTTTTGACTTCTCACCCATTTCTTGGCTTCAAACTCTCATATCTCGCGAACGGACTGACCTAACCCAAATATTCCTGTTGCATCTGAAAGTAGAAACTCGCCCGATTACAACGATATGTGTATTTTTTCCCTAGGCCATTCTGGTTAAGCGTTTGGAGCAGCAGAATTGCGAAAAATTTTTTGCCTTCTCAACCATTTCTTGGCTTCAAACTCCCATATCTCGCGAACGGACTGACCTAACCCAAATATTCCTGTTGCATCTGAAAGTAGAAACTCGCCCGATTACAACGATATGTGTATTTTTTCCCTAGGCCATTCTGGTTAAGCGTTTGGAGCAGCAGAATTGCGACAAATTTTTTGCCTTCTCAACCATTTCTTGGCTTCAAACTCCCATATCTCGCGACCGGATTGACCTAACCCAAAAATTCCTATTGCATCTGAAAGTAGAAACTCGCCCGATTACAACGGTATGTGTATTTCTTCCCTAGGCCATTCTGGTTATGCGTTTGGAGCAGCAGAAGTGCGAAAAATTTGTTGTCTCCATAACCATTTCTTAGCTTCAAACTCCCATATCTCGCGAACGGATTGACCTAACCCAAAACTTCCTGTAGCGTCTGAAAGTAGAAACTCGCCCGATTACAACGGTATGTGTATTTTCTCCCTAGGCCATTCTGGCTAAGCATTTGGATTAGCAGAATTGCGAAAAATTTTTTGCCTTCTCAACCATTTCTTGGCTTCAAACTCCCATATCTCGCGAATGGATTGACCTAACCCAAAAATTCCTATTGCATCTGAAAGTAGAAACTCGCCCGATTACAACGGTATGTGTATTTTTTCCCTAGGGCATTCTGGTTAAGCGTTTGGAGCAGCAGAATTGCGAAAAATTTTTTGCCTTCTCAACCATTTCTTGGCTTCAAGCTCCCATATCTCGCGAACGGATTGACCTAACCCAAAAATTCCTATTGCCTCTGAAAGTAGAAACTAGCCCGATTACAACGGTATGTGTATTTTCTCCCTAGGCCATTTTGGTTAAGCGTTTGGATTAGCAGAATTGCGAAAAATTTTTTGCCTTCTCAATCATTTCTTGGCTTGAAACTCCCATATCTCGCGAACGGACTGACCTAACCCAAATATTCCTGTTGCATCTGAAAGTAGAAACTCGCCCGATTACAACGATATGTGTATTTTTTCCCTAGGCCATTCTGGTTAAGCGTTTGGAGCAGCAGAATTGCGAAACATTTTTTGCCTTCTCAACCATTTCTTGGCTTCAAACTCCCATATCTCGCGAACGGACTGACCTAACCCAAATATTCCTGTTGCATCTGAAAGTAGAAACTCGCCCGATTACAACGATATGTGTATTTTTTCCCTAGGCCATTCTGGTTAAGCGTTTGGTGCAGCAGAATTGCGAAAAATTTTTTGCCTTCTCAACCATTTCTTGGCTTCAAACTCCCATATCTCGCGACCGGATTGACCTAACCCAAAAATTCCTATTGCATCTGAAAGTAGAAACTCGCCCGATTACAACGATATGTGTATTTTTTCCCTAGGCCATTCTGGTTAAGCGTTTGGAGCAGCAGAATTGCGAAACATTTTTTGCCTTCTCAACCATTTCTTGGCTTCAAACTCCCATATCTCGCGACCGGATTGACCTAACCCAAAAATTCCTATTGCATCTGAAAGTAGAAACTCGCCCGATTACAACGATATGTGTATTTTTTCCCTAGGCCACTCTGGTTAAGCGTTTGGAGCAGCAGAATTACGAAAAATTTTTTGCCATCTCAACCTTTTTTTGGCTTCAAACTCCCATATCTCGCGACCGGATTGACCTAACCCAAAAATTCCTATTGCATCTGAAAGTAGAAACTCGCCCGATTACAACGGTATGTGTATTTCTTCCCTAGGCCATTCTGGTTATGCGTTTGGAGCAGCAGAAGTGCGAAAAATTTGTTGTCTCCTGAACCATTTCTTAGCTTCAAACTCCCATATTTCGCGAACGGATTGACCTAACCCAAAAATTCCTATTGCATCTGAAAGTAGAAACTCGCCCGATTACCACGGTATGTGTATTTTTTCCCTAGGCCATTCTGGTTAAGCGTTTGGAGCAGCAGAAATGCGAAAAATTTTTTGCCTTCTCAACCATTTCTTGGTTTCAAACTACCATATCTCGCGACCGGATTGACCTAACCCAAAAATTCCTATTGCATCTGAAAGTAGAAACTCGCCCGATTACAACGGTATGTGTATTTCTTCCCTAGGCCATTCTGGTTAAGCGTTTGGAGCAGCAGAAATGCGAAAAATTTTTTACCTTCTCAAACATTTCTTGGCTTCAAACTCCCATATCTCGCGACCGGATTTACCTAACCCAAAAATTCCTATTGCATCTGAAAGTAGAAACTAGCCCGATTACAACGGTATGTGTATTTTCTCCCTAGGCCATTTTGGTTAAGCGTTTGGATTAGCAGAATTGCGAAAAATTTTTTGCCTTCTCAATCATTTCTTGGCTTCAAACTCCCATATCTCGCGAACGGACTGACCTAACCCAAAAATTCCTGTGGCGTCTGAAAGTAGAAACTCGCCCGATTACAACGGTATGTGTATTTTTTCCCTAGGCCATTCTGGATAAGCGTTTGGAGCAGCAGAAGTGCGAAAAATTTTTTGCCTTCTCAACCATTTCTTGGCTTCAAACCCCCATATCTCGCGAACGGATTGACCTAACCCAAAAATTCCTATTGCATCTGAAAGTAGAAACTCGCCCGAATACAACGGTATGTGTATTTTTTCCCTAGGCCATTCTGGTTAAACGTTTGGAGCAGCAGAATTACGAAAAATTTTTTGCCTTCTCAACCATTTCTTGGTTTCAAACTCCCATATCTCGCAAACGGATTGACCTAACCCAAAAACTCCTATTGCATCTGAAAGTAGAATCTCGCCCGATTACAGCGGTATGTGTATTTTTTCCCTAGGCCATTCTGGTTAAGCGTTTGGAGCAGCAGAATTGCGAAAAATTTTTTGCCTTCTCAATCATTTCTTAGCTTCAAACTCCCATATCTCGCGAACGGATTGACCTAACCCAAAAATTCCTATTGCATCTGAAAGTAGAAACTCGCCCGATTACAGCGGTATGAGTATTTTTTCCCTAGGCCATTCTGGTTAAGCGTTTGCAGCAGCAGAATTGCGAAAAATTTTTTGACTTCTCAACCATTTCTTGGCTTCAAACTCCCATATCTCGCGAACGGACTGACCTAACCCAAATATTCCTGTTGCATCTGAAAGTAGAAACTCGTCCGATTACAACGATATGTGTATTTTTTCCCTAGGCCATTCTGGTTAAGCGTTTGGAGCAGCAGAATTGCGAAAAATTTTTTGCCTTCTCATCCATTTCTTGGATTCAAACTCCCATATCTCGCGAACGGATTGACCTAACCCAAAAATTCCTGTTGCGTCTGAAAGAAGAAACTCGCCCGATTACAACGGTATGTGTATTTTTTCCCTAGGCCATTCTGGTTAAGCGTTTGGAGCAGCAGAATTGCGAAAATTTTTTGCCTTCGCATCCATTTCTTGGATTTAAACTCCCATATCTCGCGAACGGATTGACCTAACCAAAAATTCCTGTTGCGTCTGAAAGTAGAAACTCGCCCGATTAAAACGGTATGTATATTTTTTCCCTAGGCCATTCTGGTTAAGCGTTTGGAGCAGCAGAATTGCGAAAAATTTTTTGCCTTCTCAACCATTTCTTGGCTTCAAACTTCCATATCTCGCGAACGGATTGACCTAACGCAAAAATACCTATTGCATCTGAAAGTAGAAACTCGCCCGATTACAGCGGTATGTGTATTTTTCCCCGAGGCCATTCTGGTTAAGCGTTTGGAGCAGCAGAATTGCGATAAATTTTTTGCCTTCTGAACCATTTCTTGGCTTCAAACTCCCATATCTCGCGAACGGATTGACCTAACCCAAAAATTCCTATTGCATCTGAAAGTAGAAACTCGCCCGATTACAACGGTATGTGTATTTTTTCCCTAGGCCATTCTGGTTAAGCGTTTGGAGCAGCAGAATTGCGAAAAATTTGTTGTCTTCTCAACCATTTCTTAGCTTCAAACTCCCATATCTCGCGAACGGATTGACCTAACCCAAAAATTCCTATTGCATCTGAAAGTAGAAGCTCGCCCGATTACAACGGTATGTGTATTTTTTCCCTAGGCCATTCTGGTTAAGCGTTTGGAGCAGCAGAATTGCGAAAAATTTTTTGCCTTCTCAACCATTTCTTGGTTTCAAACTCCCATATCTCGCAAACGGATTGACCTAACCCAAAAATTCCTATTGCATCTGAAAGTAGAAACTAGCCCGATTACAACGGTATGTGTATTTTTTCCCTAGGCCGTTCTGGTTAAGCGTTTGGAGCAGCAGAATTGCGAAAAATTTTTTGCCTTCTCAACCATTTCTTGGTTTCAAACTCCCATATCTCGCAAACGGATTGACCTAACCCAAAAATTCCTATTGCATCTGAAAGTAGAAACTAGCCCGATTACAACGGTATGTGTATTTTTTCCCTATGCCATTCTGGTTAAGCGTTTGGAGCAGCAGAATTACGAAAAATTTTTTGCCTTCTCAACCATTTCTTGGTTTCAAACTCCCATATCTCGCAAACGGATTGACCTAACCCAAAAACTCCTATTGCATCTGAAAGTAGAATCTCGCCCGATTACAGCGGTATGTGTATTTTTTCCCTAGGCCATTCTGGTTAAGCGTTTGGAGCAGCAGAATTGCGAAAAATTTTTTGCCTTCTCAATCATTTCTTAGCTTCAAACTCCCATATCTCGCGAACGGATTGACCTAACCCAAAAATTCCTATTGCATCTGAAAGTAGAAACTCGCCCGATTACAGCGGTATGAGTATTTTTTCCCTAGGCCATTCTGGTTAAGCGTTTGCAGCAGCAGAATTGCGAAAAATTTTTTGACTTCTCAACCATTTCTTGGCTTCAAACTCCCATATCTCGCGAACGGACTGACCTAACCCAAATATTCCTGTTGCATCTGAAAGTAGAAACTCGTCCGATTACAACGATATGTGTATTTTTTCCCTAGGCCATTCTGGTTAAGCGTTTGGAGCAGCAGAATTGCGAAAAATTTTTTGCCTTCTCATCCATTTCTTGGATTCAAACTCCCATATCTCGCGAACGGATTGACCTAACCCAAAAATTCCTGTTGCGTCTGAAAGAAGAAACTCGCCCGATTACAACGGTATGTGTATTTTTTCCCTAGGCCATTCTGGTTAAGCGTTTGGAGCAGCAGAATTGCGAAAATTTTTTGCCTTCGCATCCATTTCTTGGATTTAAACTCCCATATCTCGCGAACGGATTGACCTAACCAAAAATTCCTGTTGCGTCTGAAAGTAGAAACTCGCCCGATTAAAACGGTATGTATATTTTTTCCCTAGGCCATTCTGGTTAAGCGTTTGGAGCAGCAGAATTGCGAAAAATTTTTTGCCTTCTCAACCATTTCTTGGCTTCAAACTTCCATATCTCGCGAACGGATTGACCTAACGCAAAAATACCTATTGCATCTGAAAGTAGAAACTCGCCCGATTACAGCGGTATGTGTATTTTTCCCCGAGGCCATTCTGGTTAAGCGTTTGGAGCAGCAGAATTGCGATAAATTTTTTGCCTTCTCAACCATTTCTAGGCTTCAAACTCCCATATCTCGCGAACGGATTGACCTAACCCAAAAATTCCTATTGCATCTGAAAGTAGAAACTCGCCCGATTACAACGGTATGTGTATTTTTTCCCTAGGCCATTCTGGTTAAGCGTTTGGAGCAGCAGAATTGCGAAAAATTTGTTGTCTTCTCAACCACTTCTTAGCTTCAAACTCCCATATCTCGCGAACGGATTGACCTAACCCAAAAATTCCTATTGCATCTGAAAGTAGAAGCTCGCCCGATTACAACGGTATGTGTATTTTTTCCCTAGGCCATTCTGGTTAAGCGTTTGGAGCAGCAGAATTGCGAAAAATTTTTTGCCTTCTCAACCATTTCTTGGTTTCAAACTCCCATATCTCGCAAACGGATTGACCTAACCCAAAAATTCCTATTGCATCTGAAAGTAGAAACTAGCCCGATTACAACGGTATGTGTATTTTTTCCCTAGGCCGTTCTGGTTAAGCGTTTGGAGCAGCAAAATTGCGAAAAATTTTTTGCCTTCTCAACCATTTCTTGGTTTCAAACTCCCATATCTCGCAAACGGATTGACCTAACCCAAAAATTCCTATTGCATCTGAAAGTAGAAACTAGCCCGATTACAACGGTATGTGTATTTTTTCCCTATGCCATTCTGGTTAAGCGTTTGGAGCAGCAGAATTGCGAAAAATTTTTTGCCTTCTCATCCATTTCTTGGATTCAAACTCCCATATCTCGCGAACGGATTGACCTAACCCAAAAATTCCTGTTGCGTCTGAAAGAAGAAACTCGCCCGATTACAACGGTATGTGTATTTTTTCCCTAGGCCATTCTGGTTAAGCGTTTGGAGCAGCAGAATTGCGAAAAATTTTTTGCCTTCTCAACCATTTCTTGGCTTCAAACTTCCATATCTCGCGAACGAATTGACCTAACCCAAAAATTCCTATTGCCTCTGAAAGTAGAAACTAGCCCGATTACAACGGTATGTGTATTTTTTCCCTAGGCCATTCTGGTTAAGCGTTTGGAGCAGCAGAATTGCGAAAAATTTTTTGCCTTCTCATCCATTTCTTTGATTCAAACTCCCATATCTAGCGAACGGATTGACCTAACCCAAAAACCCCTGTTGCGTCTGAAAGTAGAAACTCGCCCGATTACAACGGTATGTGTATTTTTTCCCTAGGCCATTCTGGTTAAGCGTTTGGAGCAGCAGAATTGCTAAAAATTTGTTGTCTTCTCAACCATTTCTTAGCTTCAAACTCGCATATCTCGCGAACGGATTGACCTAACCCAAAAATTCCTATTGCATCTGAAAGTAGAAACTAGCCCGATTACAGCGGTATGTGTATTTTTCCCCGAGGCCATTCTGGTTAAGCGTTTGGAGCAGCAGAATTGCGATAAATTTTTTGCCTTCTGAACCATTTCTTGGCTTCAAACTCCCATATCTCGCGAACGGATTGACCTAACCCAAAAATTCCTATTGCATCTGAAAGTAGAAACTCGCCCGATTACAACGGTATGGGTATTTTTTCCCTAGGCCATTCTGGTTAAGCGTTTGGAGCAGCAGAATTGCGAAAAATTTGTTGTCTTCTCAACCATTTCTTAGCTTCAAACTCCCATATCTCGCGAACGGATTGACCTAACCCAAAAATTCCTATTGCATCTGAAAGTAGAAACTCGCCCGATTACAACGGTATGTGTATTTTTTCCCTAGGCCATTCTGGTTAAGCGTTTGGAGCAGCAGAATTGCGAAAAATTTTTTGCCTTCTCAACCATTTCTTGGTTTCAAACTCCCATATCTCGCAAACGGATTGACCTAACCCAAAAATTACTATTGCATCTGAAAGTAGAAACTAGCCCGATTACAACGGTATGTGTATTTTTTCCCTAGGCCGTTCTGGTTAAGCGTTTGGAGCAGCAGAATTGCGATAAATTTTTTGCCTTCTGAACCATTTCTTGGCTTCAAACTCCCATATCTCGCGAACGGATTGACCTAACCCAAAAATTCCTATTGCATCTGAAAGTAGAAACTCGCCCGATTACAACGGTATGTGTATTTTTTCCCTAGGCCATTCTGGTTAAGCGTTTGGAGCAGCAGAATTGCGAAAAATTTGTTGTCTTCTCAACCATTTCCTAGCTTCAAACTCGCATATCTGGCGAACGGATTGACCTAACCCAAAAATTCCTATTGCCTCTGAAAGTAGAAACTAGCCCGATTACAACGGTATGTGTATTTTTTCCCTAGGCCATTCTGGTTAAGCGTTTGGAGCAGCAGAATTGCGAAAAATTTTTTGCCTTCTCATCCATTTCTTTGATTCAAACTCCCATATCTAGCGAACGGATTGACCTAACCCAAAAACCCCTGTTGCGTCTGAAAGTAGAAACTCGCCCGATTACAACGGTATGTGTATTTTTTCCCTAGGCCATTCTGGTTAAGCGTTTGGAGCAGCAGAATTGCGAAAAATTTTTTGCCTTCTCAACCATTTCTTGGCTTCAAACTTCCATATCTCGCGAACGGATTGACCTAACCCAAAAATACCTATTGCATCTGAAAGTAGAAACTCGCCCGATTACAGCGGTATGTGTATTTTTTCCCGAGGCCACTCTGCTTAAGCGTTTGGAGCAGCAGAATTGCGAAAAATTTTTTGCCTTATCAAGCATTTCTTGGCTTCAAACTCCCATATCTCGCGAACGGATTGACCAAACCCAAAAATTCCTGCTGCGTCTGAAAGTAGAAAATCGTCCGATTACAACTGTATGCGTATTTTTTCCCTAGGCCATTCTGGTTAAGCGTTTGGAGCAGCAGCATTGCGAAAAATTTGTTGTCTTCTCAACCATTTCCTAGCTTCAAACTCGCATATCTGGCGAACGGATTGACCTAACCCAAAAATTCCTATTGCATCTGAAAGTAGAAACTCGCCCGATTACAACGGTATGTGTATTTTTTCCCTAGGCCATTCTGGTTAAGCGTTTGGAGCAGCAGAATTGCGAAAAATTTGTTGTCTTCTCAACCATTTCTTAGCTTCAAACTCCCATATCTCGCGAACGGATTGACCTAACCCAAAAATTCCTATTGCATCTGAAAGTAGAAGCTCGCCCGATTACAACGGTATGTGTATTTTTTCCCTAGGCCATTCTGGTTAAGCGTTTGGAGCAGCAGAATTGCGAAAAATTTTTTGCCTTCTCAACCATTTCTTGGTTTCAAACTCCCATATCTCGCAAACGGATTGACCTAACCCAAAAATTCCTATTGCATCTGAAAGTAGAAACTAGCCCGATTACAACGGTATGTGTATTTTTTCCCTAGGCCGTTCTGGTTAAGCGTTTGGAGCAGCAGAATTGCGAAAAATTTTTTGCCTTCTCAACCATTTCTTGGTTTCAAACTCCCATATCTCGCAAACGGATTGACCTAACCCAAAAATTCCTATTGCATCTGAAAGTAGAAACTAGCCCGATTACAACGGTATGTGTATTTTTTCCCTAGGCCGTTCTGGTTAAGCGTTTGGAGCAGCAGAATTGCGAAAAATTTTTTGCCTTCTGAACCATTTCTTGGCTTCAAACTCCCATGTCTCGCGAACGGATTGACCTAACCCAAAAATTCCTATTGCATCTGAAAGTAGAAACTCGCCCGATTACAACGGTATGTGTATTTTTTCCCTAGGCCATTCTGGTTAAGCGTTTGGAGCAGCAGAATTGCGAAAAATTTGTTGTCTTCTCAACCATTTCCTAGCTTCAAACTCGCATATCTGGCGAACGGATTGACCTAACCCAAAAATTCCTATTGCCTCTGAAAGTAGAAACTAGCCCGATTACAACGGTATGTGTATTTTTTCCCTAGGCCATTCTGGTTAAGCGTTTGGAGCAGCAGAATTGCGAAAAATTTTTTGCCTTCTCATCCATTTCTTTGATTCAAACTCCCATATCTCGCGAACGGATTGACCTAACCCAAAAATTCCTATTGCATCTGAAAGTAGAAACTCGCCCGATTACAACGGTATGTGTATTTTTTCCCTAGGCCATTCTGGTTAAGCGTTTGGAGCAGCTGAATTGCGAAAAATTTGTTGTCTTCTCAACCATTTCTTAGCTTCAAACTCCCATATCTCGCGAACGGATTGACCTAACCCAAAAATTCCTATTGCATCCGAAAGTAGAAACTCGCCCGATTACAACGGTATGTGTATTTTTTCCCTAGGCCATTCTGGTTAAGCGTTTGGAGCAGCAGAATTGCGAAAAATTTTTTGCCTTCTCAACCATTTCTTGGTTTCAAACTCCCATATCTCGCAAACGGATTGACCTAACCCAAAAATTACTATTGCATCTGAAAGTAGAAACTAGCCCGATTACAACGGTATGTGTATTTTTTCCCTAGGCCGTTCTGGTTAAGCGTTTGGAGCAGCAGAATTGCGAAAAATTTTTTGCCTTCTCAACCATTTCTTGGTTTCAAACTCCCATATCTCGCAAACGGATTGACCTAAACCAAAAATTCCTATTGCATCTGAAAGTAGAAACTAGCCCGATTACAACGGTATGTTTATTTTTTCCCTAGGCCATTCTGGTTAAGCGTTTGGAGCAGCAGAATTGCGAAAAATTTTTTGCCTTCTCATCCATTTCTTGGATTCAAACTCCCATATCTCGCGAACGGATTGACCTAACCCAAAAATTCCTGTTGCGTCTGAAAGAAGAAACTCGCCCGATTACAACGGTATGTGTATTTTTTCCCTAGGCCATTCTGGTTAAGCGTTTGGAGCAGCAGAATTGCGAAAAATTTTTTGCCTTCTCAACCATTTCTTGGATTCAAACTTCCATATCTCGCGAACGGATTGACCTAACCCAAAAATACCTATTGCATCTGAAAGTAGAAACTCGCCCGATTACAGCGGTATGTGTATTTTTTCCCGAGGCCATTCTGGTTAAGCGTTTGGAGCAGCAGAATTGCGATAAATTTTTTGCCTTCTGAACCATTTCTTGGCTTCAAACTCCCATATCTCGCGAACGGATTGACCTGACCCAAAAATTCCTATTGCATCTGAAAGTAGAAACTCGCCCGATTACAACGGTATGTGTATTTTTTCCCTAGGCCATTCTGGTTAAGCGTTTGGAGCAGCAGAATTGCGAAAAATTTGTTGTCTTCTCAACCATTTCCTAGCTTCAAACTCGCATATCTGGCGAACGGATTGACCTAACCCAAAAATTCCTATTGCCTCTGAAAGTAGAAACTAGCCCGATTACAACGGTATGTGTATTTTTTCCCTAGGCCATTCTGGTTAAGCGTTTGGAGCAGCAGAATTGCGAAAAATTTTTTGCCTTCTCATCCATTTCTTTGATTCAAACTCCCATATCTAGCGAACGGATTGACCTAACCCAAAAACCCCTGTTGCGTCTGAAAGTAGAAACTCGCCCGATTACAACGGTATGTGTATTTTTTCCCTAGGCCATTCTGGTTAAGCGTTTGGAGCAGCAGAATTGCGAAAAATTTTTTGCCTTCTCAACCATTTCTTGGCTTCAAACTTCCATATCTCGCGAACGGATTGACCTAACCCAAAAATACCTATTGCATCTGAAAGTAGAAACTCGCCCGATTACAGCGGTATGTGTATTTTTTCCCGAGGCCATTCTGCTTAAGCGTTTGGAGCAGCAGAATTGCGAAAAATTTTTTGCCTTATCAAGCATTTCTTGGCTTCAAACTCCCATATCTCGCGAACGGATTGACCAAACCCAAAAATTCCTGCTGCGTCTGAAAGTAGAAAATCGTCCGATTACAACTGTATGCGTATTTTTTCCCTAGGCCATTCTGGTTAAGCGTTTGGAGCAGCAGCATTGCGAAAAATTTGTTGTCTTCTCAACCATTTCTTAGCTTCAAACTCGCATATCTCGCGAACGGATTGACCTAACCCAAAAATTCCTATTGCCTCTGAAAGTAGAAACTAGCCCGATTACAACGGTATGTGTATTTTTTCCCGAGGCCATTCTGGTTAAGCGTTTGGAGCAGCAGAATTGCGATAAATTTTTTGCCTTCTGAACCATTTCTTGGCTTCAAACTCCCATATCTCGCGAACGGATTGACCTAACCCAAAAATTCCTATTGCATCTGAAAGTAGAAACTCGCCCTATTACAACGGTATGTGTATTTTTTCCCTAGGCCATTCTGGTTAAGCGTTTGGAGCAGCAGAATTGCGAAAAATTTGTTGTCTTCTCAACCATTTCTTAGCTTCAAACTCGCATATCTCGCGAACGGATTGACCTAACCCAAAAATTCCTATTGCCTCTGAAAGTAGAAACTAGCCCGATTACAACGGTATGTGTATTTTTTCCCTAGGCCATTCTGGTTAAGCGTTTGGAGCAGCAGAATTGCGAAAAATTTTTTGCCTTCTCATCCATTTCTTTGATTCAAACTCCCATATCTAGCGAACGGATTGACCTAACCCAAAAACCCCTGTTGCGTCTGAAAGTAGAAACTCGCCCGATTACAACGGTATGTGTATTTTTTCCCTAAGCCATTCTGGTTAAGCGTTTGGAGCAGCAGAATTGCGAAAAATTTTTTGCCTTCTCAACCATTTCTTGGCTTCAAACTTCCATATCTCGCGAACGGATTGACCTAACCCAAAAATACCTATTGCATCTGAAAGTAGAAACTCGCCCGATTACAGCGGTATGTGTATTTTTTCCCGAGGCCATTCTGGTTAAGCGTTTGGAGCAGCAGAATTGCGAAAAATTTTTTGCCTTCTCATCCATTTCTTTGATTCAAACTCCCATATCTAGCGAACGGATTGACCTAACCCAAAAATACCTATTGCATCTGAAAGTAGAAACTCGCCCTATTACAACGGTATGTGTATTTTTTCCCTAGGCCATTCTGGTTAAGCGTTTGGAGCAGCAGAATTGCGAAAAATTTGTTGTCTTCTCAACCATTTCTTAGCTTCAAACTCGCATATCTCGCGAACGGATTGACCTAACCCAAAAATTCCTATTGCCTCTGAAAGTAGAAACTAGCCCGATTACAACGGTATGTGTATTTTTTCCCTAGGCCATTCTGGTTAAGCGTTTGGAGCAGCAGAATTGCGAAAAATTTTTTGCCTTCTCATCCATTTCTTTGATTCAAACTCCCATATCTAGCGAACGGATTGACGTAACCCAAAAACCCCTGTTGCGTCTGAAAGTAGAAACTCGCCCGATTACAACGGTATGTGTATTTTTTCCCTAAGCCATTCTGGTTAAGCGTTTGGAGCAGCAGAATTGCGAAAAATTTTTTGCCTTCTCAACCATTTCTTGGCTTCAAACTTCCATATCTCGCGAACGGATTGACCTAACCCAAAAATACCTATTGCATTTGAAAGTAGAAACTAGCCCGATTACAACGGTATGTGTATTTTCTCCCTAGGCCATTCTGGTTAAGCGTTTGGATTAGCAGAATTGCGATAAATTTTTTGCCTTCTGAACCATTTCTTGGCTTCAAACTCCCATATCTCGCGAACGGATTGACCTAACCCAAAAATTCCTATTGCATCTCAAAGTAGAATCTCGCCCGATTACAGCGGTATGTGTATTTTTTCCCTAGGCGATTCTGTTTAAGCGTTTGGAGCAGCAGAATTGCGAAAAATTTTTTGCCTTCTCAATCATTTCTTAGCTTCAAACTCCCATATCTCGCGAACGGATTGACCTAACCCAAAAAATCCTATTGCACCTGAAAGTAGAAACTCGCCCGATTACAGCGGTATGTGTATTTTTTCCTTAGGCCATTCTGGTTAAGCGTTTGGAGCAGCAGAATTGCGAAAAATTTTTTGCCTTCTCAACCATTTCTTTGCTTCAAACTCCCATATCTCGCGAACGGATTGACCTAACCCAAAAATTCCTGTAGCGTCTGGAAGTAGAAACTCGCCCGATTACAGCGGTATGTGTATTTTTTCCCTAGCCCATTCTGGTCAAGCGTTTGGAGCAGCAGAATTGCGAAAAATTTGTTGTCTTCTCAACCATTTCTTAGCTTCAAACTCCCATATCTCGCGAACGGATTGACCTAATCCAAAAATTCCTATTGCATCTGAAAGTAGAAACTCGGCCGATTACAGCGGTATGTGTATTTTTTCCCTAGGCGATTCTGTTTAAGCGTTTGGAGCAGCAGAATTGCGAGAAATTTTTTGCCTTCTCAATCATTTCTTAGCTTCAAACTCCCATATCTCGCGAACGGATTGACCTAACCCAAAAATTCCTATTGCATCTGAAAGTAGAAACTCGCCCGATTACAACGGTATGTGTATTTTTTCCCTAGGCCATTCTGGTTAAGCGTTTGGAGCAGCAGAATTGCGAAAAATTTGTTGTCTTCTCAACCATTTCCTAGCTTCAAACTCGCATATCTGGCGAACGGATTGACCTAACCCAAAAATTCCTATTGCCTCTGAAAGTAGAAACTAGCCCGATTACAACGGTATGTGTATTTTTTCCCTAGGCCATTCTGGTTAAGCGTTTGGAGCAGCAGAATTGCGAAAAATTTTTTGCCTTCTCATCCATTTCTTTGATTCAAACTTCCATATCTAGCGAACGGATTGACCTAACCCAAAAACCCCTGTTGCGTCTGAAAGTAGAAACTCGCCCGATTACAACGGTATGTGTATTTTTTCCCTAGGCCATTCTGGTTAAGCGTTTGGAGCAGCAGAATTGCGAAAAATTTTTTGCCTTCTCAACCATTTCTTGGCTTCAAACTTCCATATCTCGCGAACGGATTGACCTAACCCAAAAATACCTATTGCATCTGAAAGTAGAAACTCGCCCGATTACAGCGGTATGTGTATTTTTTCCCGAGGCCATTCTGCTTAAGCGTTTGGAGCAGCAGAATTGCGAAAAATTTTTTGCCTTATCAAGCATTTCTTGGCTTCAAACTCCCATATCTCGCGAACGGATTGACCAAACCCAAAAATTCCGGCTGCGTCTGAAAGTAGAAAATCGTCCGATTACAAATGTATGCGTATTTTTTCCCTAGGCCATTCTGGTTGAGCGTTTGGAGCAGCAGCATTGCGAAAAATTTGTTGTCTTCTCAACCATTTCTTAGCTTCAAACTCGCATATCTCGCGAACGGATTGACCTAACCCAAAAATTCCTATTGCCTCTGAAAGTAGAAACTAGCCCGATTACAACGGTATGTGTATTTTTTCCCGAGGCCATTCTGGTTAAGCGTTTGGAGCAGCAGAATTGCGATAAATTTTTTGCCTTCTGAACCATTTCTTGGCTTCGAACTCCCATATCTCGCGAACGGATTGACCTAACCCAAAAATTCCTATTGCATCTGAAAGTAGAAACTCGCCCGATTACAACGGTATGTGTATTTTTTCCCTAGGCCATTCTGGTTAAGCGTTTGGACAGCAGAATTGCGAAAAATTTGTTGTCTTCTCAACCATTTCTTAGCTTCAAACTCGCATATCTCGCGAACGGATTGACCTAACCCAAAAATTCCTATTGCCTCTGAAAGTAGAAACTAGCCCGATTACAACGGTATGTGTATTTTTTCCCTAGGCCATTCTGGTTAAGCGTTTGGAGCAGCAGAATTGCGAAAAATTTTTTGCCTTCTCATCCATTTCTTTGATTCAAACTCCCATATCTAGCGAACGGATTGACCTAACCCAAAAACCCCTGTTGCGTCTGAAAGTAGAAACTCGCCCGATTACAACGGTATGTGTATTTTTTCCCTAGGCCATTCTGGTTAAGCGTTTGGAGCAGCAGAATTGCGAAAAATTTTTTGCCTTCTCAACCATTTCTTGGCTTCAAACTTCCATATCTCGCGAACGGATTGACCTAACCCAAAAATACCTATTGCATCTGAAAGTAGAAACTCGCCCGATTACAGCGGTATGTGTATTTTTTCCCGAGGCCATTCTGCTTAAGCGTTTGGAGCAGCAGAATTGCGAAAAATTTTTTGCCTTATCAAGCATTTCTTGGCTTCAAACTCCCATATCTCGCGAACGGATTGACCAAACCCAAAAATTCCTGCTGCGTCTGAAAGTAGAAACTCGTCCGATTACAACTGTATGCGTATTTTTCCCCTAGGCCATTCTGGTTAAGCGTTTGGAGCAGCAGCATTGCGAAAAATTTGTTGTCTTCTCAACCATTTCTTAGCTTCAAACTCGCATATCTCGCGAACGGATTGACCTAACCCAAAAATTCCTATTGCCTCTGAAAGTAGAAACTAGCCCGATTACAACGGTATGTGTATTTTCTCCCTAGGCCATTCTGGTTAAGCGTTTGGATTAGCAGAATTGCGATAAATTTTTTGCCTTCTGAACCATTTCTTGGCTTCAAACTCCCATATCTCGCGAACGGATTGACCTAACCCAAAAATTCCTATTGCATCTCAAAGTAGAATCTCGCCCGATTACAGCGGTATGTGTATTTTTTCCCTAGGCGATTCTGTTTAAGCGTTTGGAGCAGCAGAATTGCGAAAAATTTTTTGCCTTCTCAATCATTTCTTAGCTTCAAACTCCCATATCTCGCGAACGGATTGACCTAACCCAAAAATTCCTATTGCACCTGAAAGTAGAAACTCGCCCGATTACAGCGGTATGTGTATTTTTTCCCTAGGCCATTCTGGTTAAGCGTTTGGAGCAGCAGAATTGCGAAAAATTTTTTGCCTTCTCAACCATTTCTTTGCTTCAAACTCCCATATCTCGCGAACGGATTGACCTAACCCAAAAATTCCTGTAGCGTCTGGAAGTAGAAACTCGCCCGATTACAGCGGTATGTGTATTTTTTCCCTAGCCCATTCTGGTCAAGCGTTTGGAGCAGCAGAATTGCGAAAAATTTGTTGTCTTCTCAACCATTTCTTAGCTTCAAACTCCCATATCTCGCGAACGGATTGACCTAATCCAAAAATTCCTATTGCATCTGAAAGTAGAAACTCGGCCGATTACAACGGTATGTGTATTTTTTCCCTAGCCCATTCTGGTCAAGCGTTTGGAGCAGCAGAATTGCGAAAAATTTGTTGTCTTCTCAACCATTTCTTAGCTTCAAACTCCCATATCTCGCGAACGGATTGACCTAATCCAAAAATTCCTATTGCATCTGAAAGTAGAAACTCGGCCGATTACAACGGTATGTGTATTTTTTCCCTAGGCCATTCTGGTTAAGCGTTTGGAGCAGCAGAATTGCGAAAAATTTTTTGCCTTCTCAACCATTTCTTTGCTTCAAACTCCCATATCTCGCGAACGGATTGACCTAACCCAAAAATTCCTGTAGCGTCTGGAAGTAGAAACTCGCCCGATTACAGCGGTATGTGTATTTTTTCCCTAGCCCATTCTGGTCAAGCGTTTGGAGCAGCAGAATTGCGAAAAATTTGTTGTCTTCTCAACCATTTCTTAGTTTCAAACTCCCATATCTCGCGAACGGATTGACCTAATCCAAAAATTCCTATTGCATCTGAAAGTAGAAACTCGGCCGATTACAACGGTATGTGTATTTTTTCCCTAGCCCATTCTGGTCAAGCGTTTGGAGCAGCAGAATTGCGAAAAATTTGTTGTCTTCTCAACCATTTCTTAGCTTCAAACTCCCATATCTCGCGAACGGATTGACCTAATCCAAAAATTCCTATTGCATCTGAAAGTAGAAACTCGGCCGATTACAACGGTATGTGTATTTTTTCCCTAGGCCATTCTGGTTAAGCGTTTGGAGCAGCAGAATTGCGAAAAATTTTTTGCCTTCTCAACCATTTCTTGGCTTCAAACTCCCATATCTCGCGAACGGATTGACCTAACCCAAAAATTCCAATTGCATCTGAAAGTAGAAACTCGCCCGATTACAACGGTATGTGTATTTTTTCCCTAGGCCATTCTGGTTAATCGCTTGGAGCAGCAGAAGTGCGAAAAATTTTTTGCCTTCTCAACCATTTCTTGGCTTCAAACCCCCATATCTCGCGAACGGATTGACCTAACCCAAAAATTCCTATTGCATCTGAAAGTAGAAACTCGCCCGAATACAACGGTATGTGTATTTTTTCCCTAGGCCATTCTGGTTAAACGTTTGGAGCAGCAGAATTGCGAAAAATTTTTTGCCTTCTCCACCATTTCTTGGTTTCAAACTCCCATATCTCGCAAACGGATTGACCTAACCCAAAAATTCCTATTGCATCTGAAAGTAGCATCTCGCCCGATTACAGCGGTATGTGTATTTTTTCCCTAGGCCATTCTGGTTAAGCGTTTGGAGCAGCAGAATTGCGAAAAATTTTTTGCCTTCTCAATCATTTCTTAGCTTCAAACTCCCATATCTCGCGAACGGATTGACCTAACCCAAAAATTCCTATTGCATCTGAAAGTAGAAACTCGCCCGATTACAGCGGTATGTGTATTTTTTCCCTAGGCCATTCTGGTTAAGCGTTTGCAGCAGCAGAATTGCGAAAAATTTTTTGACTTCTCAACCATTTCTTGGCTTCAAACTCCCATATCTCGCGAACGGACTGACCTAACCCAAATATTCCTGTTGCATCTGAAAGTAGAAACTCGTCCGATTACAACGATATGTGTATTTTCTCCCTAGGCCAGACTGGTTAAGCGTTTGGAGCAGCAGAATTGCGAAAAATTTTTTGCCTTCTCATCCATATCTTGGATTCAAACTCCCATATCTCGCGAACGGATGGACCTAACCCAAAAATTCCTGTTGCGTCTCAAAGAAGAAACTCGCCCGATTACAACGGTATGTGTATTTTTTCCCTAGGCCATTCTGGTTAAGCGTTTGGAGCAGCAGAATTGCGAAAAATTTTTTGCCTTCTCAACCATCTCTTGGCTTCAAACTCCCATATCTCGCGAACGGATTGACCTAACCCAAAAATTCCTATTGCATCTGAAAGTAGAATCTCGCCCGATTATAGCGGTATGTGTATTTTTTCCCTAGGCCATTCTGGTTAAGCGTTTGGAGCAGCAGAATTGCGAAAAATTTTTTGCCTTCTCAATCATTTCTTAGCTTCAAACTCCCATATCTCGCGAACGGATTGACCTAACCCAAAAATTCCTATTGCATCTGAAAGTAGAAACTCGCCCGATTACAGCGGTATGTGTATTTTTTCCCTAGGCCATTCTGGTTAAGCGTTTGCAGCAGCAGAATTGCGAAAAATTTTTTGACTTCTCAACCATTTCTTGGCTTCAAACTCCCATATCTCGCGAACGGACTGACCTAACCCAAATATTCCTGTTGCATCTGAAAGTAGAAACTCGTCCGATTACAACGATATGTGTATTTTCTCCCTAGGCCAGACTGGTTAAGCGTTTGGAGCAGCAGAATTGCGAAAAATTTTTTGCCTTCTCATCCATATCTTGGATTCAAACTCCCATATCTCGCGAACGGATTGACCTAACCCAAAAATTCCTGTTGCGTCTCAAAGAAGAAACTCGCCCGATTACAACGGTATGTGTATTTTTTCCCTAGGCCATTCTGGTTAAGCGTTTGGAGCAGCAGAATTGCGAAAAATTTTTTGCCTTCTCAACCATCTCTTGGCTTCAAACTCCCATATCTCGCGAACGGATTGACCTAACCCAAAAATTCCTATTGCATCTGAAAGTAGAAACTCGCCCGATTACAACGGTATGTGTATTTTTTCCCTAGGCCATTCTGGATAAGCGTTTGGAGCAGCAGAATGGCGAAAAATTTTTTGCTTTCTCAACCATTTCTTGGCTTCAAACTCCCATATCTCGCGAACGGATTGACCTAACCCAAAAATACCTATTGCATCTGAAAGTAGAAACTCGCCCGATTACAACGGTATGTGTATTTTTTCCCTAGGCCATTCTGGTTAAGCGTTTGGAGCAGCAGAATTGCGAAAAATTTTTTGCCTTCTCAACCATTTCTTGGCTTCAAACTCCCATATCTCGCGAACGGATTGACCTAACCCAAAAATTCCTATTGCATCTGAAAGGAGAAACTCGCCCGATTACAACGGTGTGTGTATTTTTTCCCTAGGCCATTCTGGTTAAGCGTTTGGAGCAGCAGAAGTGCGAAAAATTTTTTGCCTTCTCCACCATTTCTTGGTTTCAAACTCCCATATCTCGCAAACGGATTGACCTAACCCAAAAATTCCTATTGCATCTGAAAGTAGCATCTCGCCCGATTACAGCGGTATGTGTATTTTTTCCCTAGGCCATTCTGGTTAAGCGTTTGGAGCAGCAGAATTGCGAAAAATTTTTTGCCTTCTCAATCATTTCTTAGCTTCAAACTCCCATATCTCGCGAACGGATTGACCTAACCCAAAAATTCCTATTGCATCTGAAAGTAGAAACTCGCCCGATTACAGCGGTATGTGTATTTTTTCCCTAGGCCATTCTGGTTAAGCGTTTGCAGCAGCAGAATTGCGAAAAATTTTTTGACTTCTCAACCATTTCTTGGCTTCAAACTCCCATATCTCGCGAACGGACTGACCTAACCCAAATATTCCTGTTGCATCTGAAAGTAGAAACTCGCCCGATTACAACGGTATGTGTATTTTTTCCCTAGGCCATTCTGGATAAGCGTTTGGAGCAGCAGAATGGCGAAAAATTTTTTGCTTTCTCAACCATTTCTTGGCTTCAAACTCCCATATCTCGCGAACGGATTGACCTAACCCAAAAATACCTATTGCATCTGAAAGTAGAAACTCGCCCGATTACAACGGTATGTGTATTTTTTCCCTAGGCCATTCTGGTTAAGCGTTTGGAGCAGCAGAATTGCGAAAAATTTTTTGCCTTCTCAACCATTTCTTGGCTTCAAACTCCCATATCTCGCGAACGGATTGACCTAACCCAAAAATTCCTATTGCATCTGAAAGGAGAAACTCGCCCGATTACAACGGTGTGTGTATTTTTTCCCTAGGCCATTCTGGTTAAGCGTTTGGAGCAGCAGAAGTGCGAAAAATTTTTTGCCTTCTCAACCATTTCTTTGCTTCAAACTCCCATATCTCGCGAACGGACTGACCTAACCCAAATATTCCTGTTGCATCTGAATGTAAAAACTCGTCCGATTACAACGATATGTGTATTTTTTCCCTAGGCCATTCTGGTTAAGCGTTTGGAGCAGCAGAATTGCGAAAAATTTTTTGCCTTCTCATCCATTTCTTGGATTCAAACTCCCATATCTCGCGAACGGATTGACCTAACCCAAAAATTCCTGTTGCGTCTGAAAGAAGAAACTCGCCCGATTACAACGGTATGTGTATTTTTTCCCTAGGCCATTCTGGTTAAGCGTTTGGAGCAGCAGAATTGCGAAAAATTTTTTGCCTTCGCATCCATTTCTTGGATTTAAACTCCCATATCTCGCGAACGGATTGACCTAACCAAAAATTCCTGTTGCGTCTGAAAGTAGAAACTCGCCCGATTAAAACGGTATGTATATTTTTTCCCTAGGCCATTCTGGTTAAGCGTTTGGAGCAGCAGAATTGCGAAAAATTTTTTGCCTTCTCAACCATTTCTTGGCTTCAAACTTCCATATCTCGCGAACGGATTGACCTAACCCAAAAATACCTATTGCATCTGAAAGTAGAAACTCGCCCGATTACAGGGGTATGTGTATTTTTCCCCGAGGCCATTCTGGTTAAGCGTTTGGAGCAGCAGAATTGCGATAAATTTTTTGCCTTCTGAACCATTTCTTGGCTTCAAACTCCCATATCTCGCGAACGGATTGACCTAACCCAAAAATTCCTATTGCATCTGAAAGTAGAAACTCGCCCGATTACAACGGTATGTGTATTTTTTCCCTAGGCCATTCTGGTTAAGCGTTTGGAGCAGCAGAATTGCGAAAAATTTTTTGCCTTCTCAACCATTTCTTGGTTTCAAACTCCCATATCTCGCAAACGGATTGACCTAACCCAAAAATTCCTATTGCATCTGAAAGTAGAAACTAGCCCGATTACAACGGTATGTGTATTTTTTCCCTAGGCTATTCTGGTTAAGCGTTTGGAGCAGCAGAATTGCGAAAAATTTTTTGCCTTCTCATCCATTTCTTGGATTCAAACTCCCATATCTCGCGAACGGATTGACCTAACCCAAAAATTCCTGTTGCGTCTGAAAGAAGAAACTCGCCCGATTACAACGGTATGTGTATTTTTTCCCTAGGCCATTCTGGTTAAGCGTTTGGAGCAGCAGAATTGCGAAAAATTTTTTGCCTTCGCATCCATTTCTTGGATTCAAACTCCCATATCTCGCGAACGGATTGACCTAACCCAAAAATTCCTGTTGCGTCTGAAAGTAGAAACTCGCCCGATTACAACGGTATGTGTATTTTTTCCCTAGGCCATTCTGGTTAAGCGTTTGGAGCAGCAGAATTGCGAAAATTTTTTGCCTTCTCAACCATTTCTTGGCTTCAAACTTCCATATCTCGCGAACGGATTGACCTAACCCAAAAATACCTATTGCATCTGAAAGTAGAAACTCGCCCGATTACAGCGGTATGTGTATTTTTTCCCGAGGCCATTCTGGTTAAGCGTTTGGAGCAGCAGAATTGCGATAAATTTTTTGCCTTCTGAACCATTTCTTGGCTTCAAACTCCCATATCTCGCGAACGGATTGACCTAACCCAAAAATTCCTATTGCATCTGAAAGTAGAAACTCTCCCGATTACAACGGTATGTGTATTTTTTCCCTAGGCCATTCTGGTTAAGCGTTTGGAGCAGCAGAATTGCGAAAAATTTGTTGTCTTCTCAACCATTTCTTAGCTTCAAACTCGCATATCTCGCGAACGGATTGACCTAACCAAAAATTCCTATTGCATCTGAATGTAGAAACTAGCCCGATTACAACGGTATGTGTATTTTTTCCCGAGGCCATTCTGCTTAAGCGTTTGGAGCAGCAGAATTGCGAAAAATTTTTTGCCTTATCAAGCAGTTCTTGGCTTCAAACTCCCATATCTCGCGAACGGATTGACCAAACCCAAAAATTCCTGCTGCGTCTGAAAGTAGAAACTCGTCCGATTACAACTGTATGCGTATTTTTTCCCTAGGCCATTCTGGTTAAGCGTTTGGAGCAGCAGCAATGCGAAAAATTTGTTGTCTTCTCAACCATTTCTTAGCTTCAAACTCGCATATCTCGCGAACGGATTGACCTAACCCAAAAATTCCTATTGCCTCTGAAAGTAGAAACTCGCCCGATTACAACGGTATGTGTATTTTTTCCCTAGGCCATTCTTGTTAAGCGTTTGGAGCAGCAGAATTGCGAAAAATTTTTTGCCTTCTCAACCATTTCTTGGTTTCAAACTCCCATATCTCGCAAACGGATTGACCTAACCCAAAAATTCCTATTGCATCTGAATGTAGAAACTAGCCCGATTACAACGGTATGTGTATTTTTTCCCTAGGCCATTCTGGTTAAGCGTTTGGAGCAGCAGAATTGCGAAAAATTTTTTGCCTTCTCATCCATTTCTTGGATTCAAACTCCCATATCTCGCGAACGGATTGACCTAACCCAAAAATTCCTGTTGCGTCTGAAAGAAGAAACTCGCCCGATTACAACGGTATGTGTATTTTTTCCCTAGGCCATTCTGGTTAAGCGTTTGGAGCAGCAGAATTGCGAAAAATTTTTTGCCTTCGCATCCATTTCTTGGATTCAAACTCCCATATCTCGCGAACGGATTGACCTAACCCAAAAATACCTATTGCATCTGAAAGTAGAAACTCGCCCGATTACAGCGGTATGTGTATTTTTTCCCGAGGCCATTCTGGTTAAGCGTTTGGAGCAGCAGAATTGCGATAAATTTTTTGCCTTCTGAACCATTTCTTGGCTTCAAACTCCCATATCTCGCGAACGGATTGACCTAACCCAAAAATTCCTATTGCATCTGAAAGTAGAAACTCGCCCGATTACAAAGGTATGTGTATTTTTTCCCTAGGCCATTCTGGTTAAGCGTTTGGAGCAGCAGAATTGCGAAAAATTTGTTGTCTTCTCAACCATTTCTTAGCTTCAAACTCGCATATCTGGCGAACGGATTGACCTAACCCAATAATTCCTATTGCCTCTGAAAGTAGAAACTAGCCCGATTACAACGGTATGTGTATTTTTTCCCGAGGCCATTCTGGTTAAGCGTTTGGAGCAGCAGAATTGCGATAAATTTTTTGCCTTCTGAACCATTTGTTGGCTTCAAACTCCCATATCTCGCGAACGGATTGACCTAACCCAAAAATTCCTATTGCATCTGAAAGTAGAAACTCGCCCGATTACAAAGGTATGTGTATTTTTTCCCTAGGCCATTCTGGTTAAGCGTTTGGAGCAGCAGAATTGCGAAAAATTTGTTGTCTTCTCAACCATTTCTTAGCTTCAAACTCGCATATCTCGCGAACGGATTGACCTAACCAAATATTCCTGTTGCATCTGAAAGTAGAAACTCGCCCGATTACAACGGTATGTGTATTTTTTCCCTAGGCCATTCTGGTTAAGCGTTTGGAGCAGCAGAATTGCGAAAAATTTTTTGCCTTCTCAACCATTTCTTGGCTTCAAACTTCCATATCTCGCGAACGGATTGACCTAACCCAAAAATACCTATTGCATCTGAAAGTAGAAACTCGCCCGATTACAGCGGTATGTGTATTTTTTCCCGAGGCCATTCTGGTTAAGCGTTTGGAGCAGCAGTATTGCGATAAATTTTTTGCCTTCTGAACCATTTCTTAGCTTCAAACTCCCATATCTCGCGAACGGATTGACCTAACCCAAAAATTCCTATTGCATCTGAAAGTAGAAACTCGCCCGATTACAACGGTATGTGTATTTTTTCCCGAGGCCATTCTGCTTAAGCGTTTGGAGCAGCAGAATTGCGAAAAATTGTTTGCCTTATCAAGCATTTCTTGGCTTCAAACTCCCATATCTCGCGAACGGATTGACCAAACCCAAAAATTCCTGCTGCGTCTGAAAGTAGAAACTCGTCCGATTACAACTGTATGCGTATTTTTTCCCTAGGCCATTCTGGTTAAGCGTTTGGAGCAGCAGAATTGCGAAAAATTTTTTGCCTTCTCAACCATTTCTTGGCTTCAAACTTCCATATCTCGCGAACGGATTGACCTAACCCAAAAATACCTATTGCATCTGAAAGTAGAAACTCGCCCGATTACAGCGGTATGTGTATTTTTTCCCGAGGCCATTCTGCTTAAGCGTTTGGAGCAGCAGAATTGCGAAAAATTTTTTGCCTTATCAAGCATTTCTTGGCTTCAAACTCCCATATCTCGCGAACGGATTGACCAAACCCAAAAATTCCTGCTGCGTCTGAAAGTAGAAACTCGTCCGATTACAACTGTATGCGTATTTTTTCCCTAGGCCATTCTGGTTAAGCGTTTGGAGCAGCAGCATTGCGAAAAATTTGTTGTCTTCTCAACCATTTCTTAGCTTCAAACTCGCATATCTCGCGAACGGATTGACCTAACCCAAAAATTCCTATTGCCTCTGAAAGTAGAAACTCGCCCGATTACAACGGTATGTGTATTTTTTCCCTAGGCCATTCTGGTTAAGCGTTTGGAGCAGCAGAATTGCGAAAAATTTTTTGCCTTCTCAACCATTTCTTGGTTTCAAACTCCCATATCTCGCAAACGGATTGACCTAACCCAAAAATTCCTATTGCATCTGAAAGTAGAAACTAGCCCGATTACAACGGTATGTGTATTTTTTCCCTAGGCCATTCTGGTTAAGCGTTTGGAGCAGCAGAATTGCGAAAAATTTTTTGCCTTCTCATCCATTTCTTGGATTCAAA